>NW_028301576.1:19737500-20057500 GCF_042242905.1 Orbicella faveolata | reverse complement strand
CAATTGCAGATACGTAGGTATGCTATGCTTTTTGTCTAATGAAAACGAGGAAGCAAGTCCCTTCAGCCAACAGAATTGAGATCAAAGCTACTATTCTTAGTGATGTTTACAAAAAATACTTAGTTTCAGTTTTACTCTGGTTTACTTGTGGTTAGGTTTCTTTGCTTTGTTATGCACTAATCAATTGAAACCCTAGCTCCCTAATCCCTCTACCTCTGGGACAGGGCAGGGAATTTAACTTGTATGTAGCGTTAATAAAAAGAGTTTCTTTTAAAATTTTAAAGGCATTTTGCCCAGTCATCAGGGACACATTTGTTGTTAGCACCCCAAGATCTGCTGCTTTTTTGTCCTTTTAACACAGTTTCTAAAGTGGTTAGTGTAAAATGCAGACTGTGAACTGCAGACTGTGAACTGCAGACTCTGACTGTGAACTGCAGACTGTGAACTGTGGACTTTGACTGCGAACTGCAGACTGGGGGTAAAATTCAGACTGCAGACTTTTTAACTGAATCATGTTATCATTTCCATGATTGAGAGTTACACTGGGAGTGTTATACAGGTTAACTGGAGCACTAGATTCATACTAACTGTAATGCAGACTTTCACACCGATTAGCCGAAATAACCCCTAGGTTAGTCTGTTAATGGTTAGCCTTGGTTAGAAAGAACAAGATATACACTTAAGTTTCCAGTCTACAGTCTCCATTCTACCCTTGGTCTGCATTTTACTCCTGGTCTGCAATCTGCAGTCCGCAGTGTGCGTTTTACACTGACCACTTTCTGAAATAGTAATATATAAGACAGATTAGATTGTCATGCACACAATTTACAATGTCAATCAATCAGTCAGTCGCATACACCTAATATTTAAAATGCAAATTAATATAACATTATGTTGAGTTATTGCAATAAAGAGAATTTTTACAGCTGACTAGTGTCATTGAATAGTAAAAACCGTGGGTGCTTTCTATTATGCAAAACCGACTGGTCAGAGATCAGCGGGCATACCTGAGGAAAATGGAACAGCATTTTTCAATTAAACCGGGCCAACCAATAGGAATGGCTCTTGCCATTTTGATTCCTTTTCCGAATTCCCTAAAATTAGGGCAAAGAACTGGTTTGTCAAAAAATGGAATGGTGAATTTCGGTCGGAATAGGCCAACCAAAATAAAGTGGACCACCTCAAGAGGTGATCCGCAATATTCCAGTTGGAAGAAACTGAAACAGACCTTTCCATTTGAATTCTGACCGAAATGTTTGAAATCTTTGGCACAATTAAAAGCACCCAGTGTTCACTTTTAACATAGGAAAGTGTTATACTTTGATTGAACACCATCTTGCTTTTTTTGGGGGGGGGGGGGTGGGGGAGGGGAAGGGGACAAACACAGCAAAAATTGCATTGAATGTATGGGAAAGTTTGATGCCTAATAATTTGAGAGGAATTTGAGAGGTCTGCGATCTTAGGTCTTCGTTTTTGGGGTCGTCATTTTTGTTACTACCCAGTACAGGGAGGCTATGCCCAAAAGGGTTACGTTTTTCAGCCTTCAGGTATATGAGAGGGTGGGGTTTGACAAGTTGAGGTATATGAAAGGGTAGACAAATCTGTCATTTAGATGTAATGCAAATAGGAAAGGAACAAGTGAAACCTGTATTTTGGTTAACATTTCTTCTGGTGGTGCTTGACGTTCTCCAGTAGTATTGTCTATCAACTTCATTCAAAGGGTTTAGAAAAGGATAACTTTTTTTTTAATACAAGGTATATGAGAGGGATGCCTTTTCTGTCAAAATGGTGTACAAAATGATAAGGGGTTGGAACTCGGGGCAGAGTCTCCCCATACAAAACTGATCATGTGTACTAAAGGTATCCACGGTTGAGTGTCGAATGATACCCTCGATCAACCCTCGATCGATACTCGATCAACACTCCATCAGCACCTTAGTTGACACACTTGATGGACAACGGTTGAGAGTCAACTAATTTTCAACCGATTCACATGCATTGGTCGACACTCCGCTGACTATCGACTGACCGTTGATCAAGTGTTGATAGTATCAACTGAAAACCAGGTCATGTCGATGGAGCATTGATTGAGATGTTGATCAAGGGAATCGATTGAGAGTATTGATCAACACTCGACCGCGGATGCCTTTAGTACACATATGATCCTGTAAAACTTTGTGGAGTACTTCTGGCATTTTCCTCATACATTATTAATATATTATACATTTACTGTCATTTTCGCTGTGTTTGCACCCCAAATAAGATAGCTAGCGACAGAAACCCTGAAGAGGTCTTTTGTTTTCTTATTTTCATCACAGGTCATCCCCTTTCAAAGCTATCTTCTGTTGTACCTCGAAGAGTAGCTTACAAGTTTTATGAAAATAACTTATTAATGAAAGCAATTCAAATAAAGATTATTGAGGCGAATGACACGTGGTTTGAAATGGAAAAAAATTATGCGCAGACTGAAGAGCGGCAGCGTGGCTGAGTGGTTAGGGCAGGACACTTAAATGACCGTAGCTTTTTCCGCCCTGGTTTTTATAGGGCGTCGGACTTGAAGTCGCGGGTTCAAGTCCCGCTCTGACCACAAGCCGATTCTCCTTCATAGACCCTAGTTCAACTCCTGGGTCATGCTTGTAAACAGCCAAATGGTCTGCCTTTTTTGACCTTGTAATGTTCATTTACATAGACATTTAAAAGAGGTTTATTTGGGACTTACCTCACAATCGCTGCGAAAGCAAAGGTCTCAGAATCATTCTCTGGGTGGTTCTTGATGTAGGCGGTGTAGGCATCTAGAGGACCTCTCGTTTCCAGTTCCGCTCCATGGAATCTGAAGGAAACGGAAATCCAGAAACCGAAATCCGGAAACGGAAATCCGAAAACGAAAAGCTCGAAGCGAAAATCTGGAATCCGGAAGCCGGTAACGAGTATCTAGAATCCGGATCCACTCCCTTGCGTGCCAAAGCGAAAAGCAAGAAAGCGGCGCTTGAGTGGGAAACCCAGACACCAGAGCCTGCACGCAGGCTATGGGTAACTATTACAAGTCTTTATCCGCCCAAAAAATCACTAACCCTGACTTAATAGTGATTTATACAATGGATAACTTTATCCACCTTTTGAACAACTGGGCAAGATGTATAGCTAGGGGTTGTTTAAAACAAGTCAATTCTTTACGGTTGAAGTAAAGCAACCCGGCGTCATATGTGGGTTGAGTTTGTTGTTGGTTCTCTTCTCTGCTCCGAGAGGTTTTTCTCCGGGTACTCCGGTTTTCCCCTCTCCTCAAAAACCAACATTTCTCAAATTCTAATTCGATCTTTGAATGCATGGACATTTCTGAACGAGTTCTGTGAACTCCTTGGTGCTCCGTGGGTAAACAAATTACATTTACATTTACATTGTTTTTTTTATTTACATTTACATTTACATTTACATTTTTTTACAAAATAATTTTTCCCCTATATTTATTTAAAGGACATTCCAGATTTCGTATTCCAGATTCCGAATTTCGGATTCGGGATTCCAGATTCCACATATCGGATCCCAGATTTCCGTACCCAGCAAAAATACGTGTCACAGTGATTGGGTATCCCCGTGTTTTGGGTACCCCCGTACCCAAATCCTTCATGTTTTGGGTACCCAAAACACTGAGAGCGTTAAATACTACAGACTGGGGCAATGAAATCATCCATAATTCTGCTGAAAAACCATTTATCTTGTTACGAAGCTTTGTCTCAATAAATTAAAACTTTCTTAATCTTCATATAAACATATAAAGTTGGTGAAAATAGTCCAAATTTTTTAACAGACTGTCTGATCCGAGGCCGCAGTAATATAACGACATACAAAACACATTCACGAGCCAAAGTTCCTGTAATGAACGTGCGCTTGGTGCCTATCGATGACCCTTGAAATGCACGTCATTTTAAACAAGAAAGGCGCATTCGAAACCTCGGACTACTGTCACGCAATACGCAGGTCTCAAGCTGTGACTGACCTCTGTATACGGTTGCCTGTCTGAAATAAACTTTGTCTTAGACTTATTTCTTTGTCACTCTTTCCTTGACCATCCCTCCTATTAAATTTTGCCATTAAAGCAGTTTTTTGTTATGAGATATCTGTAAAAAATGGATAATAAAGTAGACAAGACTTATTCCTTTGAACACTGCGGGAAAGTGCATGGGATACCCAAATCCCTAGTGATATGGGTATCCCCTTCCAATATGTTTGGTTGTTATCGTTTCTTTAATTCAGGGTAGCCAAATCGACCGAAGTTAAAAAGGCAAAGCTAACTTACAAAGACGCAAGTCATTCCAATGCGTAAAGGACTTAGAAATGCTGAAATGTAAAGGGGTACCCAAATCCCTAGTGATATGGGTATCCCCCTCTAGAGTGTTTGTTTGTTGTCGTTTCTTTAGTTCAAGGTAGCGAAATCAACCGAGGATTAAAAGGCAAAGCAAACCTTTTTACCTTCTCTCGATTTGGCTAACTTGAACTAAAGAAACGATAACCAAACATATTGGAAGGGGATACCCATATCACTAGGGATTTGGGTATCCCCAACATTTTGGCATTTCTAGTCCTCTCCTCATTGGAATAACTTTCGTCTTTGTAAGTTTGCTTTTCCTTTTAACCTTCGGTCCATTTGGCTACCCTGGATTAAAGAAACGAGGACAAACAAACTCTCTGGAAGGGGATACCCATATCACTAGGGATTTGGGTATCCCCTACAGTTTGGCATTTCCATAGTCCTTTCCTCCCTTGAAATTGCCTTTCCTCTTGGTAAGTTTGCTTTGCCTTTTTATCTTCGGTAGATTTGGCTGCCGGGCCCGGCTGAATTAAAGAAACGATAACAAGCAAGCATATTGGAAGGGGATACCCATTAGATCAATTGGGATTTGGTTATCCTGCGTCTATTTGTTTCTTATCCAAAGATTAGCCTTGCCTACTTCATTTAGATTTATTTTGGTTTTGTCTCCGAAACAAAAAACTCCTTTAATCGCAAAGAGAACTGTTCGCCGGCAAAATCTACTAGGAGGGATGGTCAGGAAAGAGCGACACACAAGGCTAAGACAAAGTTTATTTGACTGGCAGCATACACAGAGGTCAATCACAGCTTGAGACCTGCATATTGCGTGACGGCCGCATCTGGGTGGGTTCGTTCGTATATTGATTAAATTCAATCACCGCACTATCCGAGGTTTAAAAAGCGCCTTTCTCGTTTAAAATAACGTGCATTTCAAGGTTTATTGATAGGCAACAAGCGCATGTTTATACAAAGATCTTTTCGCACGTGCACTCCCTAAAAGATACTTTGACAGCTAAAAATAGTGGCATTTCGTCATGAGCAACCCAAGTGAGACCACAGTTCCCCACCTCCCCCCGGGGAATCCAATAAGAACCACGTGGTTTACAGATGAAAGCGAGGCTCAGATACAAGATGGCGGCAAAACTGAACCAAGCTTAAAGAGTAGTAGTCCGTCACTTTTTAAGCTACCATTATGGCAGCACCTGTTAAAATGTGAGTTTTAGCAACTGTAAAATGCCATTAATTTTAGCTAATTCATTATATCCTTGGCTATCGTGCATGTGCTGGCATTACGCATATCTGATGCACGCGTATGACGTGACAAATCTTGCTCGTGCGTGGAACAAAATGAGTTAAGTCAGCATGTGCGCTGGTAAACTAGTGGCCCTCAATCTAATAATGCTTTTTTTTCACGAGAGAGGTTTACTCAGGGTTTTCATTAATTTTTCAAGTAGAAGGGCATCTGGTATAAGGTAGGCAGGTACCCGAATTACTCGAGGGCCAAAGGCCCGAGCTCCTAGGGGGGTCCGTGGGCATGCTCCCCCGGAAAGTTTTGTGAAATTGAACTCCCAGGAATGCATTTTCCTTGATTCTGGTAGGGAAATTCTCATTTTGTCATTAGTCCTCATTTACACAATTCTACTAGCATTAAACAGTGCTAGACATTACGGAATCGCTCGCTTAAAGTAAAGTAAATGTGTTACGCATTCCATTTTGGTTTTATTCTCTGGCGTTTTTAGCTTTAGCAAATCCCGTAAGTCCTGAATTTATGTTTTCCTATTCAGCAGATAGAAAAAGGATTTTTAAGCCTGTGTTGCAAAACATTTAACGTTTGACAGGATAGTCAACTAAAGCAATGACTGAGTTGCCAGTAATCGGATACCTGTGTTTGGGCAAAGAACTCTGGGATCGTCAGGGGGCAAACATTGCAAGTCGCTAGAAGGAAATGTGAGGCAAAAAGTTGTTTCGACGCCCCAAAAACATGGTTTTGGGGAGAGATCAACGCTTTTTCGCTGTTGTTTTATCGCGAATGGATTTTGGCAATGTTGATGCATGGAAAATGTACGTTTTGTTTGAATAACCGTGAAATAAGTGATAGAATTTACCGATAAACTCCCTATTGCTTGTGTGAGGTTTATTGTGAAATACATTGAAGAGAATATTGAAAATTTCAATACACACCTGATCTCGAGAGGCTACCCGGAGCAAATGGTAGAAAAGACCCTTTGAGAAGTTAAATATAAAGACAGAAAAGAAGCTCTAAAACAGAAATTGAAAATTGCAGAACGAACTACTACCCTTTGTGTCGGGCAATTTCACTCAACCGTCAATACCAAACTTTGGAAAGCATAATCACGCACAAGTGGCACTTTTAAATACAAATACTCAGAGATAAATTCAAGGAGACACCCATGATCTGTTACAGAAAAGGAAAATCACTGAAATACGTGCTTGTAAAAGCAAAACAAAGGCTTTGAGCAACACAGTAGCCACACAGCATGAGTCGTGCAGACTCATTTGTCATTAAATCAACCCCAGACAGTACAATGATCGCCACCAAGCTTATTTCCAGTATTATTTGTACGACTGAGCTTTCAAATAAGCCAAAAGTAGCCTGTACACAACTTAAAAGGCTTTACTGGGTTATTCATCCGTCTCGATTTATACCTAATTAATTTTGTAATATTTTCAGACCATTACGCGATGTAAATTTCACAATAAACCTCACGCAAACAACGGAGTTTATCGGTAGATTTTGTCACATATTTCACGGTTATTCAAACAAAAACTTACATATTCCACATATCAACATTGCCCAAAACTATTTGCGATAAAAACGACGGTGAAAAGGCGTTGATCTCTCTCAAAACTCGTTTTCTTGTACTTCGAAACAACTTTTCGCCATACATTTCCTTCTAGCGACTAGCAATGTTTGCCCCCTGACGATCCCAGAGTTCTTCGCGCAAACACAGGTATCCGATCACTGGCAACTCATTCATTGCGTTACGTGTAAATTTCATGTTAAATGCAAATGCAAAATAGTGCTCATGTACCAGCATGCAAAACTTGAAATGTATTAAATTACTGAAAACTAACCTTTTGGACAGAATTGAAAAAAAAAAAAATTACCCAGGCTGTGTTTGCTCACCTGGGTAATTCTGACTATTTTAATGCACAGAACTGTGAGTTGCACCTGCATGTACTCTGCTACTTTAACAGAAAGGAAACGCTTACACTCAACAATAAAAGGGAAACAGCAGTTCAGGATTTCATTGCCTAAACATGAGTTAATTTAGCTTTTTTTGCCCGTTGACTTGAAACTTTTATTAGGAGAAATCTTTGTCTATTTTCTCTTACTTATTTGCTGAACACGTAAGCACTAGCTGCCAAGACGTCGCAACAACGTCTGCTTTTCCTCAGTTACCGTCGGTTACTGAGCTGAATCATGCCTGATGAGAGGTTCAACTGTCGGTTGGCTTACTTTTGATTTAGTCGCCATTTACCGAGGTTTGCTACTGTGTTTACACAATTAAGAATTTCACTTCAGTAAAGTTAAAACAAGACCAAGTTAAACACAGGTTAAATTACAAATAACAATGATTACTAAGACAAATACAGCAAATTAAAAATTAAAAATACTAGAAAATAAGAAAAAGTGTATATTAGAATTTTAAGGTAAAAGGACATTTATACACATAGAAGTTAGGCTAAAAACATATTTTAAGAGCAGTTTTAAAGACGTTAACAGTGTCTTTCTTTCCTACATCAAGTGGAATCACATTCCAGAGCTCAACTCCACAAACTTAAAAAGAGTACTCCCCCCCCCCCCCTTTAGTTTCCCTATTATAACATGGACACACCATACAGGGACCACGGAGAGGGAGGGGCTAGTAAGGCTGCAGCCTTACCACTTTTATTGCTGGGATTTATTTTCTAGGGCTCAAGATGGTGCACAAATCCAAGATAAATGGCAAAACACTGACCTTAATGTTTGTTTGTATTGGCCAGATTTTTTAGCACTACCACTCTGTGTTTTAGCCCTACCACTATAAAATGGTCTCCGCGGTCCCTGGTCTACAAAGCAATTTTTATGTGACAATGTTTATGTGACAAATATATTTGATCGTGTGGATGGCACAGGAAATATTTGTCAACAGTTCAAAGGTAAGTGTGCCAGTGGTGACACTGGACAGAAACAAGGTGGAGCTGCTTAGCGGTCCCCCAAAAATGTGGTGCTTAAGAACGTATTTGCCACATTTTATGTGACGAGTTGTCTAACCGAGCAATTTTTCATACGTGACAACTTTTACTTGTCACATAAAGCTAACAAACCATTTTTTTAGCCAAAATTTTTATTATGTAAAAATTGGCAAATTTTCCTCATCTAAATGAGTAAATAAGAATTGTCTCATAAGAACTGTCACATAAAAGTTGGTAGTGTAGACCAGGCTTAATTCCTATTGAGTCACCATACATGGTAAAAATTCTCTTTCGATTATATTTATTGAAAACTGGATCATTCAATAAACAAATGCAGTTCATTACTGAGTGTTTGGCAGTGACTTGGAAATCAAGCAAATGATGTTTTGACATCAAAGTAATAATAATGATAATGATAATGGTAATGATAATGATAATGATAATGATAATAATAATAATACTATAATTTTATTGGGCTTTGACGTCAAAGTAATAATTATAATAATGATAATAATATTAAATAATTTTTTCAGCAACAGAATTTCTGAATTTTTTTTACCAGATACATGTAAGATTCAAGTTTGTAGGAAAAGGTACTCAATAAAGTTAATAAAAAATAAATAATAATAATAATAATAATAATAATAATAATAATTATAACAACGACTAAAAAAAGTATATAAAGGTCTGTAACTTGGCGTATGTTTATCCTAAAAGCATCAAACATGGTCAAATGACTACTCTCAATGTGGTCTTTCATGTGGTGGTGTCAGTTTATCGACTGGTGAAAATTTGAAACTCGCCCCAGTTCCCTGCGCAATTTTGGAATGGCCTATAATCTGCAGATTCACTCAGTGTAAGAACATTATAGAATATACAACAGTAATGTAATGATGACATCTTAGAAGTATTCTGAATGAATTTGTTTTATCCCTCAGTCTTGTTTGCGGAGATGTTTGTGGAAAATTCAACATTCTGTATGGAAGAGTGAGGAACATTTTGAAGAAGAACAAGGATTTTGAGGTAAAATTGGATCAATGCATATTCTGCTAAGCAGAAATTCATAATGCAAAGTCTGTGTAGATGTGCAGTATGCATATTCGTGAAGTAGATTGCACTAGTTGAAAGCAGCCATGTCATTAGGGATTTCTTTCATAGGTTAAAGCATTAAAACCATTGTAACTTGAAATTTTGCAATCATTATCCTTAATGTTAATTTGCTTTGAGTACTCTTGTTCCATGGATCGATACCCAGAAATCTTGGTGGGGGCCACTAATCCTGTCATCGCACTTGACAGGCCTGTGATGTCTGTTACAGTGCAGCTCAGATATAAGCGAATCAAAATATACGCATAATTCAAGTCAGCCAGATACGCGTATATGTGTATGCATATACGCAAGTACACGTATAAGGTATACGCATGTGTGCCTCATTAATATGTATGAGCTAATGTATTGTTTGCTCTTTTCTTAATGGTAATTGTGGTTTTCAGTGGCTTGAAAGCTTGCCACAGAGTAAGAGAGAGAACTTTCTTTAGTTTGAATATTTTTTTGCATATACAGTATAAGCGTGTATCTCTTCAGACTAGACTTAGCTGAAACAAAAATTTTGTAATTGGTAACTCTATCAAGAGAGAGAGTATTTTGCCATTTGGATAGACAATTTACAATTTACCGGTTTCTACCAAATAAAACCAGGGATAGACGCTTCAACAATCCCGTCTTCAAAGACCAAACAATTTGTGTCAAGTAGAAAGAACAGAAAGATAACATTTTTCTTTGAAAGTTTGATAAACAGTAAAATTGTTCGTTCGTCAATGAAAGGGTATTTGTACTGTGTGAATGAACAATTTGTGTCAAATAGAACCAGAGATCTATTTTTTTTGACTGGACCACGGAACACTTCAGACAATAAACACTTCACAGTCAAGTGATTTGCTGTCGCATGCGAAACACAAAACTCTTCCTGTGATTTCATTCCTATTCTCAAAATTAACTGGGAGTTAATGTAAAGCCAAAGGCGATATTTTTGTTTAAAAACTGCAAGGACTTCTTGCAAAATAATTCTTCGCCCCGGTGAGTAGTTCACTAGCCGTAAACTGTAAAGATCTGCAAAGTAAACATTACATGTAATATTCGGTAAATGAAAACAAAGTGTTAAAATAAGGAGTTCAAGCGACAGTTTCAATTTTCTTCCCAACTTTTTGGCAGCTAAAGATCAGGCAAGTGTCAATAAATGGTGGTTTGTCAGTGAATTTGCAAAGCAATTGAAAACTCAAAATATCATATTGTAGCTTTCATTGACGTTTTTCACAATATGCAAATTTTGCATTGAAGCCTGGCACTTTTTCATTCATTCAGAAATGTCCTTTGTTTGTCCAACAAAGCTTCATATAAAGAAAACTTAGGGAATGGATAACAAAGAGACATGTGATACGTGCATACATACGCGCATGTGCGCGTGTTGACGCACGTGTTTACGCAAAAACACATGTATAATATGTGTATGCATAGTTCGTTTATATCTGAGCTGCACTGTAGTTTCAGTACTTGCTAACATATCGACTAATGTTTCACAAGCTTGTGACTTCAGTTTATTAACCCAAAGGTAGCAAAAGTAGATAGAACTATGTACAGGTACAGTTCATGTATACTCAGTGGGGGAAAGAAAAAATTAAGATCTACTGTATGTTTACCATTTAGTTACATAATTGTACTCCAGCGTCATGTTTATGAATTAAATTAAATTAAATACCACCAGTGGAACCTGATTAATGTTGATACCAAAGGTACAGGCATAAGTGTCTGTATAATTTGCAGTTGTTGGCATTAAGCAGGCTGTCAGAATAAATGTCATAGGCACATGTTTAGGGAGAACTCAAAAAAAGCTGTGGATAATCTCAGCTTGTGTTCCCACATTGTAGACAGCATTTCCCGTTTCCTGACAGAAACACGCTACATGTTTCCTATTTCTTAATTATTATCAGTTAAGTGTGAGCGTTAAGCTGGTTGCTGTATTTTTTTCCCCTCACAGATGTTGCTGTGCACTGGAAGTTTCTTTGGAACAAGCCAGGAGTCTGAAAAAGAATGGGAAACATATATGTCAGGGAGCAGTTCAGGTGGAGCTTTTTATTAATTTCATTACATCACAGGAATACTAACTACTGTACTTACAAATGATATTTTGGAACAGTACATGTAAATAAATGCTTTACTTGGTGTCATTGCAAATAACCATGATTATAATCATTACACAAATTACATGTAGGAAACACGGCCCTGTAAAAAGTTTCTGCCAAAAGATGTATTTAACAATTTTACAACTCAGTAGAAACGCAGAGTGATCAGGACATAATGATTGTGTGAGCAAAGAGGTTTTACATTTTTATTGGTGATCAAAATAAATTTATTTATTGATTTTCCTTTCATTTTCTTGCAATACAAGTTTCCGAAAAGAAAAATATAACAGGTTCTCCCCGTTTCTGTTCTTAACTTCAGTCTGTAGAGGTCACATCGTTAATTAAAGCAGGAAGTGTGCTTCAAAATTGAAAACATTCTTAACTATTGTAAGCATTCCATTCCCACATTGATGATGTGAACTCAACCTATCTCCAGTTTCTCATAGTCTGGTGATAAACAGCTAACCATCCCTCTCCTCCCAGAGGTTTGTGCCTTTGTCATAGAAATCTGCTGTTTAAAGTGGGTGTAGGTGTGAAGTTGAATGGATCAATCAAGTGCTGTCCCTTCCACTAAACAAATGTATTTTATGCCCGCTCAGTGATTTAGTTGGCAGATGACTCGCCTGATCCCTTGGCCGTTGTGCAAGTGAGAATGAAAAGTTACTTGCCCAGAAGGAATATCTACTTGTTTGGAACAATGGGATGGTACTTTTTTCGAGCCCTGCTGCACTCACATTACTCAGCAGATTCTCCCTACCCAAAAAAAAACCCTTCAAGCTTTGAGCCTCTGCTGAGCAGAGAGGTCAACCATGTGGCAATCATGTTCTCACCATCTTATTCGTCAATCAGTGAAAAACTGAATAGCAGGTTGTGAAAACTCAAACAGAACTTGTCAGCTTGCTTGTCTGAGCAAAATTATTTGAGATAAATGTATCTATTTGAATTACATGTAATGTTGGTCAGAAACATTGAAATGTAATAATTCACCGAAAAGAATGTCCACAGTTAGTACACTGGCAACCCTGTTTTATGAAGTGCTATGTACTGTAAATGTACATGTGCGTTTGGTGATCTTCTTTCTTTTGTTCTCCAGTTCCTATTCCCACTTACTTACTGGGACCAACTGAAAAACAAGAAATGAAGCACTACACAGCAGTTTCCTTGGAAAACGGTGGAGAACTGTGTGAGAATGTGACGTACCTAGGTAAGACTATATGGTGGACAGTAAATAGCTGGTATTACAGTTATCAGTAGTTTGACCTACAAATGAGGCAAAAGGGTCAATAATATTCTGCTCTGTGTTGACCCTTCAGCCTTGTTTGCATTTCACCACAGAATCAACTGTAATAACAGCCAATCCAATAAATTTAGAAGCATGCACAAGGACTTAGGACAGTGTCGGTAGGGGAAGGGAGGGTGTGGTGGACAATCGGAAGAGGATAGAAGAGAAGAACCATTGATCTACCTTCTCTTCCCATCATTAGCTTCCTGCACACCTACTTCTTCCTTACCGTTCATTCTCTCCCCCTGGTTGGGAGACTGTGGAGAAGAGAGCTTGGGCAGAACAAACTAATACAGGATTACTAGTAAATTGCTTGAAAACCAAGCACAATCCTGGGTATCAGCTTGAGATAACCCCTTAGTCTGGCATAAAGTTCCTGATGTCATTTTACAGAGACTAGATCTGGAGTTGGACATCAGTCAGCGACAGGACTGATGGTGAGGCAGTCCTTAATTTAGCTCCCAAAATGAACCAATAAGCTAAAAGAAATGAGTTACATGACTTCTGTACAATGGATAAAAAACAAGAAAAGAACAAATTTAGAATAGTTTCTCATGTCCCAAGTTGTACTGAGTTTAAGGGTCCATTAACTGATCTTTTCAAGCCGTTGCTAAGGAAAATTTATTCTCTTATAACCTTGCAATTTTTACTCAGTTCAGAATTATTTCATGTTTTTTCACTTTTCCATCATCAGTAACACCAGTGATGATGTCAGCAGGCCATGGCCATGGTCATGTGACTCAATCTGAAAAAATGTAAACTTAAGGCTTCCAAGCATACTTAGCCTAACACTTTTTCAGAATTTTTTCCCTCGATTCAATATTTTAACTTTAGTCTCTATTATGCTATGCATAGATTTTGTTTCATTTCAAAAAGGTCGTTTTTTGAGTCAGAGAATCTCAAAATATTGAAAACCTTGTAGTTTACGGGAAAAAAATTATGATTTTACAAAAGGAATGCATAGTTATGTTTTCAACATTGGCTTAAATCATTACTGATCCAAAAAAGCTTGATTTAATGAAAAACCGCAATTCCTTAGCATTAAAAGAAACTGTGATATCTATTGGAAGTTACCCTATCAACATGTGTGTAGTTTACACTACCAGCTACTCGATAAGATCAAATGAAGCACATGAAAGCCACAAAGAGATGGCTTTTCCTTTGCTTTTGCACTTGTTTTTCTGTTTTTCTTTTGGTTTGTTTTTGCTTGTACTTTGTAACCGCTACTTTGAATTTTGTGAAACACAAAGAAAAGACATCTAAAATGTAACAGAATTTAAAAGTTTTTGAATTGTTTAAATTTTCTGCACTCAGGCTGACGCAAGTGAAATTTCACCTCCTTAGCAACGCACATGAGCGCATGCATAAATCAGTTAATGGGCCCTTAAATTAAATTTTGTTAAATAATTACAGACTGTACCTGCCCTAAAGCCGTGGCATTATTTTTTCAGGTAGAAAAGGAATCTTCAAAACACAATCAGGATTACAGATAGCTTATTTGAGTGGAGTGGACAAATCTGATGCTCCTGAGGTATAACAGATTATGTACAGTAGATTCAAGGAACATTTTGGGTATTTATTTCTTCTTAGAAAATAGCCCAGTGGAAATATGCACGCTGATTGGTTTAAAATCGTGTTTCTATTAAACAATTATATTATGAGCTCAAGATTTCTACCGCGTGATAGTTGACAACTATCACGCACAGAAATCAAGAGCGAATAATCGATTGTTTTAGTATAAATCTACTAGTAGTTCAAAACTTTATCTAAATTCTCTTCACAATCACTTTGAAAATACCAAGAAGTGGCCGTCATTTCATCAACCAGGGCACACTGCTATGCTAGTTGGCTAGTCAACTTTCATGCTTAGAAATCAAGAGCAAATAATCTAAATTATTGTTTTTAGTCATTCTAAACTTTATCTAGATCCTCTTCACAGACACTTTGAAAACGCCAAGAAATGGCTGTCATTTTGTTAACAAGGGCACACTGCTACGCTACTCACTATCTATCACAGATTATAGTTTGCCTCTAAATTTTCTCCGATTCTTATTGGTTTAAATTGATCATGTGATGCGATAATGTTCGCGCAGAGAGACACTATTAGCCCATAGTGCCTGTCCAAGGAAAATACTTGGATGTGCTTGTCCGTCAAAATTTTTCTGTAAACAAGCTGAGTTATGGAAAATAAGCATTTGAAATTGTATTAAGTAAGTTTTTGTGTATTTTCTTTTTAAAATTTTACATTTGGCTGTCACAGCGTTCATCTATAAAAGTTGAAAATAATTCAATATGATTTTTGAACTGGCGCACGGAAGAAAATTTAGTGGTGAACAATAAAGACAATAGAGTGTTTATCTCTTGGAACTGTCGGTCTGATAGTTGCCCTTGGAAATTTGATGTTCTGAAAACTGGCATATTTGCCCTCGAAGCTTTGCTTCTTGGGCAAATATTTGTTTTAAGAAGATCAAATTTCTGCGGGGCAACTATCAGCCGATAGTTCCTCGAAAGAAACACTCTGTTGTTTAAAAACATAGTAGGTAGCGTAGTCAATCAGGGAGTGACATTTGAGTTACACTAAAACTCAACAGAAACACAGAACTAGCATGAGATGTAGCATGTTGACATAATGATGGCCCGAGCAAAGAGAATTTACATTTTGATGATCAAAGTAAACAAGTTTTTTTTTTTTTTCGTCATGGTATTTTTGAAAAGAAATAGAAAAAATGTTCCCCGTGTTTTTAGCGAGTTATAGAAACGCTTGTGATAGTTTGGGAGAACTCGAAAAAGCTGTGGAAACACTTGCTGCTCAGTTCATCTTCCCACAGCATTTCTCGTTCTCCCAAACTTCCACTCATGTTTCTATATACATGTATAACTCGAAAGGCTTAACTTTTCCATTTCTTAATTATCAGTGGTTTTTCTCCTAGGAAAGACCTGTAAAGAACCCTTCTAAGTTCAAAATAGTTTTTATTGCTGCTTTATATCTGGTTAAATGAATTTTAAATCCTTCTTAAGTACATTTCTTTTAATGTGTGCGTGTCATTTTTTCTTGCTTTTTTTTGTTCTGTTTTGAATAAAGGAAGGTTGTCATTTTACTTATGATGATGTGACATCGTTAGAGTCTCTGTGCGAGGATGACAGTTTTAAAGGGTTGGACATTTTCATCTCCTCATGTTGGCCAAGAGGTGTTTCACAGTTTGCAAAGCAGCCAGTAAGTTTTAATGAATAACATGATTTGAGCAAGTGACATTTCCAGTGGGCATGCCTGATACAATGTTTAACTGTAACATTTCAATTAATTAATTTTTTGACTTGTTTGTTTCATATGATGTTGTTTAGTTGGACAGTACTTTCAAAGTTTTCAAACTGAACCAGTTGAATTTTTGCATATTTCCTTTTCTTGCTGATCATGGTAATGTATACATGTACTTAGTGAGGCAACAATAATAATATTGAAAATTAAACAAGGTCAAGAAATTTGGAAGTATTAAAAAATCTACTTGTCTTGGATGACCTGACAGCAACTCGTTCAAGCGCTGAGATGTGGAAAATTTTGTCAGAAGTTAGTCTGAAACTACATATAATGGCAATTGAGTTATGTATTCCCCTCAGTTCTATATGTCTTGCTGGATTGATCCGTTGAGGCAGAAACTGGCAGAGAATTGTCTTAATAAGTCTGATGTTGAAAATTTGTCCAAACTTTTTTAGAACTAATGAACAGTGACAATGGTATGACAAGCAGCCCGTTAATGGCCAGCAGCATTCTGCAAAGGAATGTCTCTGAGAAATAATTGTCAGAAGATCTGCATGATCTTCCAAATATTCTGAATGAGCTCTATGAACATTCTTTGGAATAAATTGTTTTTGGGCTACATATGTATTTCCAGCTTCTGTTCTTTTCCTTCAATTCAAATCTGTCTACTCGCAGCTTGTTATCTGGGATGGCAGTTCCAGAAAATATCCAACTCCCCCAAAGAAAGGATTAGAATATCGTAGGGGGTGGGAGGTTCTCCAAGACCAAAACATTTAAAGACAATGTATCAAGCATCATAGAATGTCCAGAGGGGTAGGAAGGGGGGGGGGGGGGTGGTTAGAAAAAATCCCTTCAGTGGGGGAGGTATGGATATTTTGTGGGACTACACAATACATTGATATGCTCACAGCCTGGAATTAGAATGCTGCATATTATTCTTTTGTTAAAGGAAGGCGTTGATCCTGACAGCTGTGGTTCAAAGTTAGTGTCCAGGCTGGCAGAGAACCTGAAGCCAAGGTACCATTTTGCTGGTCGCGAGGGAGTCCATTATGAAAGAGCACCTTACAGGTAAAGGAGCATTTTGCTAACAATTTAATTACCCTACATACATGACTGTACACCATTTACATGCATTCACAAGTACACTGTTAGAAGTGAAGTTATCTTTTCGAGCACTTGTGCATGAAGTTCAGGTAAATATAAATATATGCATGTGTGGTGTTTTGTGTCTCCTGGCACAAAAAGGGAATGATGATGATAATGACAAGAGTGATGATGATGATGATGATGATGATGATGACATTGATGATGATGTGTACATGTGATGATACTGTTCAGTGTGATTGCAACTGTATTGCACATGATTTTATTACATTGTCGTGCATTTTTTAGTTTCTTTAATTTTTTATTGGTCCACCAATTGGTCACATGACTTGTACACTGTATACAGTAAAAAACCCGCGTATAAGAACCTAAACTTTCAGAACCTGTTAGGCTAAAATTTCCGACTCCAGCACCCTTCACATAAGAACCATTCTAGGCTAAAATCTCAATACAGGTTCTTATTTTCAAAATATGGGTGTTTTTTTGTATCCAAATATAACACGGTACATTATATGCAGTACAAAAAAGGTAACAAAAACTAGCCAGAGCACTGGCATTGTTATAAGCACAATACTGTACTGTGAATGAATTAATATAAAGGCCACACCCATGGGTACAAGTTGGGTTTTTTTTAAAACAAAAATTAAGAACCTGATTAAGAACCGAGGTAGCTTAAATTCAAAGTAGAAACCGTCTTGATCTATATAAGAACCTATGGAGACTAACTGGACAAAAACCTAGGTTCTTCTACTCGCGGGTTTTTACTGTATTTTAAGCGTTAAAAAGTTGCAGTACAAACTGAGGTGATGTAGTTACTACTTCACTCTAATTCAATTCAATTTTGGTTAACTTCAATTTGAAAGGAACCATCAAGTGTTACTAGAGGCTGCCCAACATGTGACAAGATTCATTGCTCTTGCCCAAGTTGGGAATCCAGACAAGAAAAAGGTAAATGAAAGCGTGTGGAAATTTCTGTACAGTTTGATTTTCGGGTTGAAAAGCTAAAATTTACGTACTGTACGTCATAAAGTGACACCTGTGACTACTCAGTGTATCATACTTTTTCATGTAGTCACAGTCATCAGCAGTGACCAAAAAAGCAAGCAAACCAACAAACAACAAACAAAAGTCAACCAAAACCCCCAAACAGAATACAAAAAAAGGGGTCTAAAATGTAATTAATGTCAAAAGACAAACTAACAAGTAAATGCACAGAAATTGTCTGGTGTTAAGTATTACTGGCAGTTACAAGTGCTCTATCCAAGCCTTAAGGTCGGTACATGTTGTGGGGATGTGAAGCGGGGACAAGCTCATACCTGCGTTCTGGCTACGCAAGCCTACCAGTGCCTGCACTGCGTCGTATTTACTACTTCGTGAGGCTCTATAACTATTCTATTTGCAACTGATTTAGCGTGGCTGTCAATATTCCAGCGTGGCTGTCAATATACCTGGCCAGTTTCTAGTTATTAGTACGTTGTTCTTCCAGTACATGTACGCATTCAATATCGTACCTATGGCGTCCGTGGACAAGAACGAACTCGTCAAACAGCCGCCAGACGTCACGGAGTTTCCTTACAGGAGAGTGCTTACTGGTGGTGACGTGAACACAGCTGACAAGCGAGGCAATGTTCAGCAACAAGTGAGCACTCCTGAATCAT
Source organism: Orbicella faveolata (assembly GCF_042242905.1). Taxonomy (NCBI): domain Eukaryota; kingdom Metazoa; phylum Cnidaria; class Anthozoa; order Scleractinia; family Merulinidae; genus Orbicella; species Orbicella faveolata. The sequence continues at coordinate 20,038,515 of NW_028301576.1, read as the reverse complement.
TTACATTTACATTCGGATTCTTGCAAAGTCACCCAGTGAGATGAGTGCAAGATGGAATGAACATTGGTACATTATAGCAATCACTATATATACTGTGTGCTGACTCCGCATCATTGTAGCAATTAAGGATTATCATGACTTGTCTTGCAGGCCACAACGGCCGGTCAGAACTTCTTTTTTGACATGAACAACACAGGAAGGCCGCAGGGACCTGGAAACAAACGACACAGGGACTATCATGGTAAGCAGTGGGCAACGATCACGCCTTTCTGGCGTGACGCGAAAAAAATCGCGAGAGAATGAGACAACGCTGCATCACTTCTCAGTTGTCACGCATCACGCGTCACGCTTAACTAAGATCTAATTAAATGACTAAAAAGGGTGTGATAAGAAACCAAGAAGTGCACGTACATGTAGCATGCATAATTATGATTCGCAGGAAAAAAGGTATATTGTTATCAATTAGGATATTCTATTGTTTTTGGAAAAGGTTCGTTATGTTTATGTCATGAACATGAGCATCCATTGCAGCATGCCAGGATTTAAAGACGATTTCTAGTCCGTACTGCGCAGTCTCGGCACCCTAATGTTTATAAACATTGTAAGTCTCACTCGATGGAATGCGATCGATGCTATTCGTTACGAAACACATACCTTATCTTTGAGGCCTTTCAAATTCTTTTTCCAACAGCCTCATTGATTTTTACAGCTGCGAAGTTGTTTTATCAAGTGATATGAGAAAGAACGAAGCATAACGCTTCGCATCCATAATGGCGGTTGACATGAAACTTTGAGTTTACTTCATGTAAGTAGTTGCGAAATGTTTACATTTTGTGACGTCTTACACGAGTCAAAACAGAAAACGTAGACAAGCTCTCGAGAGGGCGTAGTACGGACTGGAAATCATCTTTAAGAATCTTTCCACTTGACAGCCTCATTGACAGCCTCATTGCCTTAACTTACGAACCATAAATGTTAAATTTGGGTAAAAACATTTTTTTTTTGTTTCGCGTATTCAACTTCAGTAGTGATTGAAGGCAATCATTATTCCTCGTGACCTGTGCTAAAGAACGTGCCCGGATCAGCTGTTTAACTTGGAACGTAAATCCACTTGATGTTTTTACATGTTTACTTGTAATACTTCACTGATCGATCTTTATCATATCCATGCATGCAGGTGGTGAAGATGGTGGCCCAAATAAACAGCCAAGACACCGCAAAGGACCACGTAAGAACCGTCCAATATTACGAATAATAGACCCTATTCATAAATGGCTGCCAATTTTAAGTTCTTTTGTATGTATTTAAATTAGCCTCACTAAACTCGTTTGAGAGTAAATATTCTTTTGAATTATCAACTCATAAACCAGGTTAGTCAGGCTAATTGTAATACACTGGAACCTCCGGTTGCGACCACCTCTCGTAAGCGACCACCTCTTCTCAGCGACCAATTTTCCAAAATACCAAACGTTTCCGAGCCAAATCACTATGTTTGGAACCTCTCGTAAGCGACCACGTCTCGTAAACGACCGCGACCACTTTTAGAGCTAAAAGTTGAAATTTTCTTTTGTTTTTAACCTTCCGTAAGCGACTGCTAGACAAATAATAGAGCAGAAATTGTATGATAAGGTGTTTTAACATTATGGCATTCCTGGGTAGAACAATAGAAGTACCGTAGAATGAGAAGTACCGTTTTTTTTTTGACTTGTCACAATTCACATGAATAAAACTTAAAAATTTAAAGAAAAAATACACATACACTGTACTCTGATCAGTCTTGAAAGAGACGACCTTAAATGTCTTAAAATTACCATATGCTAATGAGGCCAAATTTTGACCCAATACCACCTCCCGTAAACGACAACTTAGGCTTGGCATTTTGGGTGGTCGCTTAAGGGAGGTTCCACTGTACTTACAAAAGAATTTATAATTGGCAGCCATTTATGAAAAGGGTCTATATACCCTTTACGAATTCTCGGTATTGGAGTGGAATTAGCTTGCAAGCGAGCCTAATTCGGGGAGTCTTTTCAAATGCAAATGACATTAATCTCTTTTTAATGGTATTCCCCCGCGTGAACCTCCATTGCAAGCTAGTTCCAGTCCAATACCGAGAATACGAATAAGGCCTGTTATGCTATAAAATTATTCCCAGAGGAGAAAGACTTTGTGACATTCCGTAACGTTACCTGTCTCCTATCTCCTATGGCCTCAATTGCATGACGTACAACGCTTTTGTGAGTCACGCTGTAATGCTTAAGGGGACCACACTCACAATTTTTAAACCTTTGCAACAGTTCATCTATATTTTGTATTTTCGTTCCCAGCTCCCATTAAGGGTCCCTGTTGGTTCTGTCTGGGAAGTCCTGAGGTCGAGAAACATTTGGTGGTCAGTGTAGGAGATGATGTAAGTACCTTGCTGTCAATCAGTTGGATCACCTGTCTAGGGACTTTATTTCAGTCATGCATTGTCATTCAAGTGGTACTTCCTTCACAATTCATCTTTATTACGTTCTTGCACAAAATTTGCTTGGCTTTATACTTAGATAGCTGCTGGAATAATCTAGCCCTGTTGACTACTTTTGGTATCTGAAACAAACAATGTTCTCGACCATTTACTGTACTTGGAAGTGATCCCCTGTGTCAAACTTAACACACTGTAGGAAAGTAATATTCACACTTTGACTTTTATTACATCTTGTTCTTGCTCTTCGTGTTCATAGTCTTATGTAGCCTTGGCCAAAGGGGGTCTGGTACCTGATCACGTGCTGATCTGTCCCATCGCCCATTTCGAGTCAACAATGAAATTGACAGAGGTAAGGAGCTGGCTTCGTTTAGAGGCCCTAGCTTTTATTTCTTTCATGTAATCTCCAAACATGCCTAGAAAAGTTTGTAGAGGCCATTGAAATGAAGACACTTGAACTGACGAATATGAGTTGATATTTTCGACCAAGATGTCTATTGCTATATCTTGTAATTACAGTGTAACAGTTCAGTCTGCCAATAAAGTTTGCCACTATAGTGTATCTTTATTTGTTGTGTTTTTAATTTTTGTTGGTTTCTTTGTTTTTCTTCAGCCCAGGTACAATAGCCCTTATCATGGTCTTTTTGTATTTTTGGTTGTTGTTTTTTTTTTGCATCATAGCGTAATCCAACGTGAATGCGAGGCAATCGCAGATATGCACGATGGCGTCTTTTGACGACAACTACCAAAATTCAAGTAGTTTTTCCTGTATTATTTTAAAAATCTTGAAGCTGCAGTGGGGTTTAAATAACAGTTGCCCTAACTGCAGACGCGAGAACAAGAGAAAGTGAAGGATTCTGATAGGATAGTTGTAGGCCAATGAAGCCACCGTGCAAATCGCCTCTTTCCAGCAATTTTGTAGTTTCTACCCGGAAATGACTCGCATACACGCTGAATTTTATTTTAATACGAATACGAAAAATTAACCATGAAAAGGGGTATTGCAAACTTTCCCCAACAACTAGAACCGTTATCAAGGTGGCACCACGGGGAACAAACTTCTAGCGCTCTCTCTTGCTCTTCGAATAACGCAATTTTTGTTGTTTTCGCAGGAAGTTCTCATGGAAATTGAAAAATATCCTTTCATATGAACTTTTAGTCAGTGAAATTGTGGGATTTCGTGTACAGGCTAAACTAAAGCTGCTATATCTGGTTAGGTTCTTTAACTTAAAACAGATACAAGAGAGCTCTTCGAAAATTATTCCACAGTGAAGGGAAATCCTGTGTTATCTTTGAGAGGAATTTTTACACGCAGCACCTCCAGCTCCAGGTAATTTAGTACTTTAACACTGCCGTGTGTGAAGATCCTGTGAACATACCTCTGATATATTTTGTGTGTGTGTGTGTGTTTTCACTTTTACGCATGTAGGAAGGGAAGTGTCAGAGGTCCACATGTAAGCTAGGTATGAGCGCGGGCTAAAACTAAACGTACCGTTCATGAATGCCCATCGTGGATCCAGTTAGCCCAAAAGCTAGACATGGAATAAACTATATTTGCTTTAATATGGACTGTAACTTGTATACATTGTTGTTTTAGTGTATCTTTATCATCTTCTCTCTTATAAGTTAAACTTTTTCAGAATTCTTGGAGGCTGGAGTCAGTTGCCTTTCCTCCTTGCGTTTCAAATCTCAAGACGGCACAAGTTCTTAGTCCGTACTGACTACCACAGCATTCTATGTACGGTCTTTGAATTTGGTGGAATACCAACGCGATAGATACAAAAAAAAAAGAAAAAAACTAGTTTAAAAATAACGAAGATGTCAGGAGTGGGATTCGAACCCACGCCTCCATTCGGAGACCAGAACGCCCGCTCCCATTGTGTGCTGGGAAGGTGATTAACCTTGAGTCTGGCGCCTTAGACCGCTCGGCCATCCTGACAACTGCTATAGACTGTAGCGGATAATGACGTTATTAATTAATGTGCTGTCCATAGGTGATACCAATACCTCGCACGGATGTGGAAGAGTTAAAGGATATTTTTAGGGAACACGGAGATTCTAGTTCCTTAGCGATGAGGGACGTGGCGGCCAACACAGAGCTCAAGCAGGTGACGCTCGTCTATAAGTAGACTGTGAGTAGTCTCTCTATTGCTCGAAAATCCGCAAGGTAAGAACGCAAGCGAATAAGCGCGCTACTCGCCACTCCCGGCTTCGCCTCTCGCCTCTGCTCGTTCGCTGACCTTTGCACAGTGTTTTGCGTTTGTTTTCCCGCGGATTTTAGAGCAAAAGAGAGACTGTTCGCAATCTAATGCATAAGTAACTGATATTACATGTAATATTTGACAATATACGTCTGTGCATCTGTCTGTCTGTCCGTCCGTCTGCCCATCCACCTGTCCGCGGATTTTCCTCCCATGGGTTTAATATGAAGGGTTTTTTAGATGTAACACTCTTGCTAAGTATGCTTACAAGAGGCCCCGCGGGACATCTGGTATTTTCGCGCGCGTGAGGTCAATATGTTAATAAGACTAGCAGTTTAAATTCTGTGGCAACGGTCAAACTAACATCCTTCGAGTTATATTAGAGCTAGTCATTGTCGCTGTTCTTATAATTTCCTTTTCGCGATCATCGTCTACCAGAGGTCAATCATTCATTTCGGGAAAAAGCTGTAAGTTTGTGTTTTTCGGGGTTTGTCCGTTCAGCCGGCTAATGTTGTAAATAATTGTTTATTTTTGTTCTATTTTCAGTCAAACTCGTTGTCGTGAATAAACTTAAACGTTCGTTCTTTTTTAAAACGATGTTTGGAGACCGATCGAGATTGGCTTGGCGATATGGCGGTAACATTAGAGTCTGTCGGTATGACCTGTTATTTAGGTTCATTTAAGCAAAGCTTATGAAACCCACCAGCACAACAACAACACAGCATCAGCAACAGCTATAACAACGAGATCAACAGTAACGAAAACAACTGTTTTAGCTTGTTTCTATCTTTCTATAAGGTTGTTTGTTGTTCTTGCAGGTTGTGCCAATAGGAGCGCCTTATTTTGTTGTTGAATTTGATAACGAGGAGAGACTGCTTCACAGAGTCTCACTGAAGATGCCTCTACAGTTTGGAAGGTAACTTAGTCCCGTTTTGTTTCACTGCCACACCTTCTTAATGTTAACATACCGAACAACAAGGCTTCTTTCCTAGCCGATTTGTAATCGTCTGTTTCGAGTAACGTTTAAAGCTGCTGCTTGCCATTTAAAGACGTGAAAGCTCCTCGCAGTTTAGGCGGTAGCCAGAATCCTAGAAAATATTTCAAGCTTGAACGGGATATGTACCCTTCTGTGATGTCCCTAAATCTTCATATTATATAACGTTTGATATGTTTGATTGCATACAGCAGCTATTTTTCAAGGGTCTGATTCATGTTTTTGCAGTTGCCGTGAATGCACTTGGTAAAGGCAACTCAGATTTTTACGATAACTACGGAAATTCTCGCGCGCTCATTGGCTAATTTTAATTGTCAATAAGCGAACGGACACATGACTTTATAATTTATGCGATGCGGCAACGAGCGAGAGCGGACAGTATGACAATTTGTTATCGTTAAAAGCAATTTGAGGTCAGTTTTACATGCGTCTGTCCTGTTATTGACAATGAATTTCGTCATAACATTGTCAAAGTAGTCTGCAGATCCACTTGGCTATCCACAGCTACTTTGACAATGTTATGACGAAATCAATAACAGGACAGACGCATGAAAAACTGACGTTGATTTGTTGATTTACGGATGAATCCATACAACTTTAAAAACACATGCTAAACGTTAACTAAAGGATGTGATGTAAAAAATGTTTGATATATCACGCTCTCTTGCAGGGAAGTTGTCGCCAGTCCCTCTCTTCTCAACTTACCCGACAGAGTGAACTGGAAAGATTGTAAAGTTTCCGAGGACGAGGAGAAGAAGATGGCCGCCACTTTTAGAAAGAAATTTCAACCGTACGACTTCAACTTGAGCTAGTATCGAGATGGAACTCAAACCGTGAATGAACAATGCGACATCGGTTGCCGCTTGATTTTTCACACAAGATGTTCTCCAAGGACCAGCCGATGCTGAAACACAGACTAACACGTACAACACGCGTGCCCCTGTACAGCTTATAGCAGAACAATATCCCAAAGCGCACTGCATAAAGGAACGATCATTTCATAACTACTGTAGTGTTTTCTCCGAAGTGAATATCAAAGCCTTAACGTGCTAGTTTTCTTTCAAGTTGCGTTTAGTTTTGGTCAAAGATACTCATTGTGGTGAATATCGTAGGACTAGGAACCCATCTGAATTGTTGATTGGGATATTTAGCAATTGTTCCACGAGCGCGCGTTGGATATGAAATGATACATAGCCAACGAGGCGTGTAGCGCCGAGTTGGCTATAATATCATCTCATATCCAGCAAGCGGAAGCGGAATGATTGTTTTATTAGAAAAGCGCCAAAAATATAGAAAACTAAACTAAAATAAAAGTAAAAAGGCCCCCCAAATATTCACGCGTACGCTTACCATATTTGCAAGGAGGGTGGGGGTAGGGGGGTGGGGGGGGGGGGGGGGACTCCGTCACGGCCAGGCTGGTCAGGCTGGGGACATGGCCCAGGCACTGACCTATCTGCTGGTGGTTTGCTGGCGGCCAGCTGTCAAAAGCTGGGGAGAGGGGAAGGTGTCTTGTACTGACACCCCCAGCTAGCTAGACGTTGAGTTTTCAGTGTTAAATAAGCTTGATATTGACTGTGTTTCTGTGTATTTTACTTAGTTGTTGAACCTTGTTTGAGGGTTCTGTGTTGACATGGCACCCTGTTGGCGTGGTCCATGCCACGTGCATGCGTGACGGGCCAATCTCTTGGCCAGGGGGGTGGTCAGATGACTTCTGGCCGGTGGGACTGTCTTTGACTTGAGTCAATGCGGGCATGTTTTTGCGAATTCGGTCAGATGTACTTTCCACACAAACGTAACAGTGGATATCGACCCAAAATAAGATTGAATGCACGAGGTTAATCGTTTGGGAGAATTAAATTGCGACGGAGAAAATGCTCCATCTTAACCCCAGAACGAATAGTTACCTTTTGAACAAATGGCCAAAGACACCAATATATTTGATTTTCGCTCTCTTTTTTTTTCTTCGGAAAGGTTGTTTCAAATTCTGAATTATTTTCGAATCCATAGTCAACCCATATCTCTTTATTTTGACGCTCTCAATTCCAAGCCCGCTCTCCCCTTCCACCCCAACCCCCCCCCCCCCCCCCGCCACTTTCCGGGCATTTGACATTTTGTTTCGCTAAGGTTGCAAATGCCCTACTGTAGGCCGGGTAGCTGGTGCATACAAAATCCCCAGGGGCGGGCGGGGGGGGGGGGGGGGGGAGGGGCAGCGAGAACAAGTGCAAATGTCCCACCCATGGGACGGCGTCAAAAAGTTTTAAGTATTTCAACAGATATTAAGATGAAACTTTATTTTGCCTTATAAATAAGCTTACACCTTACAAGCAAAAATATGGTCGGTATTTATCACAAAAATGTGAATAACTTACCTTCAAAGGTTTCATTAAACATTGTAGGCCTTTATATCCCAACCAACGAGCCACAAATTCCCTTATTAGTCCCACTAAATTCGTCAACTGAACTGTTCGCCATCACTTCTCGCCTCAATTTTCTCGCACGTGGAGGACCAGCATGAACTTATCGGGGTGGCGGTGGGGCACGAGCTAGTTTCCAGTGCATGGGCTAAATCTCAGAAAAAAGAATTTATATTTACGTTCTTTACGCAGGGTTAACCCTTTTGATGTTTAATTAATAAAGCAGGCTTGTGTTTTTGAAAAGTACCGATGTATAGTTCTTTGTCTTTGACTACATTGTCAGATGTCCCAACGCAGGACAGCCCTTTGCGAGCAAATTCCCCATGGCGGGGACCTACTGCTCATCAAAAGCCCGGGAGGTAGGGGTGGATGAGTGGGCTTGGAATTGACAGAGCCATTTCGGTTTAAGAATGGATTACTTCAATCATATATGATGATAGTTCCCTTCGCAGCTGTTTTTTGACTTCTCAAACTCATTAATAATTCATCAAGTTAAAACAAAGAAAATCACAACCGCGAAGGAAGTTTGGATACCCGGTTTAGTTAGCATAGGTTTTGACGATTTTACTTCTCCGTTCACTCCTTAGTTATTGTTTCGATTGAGAAGATATATCAAACACTTGAGACTGTGTATCATCGGTTATCCAGTCATCTCGAATTTCGTCAAAAATATTCCACTGTGCGTGGTATTTTCAACTCACTTCTCGGTGTTTGGATGTCTTGATGAAACATTGTCTTTAGGGTTTGATATACTTCTTCCTGCTGCCCCTCTGCAATATCGGACCCTTTTTTGTAAGACAAATAATCAGACAAAAGAAAAAAAAAAGCGCATTGTCAGGAGTGGGATTCGAACCCACGCCTCCATTCGGAGACCAGAACGCCCGCTCCAATTGTGTGTTGGGAAGGTGATTAACCTTGAGTCTGGCGCCTTAGACCGCTCGGCCATCCTGACAACTGGGTATGAAAAGTGTGAGTATCAGGCTTTTGTTACTCGAGGGGTAGGAGGAGGAAACACCCGGCAAAGAAAAGCCTGACACAAGGGTCTTTATTGCAGTCTTCCACCTCCTCATAGCGTGACAAGCGTCAATGTACGTATTAACCAATGAGAATCATTTCCGGCTGTCATGTTACTTTGCATGCATCACAGATGACAAAGGCGAGATTTCTCAACCTTTGTAAATTTAATAAGCATACAACAGTCGCAATTATGGCGATGTTACTGCTCCTCGGTCTCATCTTGATCTAGGTCTAATCGCTAACATATTTCGTAACTTCTTTAAAAATTTACGCCAAGATACTGACCTTATCTGTGATTTTTATCGCTAGTGATGACAGTTTCAGAATAAAAACTAGCGGTAAAAAACGACGTTTCGATCCCTCTGAGATCATTTACAAGTTGAAGAAAAAACGAATGAAATATACATACATAAGTACAAATTAGGGCGTGAGAATGTCAAACGATAAAATATGTAAATACAAGCGCTATCGTTTGACATTCTCACGCCCTAATTTGTACTTATATATGTATATTTCATTGGTTTTTCTTCAACTTGAAAATGATCTCAGAGAGATGGAAACGTCGTTTTTTACCGCTAGTTTTTATTCTGAAACTGTTTTTCAAGAAAACTGCTTATAAGAATTTTAAAGCATGACAGTTTCACACGAAAAGAATTTGTCCCTTACATATGTCTGAACGCTTAAGCAGACTTACGCTGACTTAGCTTGACTAGAGCCAAGAAAGACTTAGTGTGTAGTGTGAACCCAACTAATATTTGAGCAATTTTCTTCCATGTTTGTAATGGTTTCCCAGAATATTTGCACAATTTGTCTCGAAAATTTTCACACAGAGAATGGAAGGTGTCGCCACAGTACCGCTGTTTTCTGAAACGTCTGACAAAGAGTTTTCTAATGTTTTGCGTGAAAAACCTGCGATTCTCGTGGAATTATTGCTCGAGTTGAGAATTGTTGTCATTCACTGAAGATCAGTGAAGACGGCAAATGGTCTGTTTGCAAAAAAGTGCACTAGGAAAGTAGTGAATTGTTACAGAATGTTCACGGAGTTTCGGGAGGCATTTGCGGGTGGTGGGGCACTCGACCAGGCGACGGAAAGCGCTCCACGAACTCCTTCGAGAGCTAGTCCTAGAGGCTCAATTCCTGTTCGAGGCCAGCGATTCCCAACTGGAGTGACTCCAAAGGCGAAGCGGCAATAAAAGAGGCACTTGTGAAAATGAAGCTGAAGGAGGTCAGCGAAGACCTTCAGCAAAGAGAGCTCTGTTTTCTGACCAATACTCTGAGCTCAACGATAAAATAACAAGCCCTGAACAAACCTGATGAATATCGCGACAAAAAAGAATTTACCACCAATCGAAATGCTTTCACTTCCGGTAGTGTGACGTTATGTTGCATTGTGTATTATCCAATCAGCGTAACATCCAGATTTTGCGATGTTCGATAAAACGTTTGTGTCAGCCCTGTCTCTGCAATTTCCCCCTACCCCTACCCTCTTGCTAAGAAAGGCCTGATACTCAGGTTAGGGTATGTAAGGTGCAAAATCTTAATTAAAGTTTCATTGTACGCTTTCCTGATGCTCAATTTTCAAGACAAAACGAGGGAATAAGCAATTATTAGATGACGGTTTTCGTCATATCCAGAGTAATCAGGCGATGTAAACGTTGAAGAATTTATTGGTGATAGGATTTACATCGAAAAGTTTGGATTAAACTCATTAAGAATACCAGTCTAGAAACCAGACACAGAAAAAAGGCAGGCTAGAGTAACTTTAATGATCAACAGTCCAGTACTATAAGTGCGTAGTATTTTACAAGATGTCAATTTCACCGAATATTTCATTTACACACGCTTGAGTAATAGAAGTCAATTCCGGAAAAAGGTTAAAGAAGAACATTTCTACAAAATACTAGAATTTTAGTAGAATCGTTTTGACTTAGAGAAAGCACAGGGAACACACAATCTAGTTGGGTAGGAAGAGAGTAAATAAAGGAAGGAAAAGAACGAATAGTGTACTTTTTGCTTGTTGTTATTTCTTACGCGACCTTTTGCAGGGAAAACCGCTACCTACAAGTCCTGCGTAACACTGTTTCGTAGTGCTAAAAACTCGTAGTTAGGCCTTTTTGCGCTCTACAAAAAAATTTTTGGGTTTCTCCAGCTTGGCCGAATTTGTTTTCGAATACAGTCGGAGAATTTTAGCGTCTTTTGCAAAGTTTTTTTCTCAAATCGCCTCCCCTGTAAATGTTATATGTAAACCAAAAAAACTTTTGCAGAGCGCAAAAAGGCCTAAGTACGAGTTTAGCAATACTGTGTTACGCAGGACTTTTTCCCTGCAAAAGGTCGCGTAAGATTAAATAACAACAGGCAAAGGCAAACTATTCGTTCTTTTCATTCCTTTATTTATTCTCTTCCTATTCAACAAGATTGAGTGCTCCCTGTGGAGAAAGAATTAAAAAAGTTAGCTCTATTGTTTGGTTATTAGTTCTTCTGAAAAGAGAGCTTCACGTATACTAAAGAGCTGTATTAAAATGTTTCAGCCGAGACAGCGCCAGTAGCGCTATGTGTATGGCGGAATTCCTCTTCTGAATATATATCTCCCCTGACCTCACTTTCGCCAAATGGCAGACGCGTTTCCGTCCAGCACACAGATAAACCTATGGAAACTTCAATGGAAGTTTGGGAACGTTTTCTCACAGACCATCTGCTGAGGTCTTGTTCGGTTGCTCGTGTTGCAAACAGAGTAAAGAAACCAGAAACGAGTTCATAAGCAGAGATAATGTAGGAGCTCAAAGCATTCTGTATTGCTGAATGCCTGTTATTTATTACTCGGCAAATGCTGTAATTTCCAGTCACATCGTAAATCCGGAAATTGCTAGAAAAACGAGGAAAGTGGGAGAAGGTCAGAGTGAAAAAGAGATCCAGTACCCTGGTGTTAGAGACTTTTCACGCGCGGTTCCCGTAACATGACTGGGATCTTTATTATGAGTCCTGATGTCAGCCGAAGAATCCCAGCGTATGAGCGAGAAAAGAAAAGAGGGAAAACCCTGATAACAGGGGTAGAGGCTCATTGATTTCCGGAGGCAATAAACTGACTGACAACGAGGTAATTTCGTTAGCGATGGAATCAGAGGACCCGAGGCTCGAGCAGTCAGCGACTAGAGATTGATATTTAGCGGTGATTAAACATGAATTTGTCACAGGCCATTTTCGATGCATTTAAATTTACGCACACAGACTAAAACAAAAAAAATCACAGTGAGGTTGACGCACGAAAGAAAATCTTTTGTCTTAGTCCTGTAAGCCTCGCTGCCATGTGATGTTAGAATTTAAATGTACTGTAATTGGCTTATCATTCCTAGAGTTTGCATTCCTCTCCTCTTTCACAAGTTTCCGCATCAAACACCTCTTTATTCACTTTTAATGCAACAAACAGTTTTGTCTAGTATTATTTTGCTAAAAACATATTTTGTCTAAATTAAATCAAATTAAATTTTTCTTACAATCACGTGTATTAAGTCACACATCGATAAGCTAGCATTGCCAGTATAAGCCGATTATTTCTGGGTCTGGCTCAGAAATAGTATAATTAACGTGACAGTTACAACCACAAGCAGGACTACGTCGTGTAGTTGATATCCCCCTTTTTGCTTAAGGTAATGCAAGTCTATACGCAATATTACCCCGCTGGGGGGGGGGGGGGGGCGGGGAAGGGACTCTCAAATAAAAAGGACGGGGGTGTTCGCCGTACCTTTTAGAGGTTAAACAACCGGGTTTGGTACCTCTTGGGGTGCTTAGCCTCAAAAGGTCCACAATGAGAGCTTCTGCGGTACCTTTTAGGGATAATGTGTCGTTTAGAACTGGTATCTCTCAGGGGTCAAAAAAAAAAAAAAAAGATTCAAGCCACGCCCACAAAACAGGATCTTGCTACCTCTTAGGGGTTCTTTTCAAAATCTCCGACGAGCACCCCCGTCCTTTTTATATGGGAGCTCCCCCCGGGGGGGATATTACCTACAACTAGTTCAATTCGAATTATCTAAGTATATCTTGATTCTCTATCAATGTAAACCTACTTCTCTAAAATTGACAGTTAAGGGGCCAATTAAGGTTTTCCTCCCAACAATCGATTAAATAATTTAACTTAAAATTGTACTGTTTATAGTATAAAGTTGCAACTGCTTTTTTCCTTTTGCCACGCCCGTCAGTGTAAGTTCCACTCAGTGTGAACGTGTACTTATTTGCTTCAGTTCACAGAATCATACATCCACCACCACCAGCTGGCGGTGGAGGAGGGGGCCGAGACTTGAGGACAGTGATTTGCTTCTGCAGCTCCGTGATCTGAGCATTTCTCTGGTCCATTGCTTGGCGCATCTGATCCATTGTCTGCTTCAGTGTTTGGTTCTGCTCCACAATGGCTTCCCTGTCTTTTCGCAGCTCGTCCATGTTTGCTGTCATCATGTTCTGCATTTGTACCCTCTGAGCTTCCATGTCCGCTCTAAACTGCTCTTCCAAGCGTTGTCTGTCTTCTTCTTGTTTGGCCTTCAATAGCTCCATCTGAAAATAGCATGATATACAATTTCTTTTTGTTTTTTCTTTTTAAATTTGGTTCCCCTCAAAATCATCTTAGTCCTTTAGAATTATTCAAGCACCGCCCCGTCCTGAAATCGATGACACAAGCGATATCACATGGAAAACACACATCAAATGCATCCAGATAATGTAGTCCCCCTTTTCCGCTGCGGTGTAGCTGACAACATTTATGCTTTTCAAGAGCCATAATTTCATTAGTAACTTAGTCATCCAGACCTTTGGAAGCCGCTGAATTTCACACAATAATAGCTTCCCCATAGCTCTACAAGATAATACTTTCCATTCCCACATTGCAATATGCTAGGACATGATGGCACCTGAAACACTAGGGAAGGGGAGGGGGTAGTTATTTTCTGGTTCCATTCCAGCTGGAATGATTTATACAAGCAGGAAGTACGCTCAGATGACATTCACTATCGTCTCAGACAGTAACTGGACGATCAAACGAGATCGGAGAAACTTTAATAAATAAATAAATAAATAATAATAATAATAAATTTAGAGGGTAGCAATTGAGAGAACAACATACCTCCTTCTCTTTAGTGCGCCGCTCCTCCTCCAGACGAGCATTCTCTTCCTGAGGTCATCGAAACGCAGAAAATTAGTTTTTAGTTATCAGTAGTTACTATCGCAGTGCAGGTGGCAAGTACCACTTTGGTACTGTATAGAAACCACTTATTCGCAATTGTGATGTCATCTCACATCAAACCCAGTGTTTGCCCTCGGGGGTGTTTACTGACACTAATATCTTCGATGAACTCCTTCACTTTATTTGAATCGGTCTGATACGAGTTAATTGTTAAATATTAAGCCGTTTACTAAAACAAGGAATGGGTGACAAAAAATGTTATTTTCTTCGATGAAGAATTGGTGCTTGAACTGTTAGTTTTCCGAACGCACCCTGACATTGGTAAACTACCTAATCAACTTTTTGTTCAATTATTGTTTATTTTCTTTTTATTTCCTCAACATAAAAACCTAAAATCCACATTTTGCGGCATTCCTGACGTTTTCGATTTTGCTTTGGTTAGATTCCCCAAATTGATCACAAAAGGACTCATGTTTTGAACAATGTGGTCATGTGATTAACCTGACTTTTTTGTTTTAGAGAGGATGTACTTATATAACTTTCAATTGGAACCCCAAGTAGTTTTCAAGGTTGATTAACTGATGATAATCTGTTGTCAGATAATTTTGACAGAAATTACCTAACACACCGAAAACGGGTTCAACCTCCGATTATGTATAAACGACACCGATTTACTTAGCTTTGTTTTTACCTCCATTCGTCGCCTTTCCTGCTCTTGACGAGCCTTTTCTTCTCTCTCCAGAGCCAGAGTCTCGTCAAAGTCTTTAAGCTGTTGCAAGTGAGCCATGTGCTTCTCCATCTCTGCCTGCATTTCCTGCAATGCATGCCATAAGGAATAATCAGATATTGAATGAATGAATGGTAGGACAGCAACTTTTTTTAGAACACAAATTAATGATTGAGAAGCAAAAAGGGTAGCAACAAAAGTAAATGAACAATACGAGAACAAAACAACATTTACAAGAACAGCAGCCACTGACATGTTCAGCGGGGAAAAAAGAGGTTTGGTCTTATGTAAAAGAATACCACATAGCCGAGAACTTTTACACCGAATGTTTGCAAAGTCAAAACTTTTAAAGGAATTACAAGAGTCAGAGGCTATCGCAAGAAAAATAACACTGAGCGCTATATGGACTGATGAGAACTCCACCGAAATACATCTACCTGGCGCTAATGCAATGCATGGCTTGACGATCTTAGTTTCCCAGTCTACTTTATTCTTTTAAGTGCCGATTGTTGAAAGGGGCAAAATTGAAGACTTGATTTCAGATCTACAGCTCATTATTATATTTCTCAGTGAGCACGCACATTTTGATTGGCTAATTTAGCGGGCCGTAATGTACTCAACGGCCCGCTAAAATTTAATCTGTTTTTGTTGCCAAAATGTTTCGTGATTCATCGCCAAGTGTTCTTAACTTTTATAGCAAGTAAAACTTTCTTTTACTTCTGAAATTGTGTATTAAAACCAGCTAACGACTTAAGAGTCACTTAACAACGATCTCAAATTGACCTGTTTTGCTTGCGAGGTACTTCAGAAATTTGAAGCCGTTCCGCGTGAATAGAAATCGTTCCCGAACGCGTCAGACACACAGTAGAGATATAATAAATATCTTACTAACCTCGTCTTCTCGGTCCGTACTGTAAGTTACGGATCCTCGATTTTTCCCCCTTTGATTTATGGCCTGCGCGCTTCGCGCGTGAGCCATAAATCGATGGGGAAAAAACTCGGTCCGTAACTTACAGTACGGCCCTCGAACTCGGTTAGTAAAGGGTATGTATACATTCTCAGGATAAACGTACCGGATGGAACTCGTAGAACACTTGAGCACACACATCCTTGGCGCCCTTAGCGTCGCGCTTAAAGCCTTGTTCAATTGCTGAGTAACCTCCGATGATTTGAGCAAAGGTCACTGAGGCTCCATCTTTGCTACTAAGCAGTGTTAGAATGGGATCCAGTTGCTGCTCTTTGAGACCTCGAAGCAACCTGTAGCAGCCTTCCTTGGTCAATCGATTGTTTTCTTGCTGCCATCGTTTCAAACCACTTTCCATACACTCCTACGGAAATAAACAGTTGTTATCTGTGTTGGTTGACAATTATTTTTGTTGGCTTTACTAAGATTAATGTAAGTGTACACACCATATGTTGACTCTATAATACAACATTATTACTTCTCAAACTCATTAAACATTCATCAAGTTTAAACAAATGAAATCAAGACGGTGACGGTGTTTGGATATCAGATCTTAATTAGCATCGATTTTCACGATTTTATTTCTCCGTTTTCTCCTTGTTCTAGTACTAGTTTTGATCGAGAAGATATATCAAAGGCTCAAGACAGTGTCTGACCACATTTCCAAACACCTCGAAGTTCGGGAAAAATACTCCACTGCGCGTCCTATTTTCAACTCTCTTCTCGGTGTTTGGAAATGTGATCAAACACGGTCTTTCGGGTTTGATATATTACATAAAACCTGCACTGAACTTTTAATTTCCTTTCAATTAAATAACTATACTGCCTGAAATATTTTGGCCAGCGCGCAACTTTATAAACTCAATTATGAGGATATGGTTGGACGAGCTGTAATCTCACAAATCGGTTAAATTATCATATCATTGATTACTCAGCTATTTCAGCTCAACTTCAATCCACAAAACGCATTTTGACACTCTTAGCCGAGGTTTTGCAATTCTCAGGTCTCGGCTACCGTGTGGCACTAAATTTTCGGGGCAGTTTAATTCTGCGGATGGGCGATTTTTGTATTTTGTGGGAACTAATTTTCGCGAATGTGAAAAACTGGCGTTTCGAGCTGGGTATCAATTTTGGCTGTTTTCAGATTGTGGCGTGTATTTTAAATACAACATTTTCAGCGTTTTTTTCAATTACACTACACGGTAATCACTCACTCTATCACAACTACGCCTCGCCCCAGTATGGCTGATAGTACCTTCAGACGATCCTTTTCTTTAAACTTTTTAGCAGCTACACCTGTAGTTTGCCATGGGCAGTTTCATCGTTTTATTTAACGAGATGTTTTAGGCGTCGTCCACACGTTTCCGGATATTTTTGAACCCGCAACTTTTTCTTTCCGAATACGGCTTCCGTCCACACGCATCTGGCAAATTCGGCAGCGTATCCGGATACTTCTTAATCCGCTCTCCAGAGTGGAAAAAAAAATCCACAACGAATCCGATAACGTGTGGGCGGTGAATCCGGGTATTTTCGAATCCGATGACGTAGCAAAATCGTGTCCAGTCTCTTACCGAACAATAAACCAATATGGTGGCACAACGTGTAGGTCTAGTTTCTCTTAAGTGAATCCTGATACCATCGCATGCGTGTGGACAGGCGAATTCGATTTGAATACGCTATGTGTGGACGGGGAAATTTTTGAGTCCGGAAAGAAAAAGCTACGGATTCAAAAATATCCGGATACGTGTGCACGGGGCATTAAATAAATGGCATCGACAAGACTCGATCTACATGTGAGTTTTGTATTTATAATTTCGCCAGTAGAGTAAATTTCTGCGGAAAAAAATTTTTCTGGGAACTTTAATTTTGCGGGAACTTTTTTTTCAAATCGTGGGAAAAAAAAACCCGCGAAAATCGCAAAATTAGAGACTCGTAGAATTAACTGGATCTCATACGGTATTTCAGTTAAAAAGCGCGTCATTTCTCGCACAGACCAACAGTTGAAATTTGATCAATTCACAGCTATAATGTTTGACTCCGTGCTTAGTACTATTACATTAAAACAATAATAACAAAAACAAGGACAGAAAACTATATAGATTTGTCGTTTTCTTATATCAAGTTCATTAATATCTTCTCATTATAAGTATGTGCTCCAAGACAATATACCAGCAGCACTGTTGGTTCACTGGCCCCATCGCCAGACTGAATGCCAACCAACATCCCAATATGGCATTAACGTGGGCTCCGTAGAGAAAGAGACGACGTGGTAGACCGAGGGACACCTGGCGCAGAACAGCAGAGAAAGAAAGGACGGCCTCTGGTTTTACGGATGGAGCAGTAGTGGCTGCACGTGACCGCGTATTCCGATCAAATACCCCCAAGGGGTTGTGGCTAAAAGTAAGCTCCAAGACAATTAAAGTACCAAAGCATTTATCGGTATTGATAGCCCCGTCGAAAAGAAGAAAAAATTGACATGTGCATGTCGACAGACCAATTTCGATAACCTAAAATTCTAACTTGGCTTCGAGGCTTCCAATGCAAGAACAATACACACACACACAAATATTATTCTACCACCAACCTGGATGTAATTTCTTTTGTTTCATTTCCTAAGCCTTGGAACCAAGTTAGAATTTAAATATATCGAAATAAGCCTATTGACAATGGTAGTAAAAGACCATTTTGCGCAACTAGATGTACCTTGACTTAGCCCTGACCACCCCGCATTCCTCGCGTTCGTAACATATTCAAGCGTGGATATGTAATTGTACAGTGCTAAAAATTATTCTCCCTTTTTTTCTTACCGTGAGCTCGTCCAAATATTTTTCACTGCTTGTTGCCGATACTCCGAAGGTTTCTCCCTGAAACAACCTCATGCTTTCTTCGATCGCAGTCTGCTGGACCAGGCGAATCTCGTCACTGTCGCAAGGCAGTACACCATCCAGCTGTGACTCCATGTAGCTTTGATACACCTGCAAAGCGGCGACTTTTGCCTCTGAGCACTTTGTGTGGACAAACGTCTCCCAAGCACTCTGCACACTGGGCACAGTACCAGGAGTGTTCAAGGCCGCAACGTAGATGTTGATAAGGGCTGCAAGTGCTTGGATGAAAGAGAGTACAGTAATTAAATAAATAAAAGGCAGTCACGTTTTAGTTGAAATAATATGACCTGGCTTGGTACCGCATCGCTGCAACTTGGTAGATATAACAGATCTGTCGTATGCATGATGTATAAGGGAATTGTAGACAAGTAAAGAAACTGTCTTTGACACCCGTTTCACGTACGTAGATTTTGTCACACGCGGACCTAACTGCTGTTTGTAGACGCTTATAAAAGGTCAAGATAACGGTGTTTCACTTTCTAATGAATGTTTTTCAGTGCTTCTGATTAATCCAAATTCGCTTGATGTGACGAGGCAGTGCACTGCAAACGGCAATGCATTGGCAATGCATTGGGAACTTTAAAGTTAGTGAAGATCTATGGTGAAGATTTTCACTTTTTTCATATTCCTTGCGCAACGTAAAATTTGAAAAATCCTTCCTTAGATTGACGTCAAAGATCTAACAAAAATCCAACTTAGTTTTTTGACAGTGAACAATGATTCTCATACTTCAGCAATTGTAATCTGCACCATCCGCATCTGAATATTTACACCGAATCGTATATTTTTGGTATACTTCGGCGGCATTTCAGACAAGTTTGAATTGGTCGAGCCATGGTTCGTATTTTGGCGAGACGCAGTGTGTACCCATGGCAAGACCAACCGAGCCATATTAGGTCAGTGACTTGATATCGCAGGATATCAGGAGAGTAGACACGGCTTCTGATTAGCTAATTGTGATTTTGTATGCGGTAAGAACCAAGAGATTACCAACCTTGGTAATCTCTTGGTAAGAACTGAGTACAATTCTTTACAAATAGGAATGTAGAAGCATTTATTTATTTATTCAAATAATTTTTAGCCATTACCTTCACCAGTGACATACTCTCCATCATTAAAGCTGCGCTTAGGCGCTAATTTAGACCTGAGCATCGCTTTGAATTCCTGCACCCCCCGGACAAACGATTTGTTGATATCTTGCTGTACTTCCTCTCTGTTAAGGTTTAATACCACTTCCGGGTCCGAAGCCGGGGGAGGAAGCTTAAAAGCGTCGAAACCAGGAAAGAAGTTCAAGATACTCTCGGCTACTTTAGTGGCTTGGTCACCTTTGGAATCTGATGTAGCATTGAAAACCTAGAAATAAAATAAAAATATATTAATTGAAGCGGGTGCACGTTTTTCAGGGAAATGAGAGATTCCACTTAACTTCGAATTAATTGATTTGGGTCAACAAGCTAAAAATAAACATCCTGGAACGATCTTTGTTTGGATCCTATGCGAACACGCCGTACCGAGTACCTAAGAAGTTACAATCAGCGGCTTGTACTACTCTAAGGGTGCGTTTTCTCGAGATGGTCCGCACCAGGATCAATGATCCAGGATGACTCGGGTCATGGTGTATCAAAGGAACCAATGAATCTACTCTGGGAAATGATTCATCAGTTCTTTTGACGAGCCATTATCCTAGTGATCCCTGATCACTGATCTTAATCCGCATTATCCCAAAGAAACGCACCGTTCAATTCCTGTACGTGACAGAAACGTTTTCGTTAACACGAACAAATAATATTAAACAATTAGATTATGAGCTCGAGATTTCTACCGCGCCGTCGTCAACTATCACGCATAGAAATCTAGAGCGAATAATCTTATTGTTTTAGTATAAATCTATAAGATCTAAATCCTCTTCACAGACACTTCGAAAACGTAAAGCAGCGGCCGCCAGTTTGTAAACAAGAATACTGGTGAGTAGCGCAGCAAATCATCGAACGGCATTCGTGATAAAACGCTGGTAGTTAATGCCATATTTGTTTGAACGATCTATGACCGATTTAGCCAGTCTAGAATTAACGTATAATTCTGTCCTTGATCGCTGTTAAGTATACCGCAGGCATAGAACAAACCTGCCTTACTTGCCTTAGGCCCCGTCCAAACTAGGCTGGAGAAATTTGAAAACACAGATTTATTTCTACGGTTAGGCCTACCGCCCACACTAATCCGTCATGGAAACGGAGCTTTTCGAAAACGCTTTTCAAACTGGAATTTGAAAACGCCGCGTTTGAGTTTTAGTGTGGAAGGAAGACAGTTTGAAAACGGGTTTCGAAAAAGATGCTAAGTTGCACAAATCCAAAATGACCGGTGATTGTTACGTTTTTAAATTTCTCCCGCGCAGTACAGTATGGACGGGAAACGTTAGATGCGTTTCGAGAGCGAAAACACCGTTTTCAAATTTCTACGGCGCCGTGTGCACTGGGCCTTAGTTGCCTCAAGGGCCAAATAGCGGTACTGATCATAAATTATCTTGCCTTTATTTAATTATTTATTTTTATCATAATTGGTATTTAAAGACAGAGAGGTATATACGCCTGAAACTTCCTGCATGAAGGAAACCTCTGTTCATATTAAGAATATGTGCATAAAACAGCTCTTTAGTCATAAGGTTGTAGATTTTGCCACGGCTTTTCGGGTGCGGAATCTTTTCGGGACCTTCGAGAAACGGGACCTAGTGGGGTGGATACAGGATTTTAGAGAAGGGGGACTCGAGATACGGCCCGCCGAAAATTCCGGCAGTCTGAGGCCAAGTCAGCCTCCGTCCCAGACCTACCCTTGTCAGAAAGTAATCCTTTATGCTCGGGCAATCTTTTGGAAGAGCAAGCACAACATCTCGTAACAGCCAAATGAAGAATGGAAAGGTTTTGTGGAAATAATTGGCGTCGTCTTGCGGACTGGTTCCCTGGGAAGACTCCATTTGGGCCGATGAACGAAGCTGAATTCGCTGGGAAAGTTTAAGTATGAAGCTGTTTTCGAAGTCAAGGAAGTTAGATGTCTTGCAAACTGCAAACACTGAACAAACAAACAAACAATAACGAGGTCACTGCGTACAAGTTCAGAAATGTACACGCTGGGACAGAGACCTCATTATCCCCCCCCCCCCCCCCCCCCCAATTAGGTGGGTTTGTGTGCGGCCCGCTTCACAAAACCCTTACCCTTTTTATGACCAAAATCTTCTATTTTCCCTACCCTATTTATGACCTGACGAATAATGCGATACTCGATTTAAGACCTGGCCCTTAAAGCAATACCCTGTTTCAGACCTGCCCTATTATTACTTCAATAGTTCAGACTGGTTCTGATGGGCTATTGTTGATGGTCTTATAGATAAAGATGAAAACGTAGCTTCTTCTAAAAAATATACACACAATACCCTTTTTGAGACCAGAATGGCCAAAATCGATTAAGTATTTCTGACCAAAACGGCAAAAAATCCATACCCTTTGGGTTCGCAAATACTTACAGAGCCCATTAAGGGAGTACCTCCCCCCCCCCCCCCCTCCGGGCATTATCACAACCAACACCATTATCAACCATGATGTGTTAATTGTAAAATTAACTACATGTTAACTACATAATGAATTTTCGTGACCATTTAGACTTCCGTTTAAACCCTTTACTTGAGGATACTCAAGTCCCTCAAGGTCAGTCCTGGTTGGTACCCCAGCTGAGTTGTAAATCAACACTGAAGCCAGTAGAATAGTCAGTGTAAATATACAGTGATCGTCAGAGCCTTCACTTGACACAGCGTCTATTCCTTCAGAGTCCAATAAAACCACCGTGAATTCCTGTCCACTGGCGTCCTAAGAAATAAAAGCAAGGGTTCAGTCGAGCTCTTACAACTTTATAGTCCTTTCAGGACTGGTATATCCCACCTATTCATCTGCCTGTAAAGTCCAAAATATGAAATCAGAAAAGTATTTTCTCGTATCTCCCATCACCTTAGGCTGGCACCTTGCCGTGATGGTGAAGCTTGTGAGTTTCAATGACCCAACAAGATATCCTGCCTGGGACTTCAGTCTCCAGCAAAGGCCTTATGTGCCACTTGGAAAAAAGATTTGCGATTGGTGAAGATGAAACATACCTTAAACTTTTCGGGTACGATCCACATCCAGATTCCCATGGTCTCAGGGTCCAGGAAATGCCCGAGAGGAAACACCTCTCCTTGATCAAATGCTTTACTCAGGATGTACGACTTGCCTTTTCGGCAAGGCCCAGCAATTGACACCACACATACGGGACCTGACAGAGAAGCAAAACGGGTGTATTATGAGAAGGTTGAGGCAGTAACGAAGAAACGTCGTCAATCAGAGCTCATTTCTGAGTTGTTCTTTACCTCTGTGTGAAAACGAGTCTTCGTGTGAAACTATTGTTATGAAAATGCGTTTCATCTGTAAGTTCATCTTCATGCAAATCAAACTGATTTAATTCATAAGAAAAGTTTTGCACCAAGACTCGTTTTGAAACAGAGTCAACAGGCAAGTCGGAAATGTATATGGCCTATGGGGACGCTAATGTTGAACTGAAACCCTTTTAACTTGCCCGGATGGAAAATTCCTAAGTGAAACAAAACGTCTTGAAAGGCAGTCCAAAATTCCTAACCGGGATACAGTATTTATGAACATAAAAACTGTTTACTATTTGCTTTTATCTACTAGTCTCAATTTCGCTTTACAGACATTCTGCCAAATTTCTACCTGCATTCTCGGCAACGCAGTTCAATTCTACTGGTTCCAATTAAATCTTGGTAAATGGACTTTGAACTCGGCAAATCTCGTTGGCAATTTCGCCTCGGGATTTTTGCGTACCATTTGCCCAAACCGTGAACGAATTAGCTTTCCCATGTAAATGGTAAACGTGAATATGCAATGGGCAGCCAAGCTTGGAACAACACGGTTAATTATTCCTCCACGACTGGATGTTCACTAACAGGGAAACGCTCGCGCTATAATTACACTCTAGAACTCTTATCGTAGTTCTCAGCAATTCGATAAAATACAAACGAATTTCGATTAATTCAAAAGAAAATAGTGTAAGTCGCTCATTTTAAAATGCTGTCGTGATTTTTATTTTAATTTTCCCGAGTATTTCACTTTCCAATAGCTTTAGCGGTCAGTGTGAGGCTGGATCATGTCGGTTAATGAAATTGAAATTTGCGGTGCTCTAAGTCCTCTCTATTCATCAGAATTCCTAGCTTAAGCTACCTTTGGTGTTTCTGAGCCTTTCGATGGCTGCATCAACCACGTAGAGGCTATCTCTGGCACCGCTAGTCTTGCTGTATTCTCCAGTCTGCTCATCCCATCTACAGTTGTTTGGAAGACACAGTGGAACTGCACACTGTTCAGACATCTTAGAGTTGGAACAAACCTGTATCTCTGCTGTAAAAGCAAATTAAACTGAGCAAGCAGTTCTCCCTTAGTCTGCGAAGTAGAACTGTGTCAGCAACTGTTTAGAACCGAGCGGAGAGTCTGGGAATAGGTAACAGAAGCTATTTATATATCGTGACAGGTACGACACATGACCGGTCGCTAGCGTGACGGTTGAGGCGTACGTCACAGATTTGTCTTGACTTGAAGTTTTCTGGGAATTAAAAAGGTATTTGCACATTCTATTGATCAAGGCCAAGATCTGGAGAGCACTGTCTTATTCGTAAAAGTAAAGTAACAAAAGCTTATGCTGTATTAAATAAGACTGATGCTGGCAGGATCGGAGGAAAACACTTCGACGCAACAAGAGTGGACCTGTGTCATTTTCTCGACCTCTTTTTCTCGTATATTATGTCATATCTACTTTTACGAAAAAAATATTATCTTACGAATTACAGTTACTACTTCGACTACAAAGCTTTCAACTAAAAGAAATGCAAAGGAAACTGAGCACAGTTAATGTATTCGACTTACGCGAAACACTGAATATAATTATAATAGTTTTTCCACGCACCAGTGTAAGGCGAGATATTTGTACCCTACATCTAAGCTATACTATTGCGGTATGCTGTGCTCGTGATTTCCTTGTGTATTACAATGTATCAATCCAAGACTGAGGCAATTATTACTTCTATATCTTGGTCTAATTGTGTTGCAATCGCGTTGCAAAACCAAGAGCGGTCGACACCAGTCTATTGTCGGTAATTGACTTCCGAAATATCCACAAAGAGTTCTAAAAGTTCGCCTTCTTAAAACCAAAACGCTTGTGACTGAATATAACTATGGCAAATGGTAAAGCTGCGCGGAAAAAGCGAGAGATTATTTCGCTTACTTACCTTCGATCGCTCGCCGATTTGAAAACCAAAGAACTAGCTAGCACATTGCTTCCACTTCACATGCGCCGTAAACATTTTCAGTTCCTAGAATGTCAATAACTGGTATTTTGTAAACAGGAAAAGTTTCGCTTTCGAAGGTTCATGCGCAACAGGAGCTTACTGGGAAAAATTCTGGGATATTTCCCCGAAATGCGGGGATTGTCCCATAACTTCTGCTTTCGATTTCAGTACGATAAATGATTTATTTATTCATGCAAACGGGAAATAAACAATTTCTCAAAAGTCAGCGGTAGCCGGAAGAGTTTCATTTTCGTAAGAGCTGTTCGTTGGTGCGTCCATTTTCATTTCGTATAAAAAGGTAAGAATTGCTTTGATTAGTTGTTTGCTTTCGAAACTTGGATCGCTGAGGCTATAAACCTTGCACCTAAATATCAGTCGTGCTAAATTGCTTTCACTCTTAAGTCTTTGCTACAATTACAGCAAGGTCTATATAAAGAATACCTAATACAAATGGGCACAGAGTGCGTTTGGACCTCGCTGGAAAACACATGTTTATAACTATGCATTCTTTCCTGTTGAAACGCTACGGGCAATTACATACAAGGTACAGTCGCTAGAAAAGCGATTATTGCACATTTCGTCCTGCAGTTTTTATTCCCAACAACATTTAAAACTGGAGTACTGAAAGAATACAACTTGACGTCTGACGATTTCTCCTTTTAGAAGTGTAGAGAATTAAACTCCACTCCACAAAGCAGGTTACCAAGGTTTCGTTCTATAAGAGCACGATAAATTTGGCTCAACGAAGTAATAGATTTTATTATTCGTTGTGAACGAGATGGCATTGAAAGCGGAAGTAAGGGTCACTTAATTCTGTGAAAGAAACATTTTCGCTTCAGTGTTTGCTTTCTCTGGGAAGTAAGTCAAATACAAATTACCGAAGAAACTAAAATTGTATTCTTATTTTCAATAAAAAAAAAGTATTTAAAAAAGCTTTAAACTTGAGTAAACGAGTGTTGTTTTGAAATATTTCGCCTGATTGCGCGTGACACGCGTGACAGTTCTTTGATTAAATCGCCGCAAGTGGATCGAATGCTGATATTTTAATTTTATGCCTAATCTTTACAAGTCTAGAACACCTCGTATCCTGTGCCACCCGGTCGATTCTTGATTTGTTAGGTTCTATGATGTTCCATCTTCATAAATCTAGAGGCTAGAGAGTGAACTGTTCAGAAAATTTTAACTATTTTGCCTTTCTCGATTTTATTTTAGTGAATTAATTTAGGTATAAGAATGTCGGAAAACTGTGCTGTTCCCCTGTGTCTCCCAAACAACTGTAAATGGGATGAACAGACTGGGGAATACACGCGAGATGAAGAACAAGACAGGACCAGCCTCTGTGTTATTGATGCTGCTCTGGAGCGATTGCGGAATGTAAAAGGTAGCTGCGTATTTAAATGTCTCAGTACATGACTGGGCAGGATAAACATCTAAATTCTAATGTAGAGAATAAGGCAGATAAATGGTGCTGACTTATGATGAGCTGGAGATAAAGACGTTCCCAAGAAAACAGAGAATTTATTAACTGCATCATGCAAGGTTTTTAGCTCCCGACCGGTTAGTCGTCAAACCTAATTTAAACAGAAACATCAATTTGGATATTAAATTATACATGCAAGTTCCTCCAAAACTGCAAAAAAGACACAACTTGAGAAGAATCAATTCAATAATTCGCTTTGTTTTTTTCTTGCTTCGTAGCTTGCAGTTGTAATTCCAGAATAAAACCTAGGCCTAAGTGAATCGATGTATTGCATTCCATTGAGTTACTACTTAAGAAAACAACGTACTGACATCATGAAAAGCGCTTGGAGGAAAACGGTCATTGATGTTCCCTTTGGCATTTAATAGACTTGTAGTATTCAAGATCAAGAACAAAGTACCGTGTATGTAAGCTCCGAAACGTTTTGCAGCTATTGAGACAGAATATTGCCAAGATTACACATATTTTCTTATTGATTTTTTTTTTCAGGTCCTGTTTGTGTGGTGTCCATTGCCGGCCCGTGTAGGAAGGGCAAATCCTATATCTTAAGTAAAGTTTTTGACCAGGGTGAGGTTTTCCCTCTTGGTCATGAACTGGACCCTGAAACCATGGGGATCTGGATGTGGATTGTGCCTGAAAAATTCCAGGTATACTGACATTTTTCCATGAATTAAGGTAAAAAATAATTCAACAGTTTAGCAACCACCTCCTTTGTTTGTGTCGTTGATAATCTTCACCTCCGTAACTTCCTTTGGAGGCTACGGTACTTGAGACGGTTGGCCCGAGTTGGCCTGGGGCTAATTAGGGAATTGTACTAAGGGAAAAGGCGAAACGTTAAACAACTAAATCTTTATTCTGTAGTATTTGGCGCTAGATGTCATTACACCTAGCTTTTCCCTATAAAATATGGCCTGGCTGGGGAGCCTCTACTGACGGAGCCTATAAACATGTACTCTATAGCAGATCGATATAAATTGTTGTAATTCTTAGCAGAGAGCCCCCCTCTACCTGAATGAAGCAAAGAGATGCCCTATCCTATCGCGCTGTACGTACTTGCACTGTTAGAGGTAGTTTACTAAGTTACGGAGGTAAGCTGCGGACAGCGTTCCCCCCGCCACCGATTTATGGCCCATGCGAGCGCGAATTGAAGCGCGCGGCCGTAAACCACAGGGGCGAATGTCGGTCCGTAACGTAACTTACCATACGGACCTCGAACTCAACTAGCAAGAGGTCTTTCGGTGCGCAAGGATTTAGATAACACGCAAACTTTAATTCTTTGTTTGCCACGTGGCATGAAAGTTAAGAACACCTGGCTGTAAATCAAGTCAGAGACATTTTAGCAGCAAAAACAGCTTTAAATTTTAGGGGGCGGTACAGTAGAGTATGGCCCGCTAAATCGACCTATCACAGCGTCCATAGTAACTGAGAGAGTAAAACATTTTATTTATCGCAGGACGCCAATGGATTGGAAGTCACAGTGGTGTTGTTGGACTCGGAGGGAATCGATGCTGTGTCAGGAGAAGGCACGGATGATCACTGTATATTTACACTGACTATTTTACTGGCGTCAATGCTGATTTACAACTCAGCTGGGGTACCAACCAGGACTGACCTCGATGGACTGGAGTATCCTTAATTTAATTAAAAGTGATTTTTGAAAGTCTATCATTTATGGCTGTCAATGTCTTGAACACTGTGCAAAAAAAGTCATTTAAAAGTAAGTTATAACGCCCGTTGAAATTTTTTATAGTCGTTATTTTTAGTCCCAGCGAGAGGTTTAGACTCTGAGGCACTCAAATATCTTTTATGAAAACAAATAAAAAATCTGGACTTCGGAACTTCCTTAGCCTTGCATAAAATAGAGACTCAGAGAAAGCTTAGTGAAAAATTCGAGGCTGTGACGCAGATAACTGCTAAAACATAAAACTGCGAAAAACAGACCTATGGTATTTTAAGAACCATTTGCCCACCCTCATTTTCTATCGTTGTGTTTTTACAGTACTCTGAATGTTGTCTCCTCGTCCTTAAGATGTCTCACTAGACTTGCTGCAAGTCGACCTTCGCTTAATCCTTCGCTTAATCATCGCTTAAATACCATTGAAAAAGACTGTTAGAAAGTGCAACGCCTCACATTTATTAGCAAATATTTTTTGTGAAATTTAAATTCAATTTTAATCGAGGATTAAACGTTTCTAGTGAATATCCCATTTGCAGCATTCCTGAGGTTTTGATACCAGACATACTTCACTTCATAAGAGATTTCCTGCCTTAACATGAAACAAGCTACATATTAAAGCTGTCGCAGCGAATTCAAATTCACTCAGGCAGCCAGGCAGGAGATGCAGCCAAAGGTTCCACTGATGACGTAAAAATCTTTCACAAAACGTTTCCCTTCTTCATGTGGTTGCTAAGAGATGTTGTGCTTGCTCTTCCGAAAGGCTGTCATGACATCAAGGATTATTTCCTAACAAAAGTAAGATATATAGAATGCTCAAAATTATTTATTTTTTTATTTTTTTATTTTTTGCAAAATGTGTCATACACTTTGCATTATAAATTTTCTCGGCTGACAACTTGTCCAGCTGTTGTACTTTCGGCTCTCAGGTGTTGCGGCAGTTTTATCCCTAAAATCAAGGCTACGTGCAATTTGAAGGCAGTTGCATCCATGACATAAACCCACACTTACAACATAAAATTGCTACTCAAGGCCCAAGGAAGATAGATATAAACCGGTCAAAAAGTTGCCAATAGATAAAAAAAAATCGGAAAACAACCGTTCGGTACACGATGCACTGTCTTTTAAGATGCTGCAGGACGATAATTTGCTATTTTATACATTTGTCTCAGGTATTCAAAGCCTCATCGTCTGGGACCAAAGTCGATAAGGCCGAAGAAGTTGCCGAGAGCATTTTGAGTTACTTTCCTGGGTTTGATGCCTTTAAGTTGCCACCTCCATCTTCTGACCCAGATGTTGTGTTAAACCTCAATAGAGATGAAGTTCAGGATGACATAAACAAGTCGTTTCTACGTGGAGTCGATGAGTTTAAGTTGCGTCTTTGGTCTAAACTGACTCCCAAGCACTGTCTCAACGAGGGAGAGTTTGTAACTGGTGAAGGTATGCCAATAAGTGAAACTGTCAGTCAGTCAGTTACTCAGTCAATCAGAGCTAGTCAGTCAGGCTGTCAGTTAGTCGACCAGTCAGTCTGTCAGTCTGTCAGTCTCTTAGTCTCTCAGTCAGTCAGTCAGTCTGTCAGTCAGTCAGTCAGTCAGTCAGCGAGTCAATCAGTCAGTCAGACAGTCAGTTAGTCAGTCAGTCATTGAATCAGCCAGTCAGTCAGTCTGTTAGTCAACCCTTCCGTCAGTCAGTTAGTCAGTTAGTCTATTAGTCAACCCTTCAGTTAGTCAGTCAGTCAGTTAGTCAGTCTGTCAGTCAGTCAGTCAGTCAGTCAGTCTGTCGGTCTGTCTGTCTCTGTCTGTCAGTCAGTCAGTCAGTCTGTCTGTCAGTCAGTCAGTCAGTCAGTCAGTCTGTCAGTCAGTCAGTCTGTCAGTCGGTCATTCATTTAGTCAGTCATTCAGTGAGTCAGTCGGCGAGCCAGTCAGTCAGTCAGTCAGTCAGTCAGTCAGAAAGTCAGTTAGTCAGTCAGTCAGTGAATCAGCCAGTCAGTCAGTGAATCAGCCAGTCAGCCAGTCAGTCAGTCTGTCAGTCTTCTTACGAAATTTTTTCCTTTTCATTTTCCTTCCAAATTAGCTCTTGCCACAATGGTAACCAGTTACGTCGCAGCTTTAAATACACCTGGGACAGTGCCTAACGTACAAAAGGCCTGGGACGTCTTTGTTTCCACTAAATGTACCCAGGTTAAAGCGGCTGCTACAGAATCATATGACAAGACAATGGAGTCAGAAATGGCGGGCAAGTTACCTTGCGAAAGGGACGTTATTCGACAGTCTCAGGCGATAGCGCTGGATAGGGCACTGAAGCTGTTTGAAGAGGAGACGTTCGGGATTTCAACTGCAAATATTGAGAGTTACCTCAGTGAGTTAACGGTAAGAAAATCGTCAATTTACTTTCTTTATATTCGTTTTATTTTTTCAAAATCAATTTAACAAATAGATTTCATGTTGCCGTGGGTCTACTCGGTTATAGATCACAGCTGACGTCAAGACGTGGTAAGAACAGAAAAAGGAGCACACGAGGCGATGGCCGAGTGTGTCACTGATATTCTTACCACATTTTGACGTCATCTGTGTTGTATCACTGAACAGACGCACGGCCACATGGATGAAGCAAACTCATTGGTTGCTATGCGTAGCTATAAATTGTGATTGGTTCAGGGATTAGTATCATGGATAACGCGAGGACTTCATTTTCCGTAGTTTTTAAAACGGGTCATTACTCACTGCCAAGGATTAGTTTCGACGTAATGTATCAAACACTCGAGACAGTGTTTCATCGGGATATCCAAACACTGAGAAGAGAGTTGACAAAACGACGCGCAGCGGAGTATTTTTGACGAGATTCGAGGTGTTTGGATATCCGATGAAACACTGTCTCGAGTGTTTGATATATCTTCTCAATCGAATTCAAACAAAAACTAAGGAGAAAACGGAGAAATAAAATCGTCAAAATCTATGCTAATTAAGACCGGGTATATAAACCTCCTTCACGGTTGTGATTTTCTTTGATTTAACTTGATGAATTGTTGATGAGTTTGAGAAATACAATTCAACGCTCCGATGCATGTGGGTGATGGATGCATGGATGTATCCAGAATTAATGGAATGAAGCAGTCGCTAAAATTGTGCCATTATTGATAACTGCTGTTGAAACCACAAACACAGGCCTACATGGAAAATGGTTTGAACAGCTGGCAAGACAGGAACACACAGCTGACCAAGGAAAGTTGTCATCAGTTGTTGGGTGGCCTGAAGCATCGCCATCTTGATCCAGTTTTGGCACAGCTCAGAGGAAAGGAGGGGTCCAAAGTTTCGTTCGCGGAAATCATGGCTTGCTACAGTTCCATTGAGCTGGGATTTAAGGAGGAGGCTAAGGGTGCTGAAGATGTCTGTGCACAAGTGTTTCTTGATTTCCACCCTGTAAGTGATTCATGACACCTTACAAGCGCCAGAAGAGACACACTCCTAGCTAGTTCCATGCGGGTCCTCTTTCCGGGTAGCCTGATTCTTAGACGGTCCAGATCGCTCGCAGCCACGCACTTAAAGGAGAAGGAGTGCGTGGCTGCGAGCGGCCTTGACCGTCTGAAAAACAGGCTACGATCCGGGACGAATTGAGACTTTGGCAATGTGGTTTTCCAGGAGGAAAGAAAACCAGAGTACCTTGACAGAAAGCCTCGGAGTAATGCGAGAACCAAAAACACATTCAGCGTACATCAGGCTCCTGGCCAAATTGGCGGGAGGGAAACTCTCTCACCAGTACGCCATGGGCTTTCGATAAACGCTAGGGTGGTTGAATTGTGTTCTTGGGCAAGACACTTTTCGCAGGTCTTCTCTTCAAAAGGAATATAAATGCCCAATGTTGAGTTGATGCGTGACAAGAAAAAAAAATCGCTGTAATGTACTAGTATCCCGTAGATCCAGGGCTAGAAAAATATTCCAGTTATGTGATGTTACGGCGTGGGGAACTCAAAAATGATGGCACCGATGAGTCACCTGGCTTTACCTATCGTTTCGATTGAATAGGGTGGTAAACATTCCTTTCCTAACCTAGCCTGTTCCAGGAGTTTGGCTGGTTGGGGAACCAAGCGAGCGGCGCTCCCCATCTAATCGAACGCCTAAAACAGGCTGTTCCTTTGGGTGAAATTGTGCATGCATGATTCTCGAATGTCACATCAATTACATTGTGAAAGGGATGAGAAGAACACCGGATCGAATACCTTAAAAAAACATGATTTTAAAAGAAAACATCACGACCCGCCATATGATAGTTCTTTCATGTTGACGTATAGACACATGTCCTGTGCCTCATGTTTTTCCATGTCTCGGACTGCTGTTAACGGAATTACCAGTAACAACAGCTCGTTTTAGTTAGGAGAATTATATGATAATGAAAATGCACATGCGAGGAGTATAATCTTATTTCTCTGTCCGTCCTACGAATTGTAGGAACTACAGGCTGAAATGGAGAAGCACATGGAACATTTGCAGCAACTTAAAGACTTTGATGAAAACTTGGCATACGAAAAGGAAGCTAGGGCACAAGAGATGGAACAGAGAAAAAGAGTTGAGGTATTTTAATTAAATGCTTTTTCAGTGTGTCCAACATTGTACTTTGTCCTAGCCCGTACTTTTCGAGGCTTTTATTTTCACTGAAACATTCAATGTGCCCGTTGTGCAAAACTGCATTTGATCGGGAGGCAAATTTAGTGTCGCAGCCATTTTTTATTTTTCGGTTTGGCTTTTGTCTGTATCGAGTCTTTTTAGAAGTGGAGATTAATCAGTCAGGACTAATTTTGAAGTGAATGTTTAGGGTAGATACGAACTACCCTCATAATTAAAGGTAAATTAAATTGAATACTTTGCCTCTGCCGTTCACAGGAGGAGAAAGCTCGTTTGGAAGAGGAGCGTCTAATGAAGGAGAGAGAGGTTGGAACCCTGTTTATGTTTCTTCCACTTTAACTTTAAAGAACACCATTTATTATGTGGCTAGCTCCGTAAGTGGGCGAGATGAATCAAATCCTGCACTGTAATTGGCTACCCGAGCGGGCAAGATCCGCTCGGGACTACCCGCTGTGTCCCGCGAGAAACCAAGCTTATTTGGTTAAGATGGCTGGATATTGCCTCGTTCTTTTTTTGCAATTTATGGACCTCGACTCCGTCTCGGTCCATACGCACGCAAAAAAAGAACTTGGCCAATATTCAGCCATCTTGATCTCACACTTGGTCAATAACCCATATATACATGATTATGCCAGATACAGCGTATACCTAGATTAACTAATTTCTCAGAATGATATGTTTGTCGATTTGTGATCTGAAAAAGACAAATTAAAACGCACTAAAGATTTCTGAACGAATTATTTCCTTTTCGTGTCAGTTGGAACTTTTAAAAGCGAAGCAAGAAGAAGAGAAGCGACGCCTTGAGGAACAGATGAGATCCGCCATGGAAGCTCAGAGAGAGCAAATGCAGAACATGATGAGAGCAAATATGGACGAGCTGCAAAGGGAGAGACAAGATGTCTCCAATCAGAACAGATCAATGAGGGATGCCATGGAGAGTATGCAGCGATCACTGAATGAAAGAAATGGCCAGATAGCAGAGCTGCAAAGGCAAGTCCAAGATATTGCAAACAGACCTCCGCCACCCCCACCGCCCAAGAAAAAGAGATGTGTAGTTATGTGAGCAACAAGCTAAGATTGGCATCGGAGTTCATCATGGACAACAAAGATGTTGTAAACGTAGAAGAGCTAGCTGACATCACAGAAAATATAAAAGTAGCTCGAACGATTTAGAACAAGAGGTTCAGAGTTGTATATTTGACCGACAATTAGCGTTTTTAAAAAATGATATCGTAGTATTTACCCCAGTCTTAGTCCTATAGATGTCACTGTAATACATTAATTAAGCTCTGCATTTGATCATTGAAAGAATTCCTAAAAAAAAAGAGAATCCAGATGTGTAATCCAGGTATGTAACTGATCTTTACATGTCTCTCCCACTGTAAGAGAGAAACTCAAATTGCCAGATTACAGATACGATCAGCCATAATTTGATTAATAAACCCGAGGTTCAGACAAGCTTAAGTCACCAATTTTAACATAATAAAATTCTTGTATGTTGTCCAGTTTATAGTTATCGCATCCCCAGTTTTATTGTTTTCGAATTCGCGTACTGTACTGGCATTTGCCTACTTCTTTCACTGGGAAAATGCAATTTGGAATTTGGCTCACTTGGACCGGGAATCGAACCAGAAACCAAAACAAAGGGAATAGGACTGAGATCTGGGCAAAATGTGTAGGCTGGCAAACGAAATTTGTACCAATTTGTACTGGGAGGTGGGATTTTTATCCCCCCCCCCCCCCCCCTTCAGGACCCTACTTGCAAGCAATCATTTAAAGTTTTAATCCGTTAAGTATTCCAACCATTACTTTTGGATATGGTCGCCACCATCACTACTTTCATCGCCTTATTGGCAAGCTACGTGACACCAAAACACCTTCACCGATTTTTATTGGATTAATTTCCGTGGGGTCAATTTTTGCGAGAATATCGAGTATAAGAACACGTTCAAAGTTAAAAGAAATGATTGTACCAGGTTATTTCGGCCAAAACCAAGGTTATCACTCTGGCCAATCACAAAAGAGACAGACAATACAGTGAACCAATCAAAACTCGTAGGAAATAAATGTAGATGGTAGGAAGCTCGGGTGAGTTCGGTTTTACTTCTGATTGGATGAAAAAGTGGCGCGAGAATCGTGTTGCGTAGTAATGCAAAACCCATTACTTTTCGACCATCAAGCGAAAACTGCATTATGAAGTTATCACTGATTGAACTATTTCTCATCGTAATAAGATTTTGAGAATTTTTTCAGACGCAGTAAAGTAAGCTCATTCGAGCACAGTGAATCTGTTGGTTGCGCCCAATATACCCATCTGGCGGTAGCCTCTCGTAGCTCTTCTTTCTCTACTTTGAAACCTTGGCATTTAGTGTTGGTGTTACCCATTGATTCGCCGTTTATTTTTTTTTACTCCACAACTTAGACAAACACTGCAAAATCGAGGGTGTGTCCAATTTCTACAAAATATTACAGAAGGGTACATTATCCATTTTTCAACTTGAGCCTTTCCATCGAACACACTTAACCATTATGTCAATTAACGCAACTTTCTCATTTTATTTTTGTTAGAGGTACACTGGTCAATTTAGAGATGTCTAAAAATCGTGCCGTGCCTCTTTGCCTGCCAAAGAACTATAATTAGTAGAATTCTACTTGTATACTAATGCAAATGCTGTAATCAGAATGGCCGAGCCATTGCACACTATCAGCCATTAGCGTGCAGTGGCTTGGTGTGGTCGACAAAATTGTAACGTTTCCTCGTTTCTCTGACGTTTTGAAAGAACATTCAGAAACAAATGAATAAACAAAATTCCCGAGAAGACTTAAAGGAGGGCATTAGCGGTTTCTTGAACTAAAAAAACTCGAAAGTTTTGAAAGAAACTGATAAGCGCGCGTACACCACTGCAAATGTTAAAATGACAATTAATTCAGTCCGCACGAATTGTCTAAAGCGTGAAGTTTAATACTCAGACCAGAAATAATTGAAAACGTTTTTCGAAGGAAATTTCCGTTCGAATCCTACTAAACAATTAGATTATTCGCTCTCGATTTCTATGAGGCGACAGTTGATTCGGCCTTCGGCCTCATCAACTATCACCTCATAGAAATCTCGCGCTCATAACCTAATTGTTAAATGGGACGAGAAGAATGGTGTCTACAGCAAAGATGAAGACTAAAGCAGGACCAGCCTCTGTGTCATCGACACTGCTTTACGAAAACTGCGACAGATCAAAGGTAATTAGCCGGATTAACTAACATTTAATCTCTCGTTAATTAAGGTGATTTCTTTGTAAAAGAACCCGCCATAGATTTCCGGTGAAACTTGGTATGCTGTTGTTACAGGACAAGGAGATATTAAAAACGTAGTAAAAAGAGGGGGTCACCGTGCTTGTTGTCACACGACAAAGCTGACAAATACGGTTATTTAGGCGACTTTTGGTAATCTCCGTGCGTAACAAAATAAGCTCGATTATTTTTCATTGCAGCGTGGTATATCACTCAGAGTTTGACTTTCTTTAATTGTTTATTTATCTACGTCCCAGAAAAAATGTCTTCAAATACCCTGCATTTTTTTATCCTTTAAAGGAAACATAATTTGGACATGCGCTGTTGGGCCCGTTATGTCTTCTCTGTAGTATTTATTTCACTTGCCAAAAAAGTAGCCATAGATTTCTGCAAACTATTTTCTCAGTTACTGAGGATATTGTTCTCACTGAAGTTATGAAATAAAAAGTGGGGGTCACCGTGCTCGTTTAAGAGAAAAGGAGCATTTATTTCGCTATCGAGCTTAATTTTAGGGAAATTTCTTACGTTTTGTACGCGCACGCGCTCATATGCGCGCGCTAATGACGCAAAAATCGTGCGCAGTAGGGATGCGCAATGAAATACTAGGGAATCACCTTAAGGGAACGGATATACCTCGCCTTTAATAAATTTCACTGAAAGAAAAGAAAAAAATGGAAGTAAATTACTTGGGCAATCACATGTGATGAGAGAAGTTTCATTAACCTCAAGTCATACGACAACAAATGGGGGCCTGTCAGTAAATAACAAACTGGTAGCAGTTAAAACTAGTTCGAGTGACTGCTCTAGTTTCGAATCGGATCAATCCCTCAATATATATATACTCTATGTATGCTGTATTACGAGGTCCTGTTTGTGTGGATTCTATCGCTGGTCCTTGTAGAAAAGTCTTATATCTTGATCAAGGCCTTTGACCAAGGAAAAGTGTCTCCTCTTGGGCACGAATTGGAGCCTGAGACCATGGGAATCTGGATGTGGATCGTTCCAGAAAAACGGAAGGTATTAGTATTATTATTACAGTCAAACCTGTATGTAACGGTAACCCTTGGGAAATGGCCAGGTGACCGTTTTATACAAGGTGACCGCTGCACACAGGTTTCCTTTAAACTCCCCTGGAAGTCAATAAATAGCATTTTTATGGGCAAATAATTATTCAATTTACGTTTTATTGACAACTTGATAACTAGTAACAGCAACAAAATAAACATTTCTCCTGGGTGTTACAGTCGTCCCAAGAGAAACTGAAGACAATGCTCATTCAAAATTTTGGGGGGTAAACAAGGTGTATTATGGGGGATGTGGAAATGGCGAATGAGAGAGCCGTAACAGAGCCTGAGAGAGCCGCGAAGTAGCCTGCGAGCAGGCTCACGTTGGAGCACAAGTGCACGTGGCGTAGCCGCGAGCTCGAAATCGAGCGGTGAAGCCGCGAGACGAGCAGCCTGCGAAAAGGCTACCGGTGAGCCCGAACGAAGCGAGGGAGTCTGTAGACATTCTATTGATGCCGCCGTTCTATGATACCAGCTCCTGGTATCATGATATGATTGGTTAAATCGCTGATTGTTGACATCTTTGAGATGAATATTTGACAGATCTTTGTAAAATTACACGACTCCAACGGTTCGTTTGTATTTTTGTGTGTGAAGTAGAAGCCTTCACAATAAGACCACTAATGGTAGGCTTTGTATTCATTAAATTTGGCTTATCATTTAAGAAAAAAATGATTATACATCTAACAGCTTGTTTTTTCTGTGTGTGAATTAAGTAGAAGTTTTGCCCTTTTATGAGCTGTTTTTAATTAATAATAAAATAAAATTATTAAACGTAAAATGAAAGCCTTCCTCTTAAATCAATTTTTAATGTCATAAATTTTATATGTAAATAGTTTTTCAATAATTGTTTATCGATAATCTTTGAGTATTTTTTAAATTATCTTTATCATTATCATTGTCTCTGAAGAGCCCCCATGGGGAGTTGACAATAAAATTTGTATTGTATTGTAAGATAATTAATAATAAAATAATTAATAATAAAAGTAATATTCACTCAGGATAATAATATTCAGTCACTCATTCTGACAAAGAAAGTTTTCGTCTAACATGTAGAACCTACTGCTCCAATGAAACCCTGTTCCTTCTAAGTGCCCCAAAAAGACAATTCGGATCAATTTTAGGGTTAGGGTAAGTTTTTAGCATGACTGAATTCAATGAATTGATGAAGGCGAATGAATATCAATAGCAATAGAGCTTGCAATATACCCAGACTCCCTCTCCCCACCACCTATGTCAAGAGACACGTGGTCTCTTACCTAGCCTCCACCTCCGTTAGGAGATCAATGGTCTCTTAAGTAGCCCCCACCTCCCTCAGGAGACCCATGACCTCTTATCTAGCCCTCCCTCCAAAAAGTGGGTCCCTAGCATGTAACATAGTTTTGACTACTTCCCTAAAAGATAATAAAATTGTGGATTCAGGAAGTCTAAAAGGTGACCGCGTCCGTTATATACAGGTGACCGCTCTATGCAGGTCAACTTAACAGTAAATATAAGGGACGATTTTTAGGAAGTTGTTCAGTGACCGTTATAGACAGGTGAACCGCGTTAGACAGGGCCGTTATATACAGGTTTGACTGTATTATTATTATTATTATTATTATTATTATTATTTTTCATTTCAATAATCCTCAATAGCAAAAGACTTTATGGGGGAAGATAAGTGTATTCTTTAGGTCTAAGCTTGACAACAATCTCTCCAGATAACGGCCAAACATAGGCACCTAAGATTTAGTAACTAGATGTTATCGTGTCTTTTTTGGTTAGATCGTGCGTTTGGAGGGATAGGGGATAATATCACAGGTGTCTACTTTCAAGAGACGCTACTAATAACATATAAAGACCAGTTATAGTAAGGGTGTCCTCGCTTTCAAGAACAACCTCTCCAACTGCAATAAATGAGAAGGAGAAAAAAACAACATTGTCCTTAACATGTTTATCTTCATAGTCTTGGTCATCATCATCATCATCATCATCATCATCATCAACGACAACAACGACAGCAACAACAATTAAAAAGAAACCCAAAAGCACAAGGAATAAACCTACAACATAAGAATTTATCATAGTGAAATCCCCCTTGTTATTACTGTAGGACGCCAGTGGACAGGAATTCACCGTGGTTTTATTGGTCTCTGAGGGAATGGTCGCTGTGACAAGTGAAGGTTCTGACGATCACTGTATATTTACACTGACTATTCTACTGGCTTCAGTGTTCATTTATACCTCTGTAGGAGTGCCGACCACGACTGACCTAGCTGGACTGCAGTATCTTTTAGTGTTATTAACAAAATATTTAATTTAGTAAAATAAACCTGCGTTCAGCGGACACCTCCAGACCTGTTAAGCTGACGGCAGCACCAATATCAAGCCATTTTATTGCATAAAACCTGCAATAAGCGGACACTTCAAGGGCTTTCTATACTTCTAAAACGAAAGCTCATGCAGGTTAGACTCCTTTAACATTGTTGAGCGATATCGTTTCAAAGCTAAGTAGATTATTCCAGATTGATGCATTGACTGATTGAACATTGTGCTATGAGCAGCCTTTGATCTTACACCTTGTTACACTCAGTTACAAAAGGGTTAATAATTAAATATTATTGCCCAATATGTTAGAACCTGCTTAGAGCGGACACCCTGTGTTAAGCGGACACTAGTAAGGGTCCCAAGTGTGTCCGCTTAATACAGGTTTCACTGTAGTGTTATATTTTTATCTTCTGAACAGGACTCCCCGAACTGGTCACCAGTTACGTTATTCAACTAAACAATCCTGAGACACAGTTGTATATGTCAAGAACGCCTGGGATGTTTTTGTCTTTGCAAAATGTAGCGGATGAAAGCAGCCGCTGTAGAAGCTTCTGATTAAACAATAGAGTTACAGCTTGATGGCAAAATCCCATGAATTCGCCAACCTCATCTGAATTCGCTTGATGTCACACTGAAGCTGTTTAAGGAGGAGAGGAGACGTTTGGCATATCTGTAGCAAATGCACAACATTATCTTAAAATAAAGGTGATCGAATAAAAACTTAAATAAAAAAAAAAAATACTCATCTTCATAGAA
Organism: Orbicella faveolata; assembly: GCF_042242905.1. Classification (NCBI taxonomy): domain Eukaryota; kingdom Metazoa; phylum Cnidaria; class Anthozoa; order Scleractinia; family Merulinidae; genus Orbicella; species Orbicella faveolata. The sequence goes on along the minus strand of NW_028301576.1, from coordinate 19,998,123 downwards.
GGTGAATTGTCATTTTAGCTGCTACGGTGCCTGGAATGATTATACTTAATAAAGCTATCTGTTTATCTAAATGAGTGGAATTCTAGGCTTATACGTTTCAAAAGGAACTGCAGGAAGCAAACCTTGAATTTCAGTTAAGATCCAATACAGCAAAAACAATTCACTTTCTATGAAGATGGGTATTTTGTTTTCATTTGTTTAATGGTTTGTTTGTTAACTTATTTTTTTCTTAACCCATATCTTTCTAGACACTTTTTGAGCCTTATAAGCCCTCGACACACAAAAAAGCACTGAACACTTCGTTCTTACATTTCTGGCGAGAGTGTAAAATACCATGTCCTTTTGGCATTTGGAGTTGATTTATTTTTAAATCAATGGGAAACTGAAGCGTTGAACACCATATCAGGAAGTTATAGGAGGTGCGAATATATCATGTGATTATTTATCGGTGGTGAATATAGTAGATAATGCAAAATTTAATATAGTCGTTATATGAGTTTTATCCACCAGGATTACATGGAAAGCAGCTTAAATCAGTGGAAGGAACAGAACTGCAGCGTGACACGGGAATGCTGTATTGCTAATTGGATTGAAAAAGCAACACCGCGACCAAGCACTGACTCGATTGAGAGGACCAGATGGGTGTAAGGTTTCGTCTTTGGAAGTTAAAGAATACTGCTACTCTGCCATTTAGAATGATTTCAAGGCTGGAGCAAAGGTGCTGGGGATATTTGTTCTGAGATGTTTTTTGAGTTTCACGGGGTAAGGAAAAGAGCGAATCTTGCTCAAGTACATCTTTACAATTAACTATATTGAAACATTTTATGAAATATATAGGTGCACGAGGCTATTTGACTGCGAGAATTATGTACTTGGTAAAAGCTTAATTTTCATTTTTGGAAAAAGTTCTTTATAAACGAATGGCGCTAAATAGTTAGAACAATAATATGTACTTATTGATTGTGGGAGGGCCGGACGGGAAATATTTGTCTCGACGTACTGACCGAGCGCAGCGAGGTCCGTACGTCCGGCCCGAACTAACTCAGTCAATAAGCATTTTATTATATGACCACTCAGTCTTGAAAATTTTGAAAATTCAGTTTGAACCTTAATAGGACATGGTTACATAACATTAGATGGCCGCGCGCGGAACTAAAATAAAAGATTATACAATAAAAACTTGTCATTTTTTTTTTCTTTTTTGAGTTTAATCATTCTTTCTCTCAGCCTCATTATGTACAATCTAGTGATAATCTACTTAACATTCATCTACTTACAATAAACTATACAGTGAACAATCTATAATTACTAGCTTTAAATTCTACCATTAATGGCCGCTATTCCTTTCTACAATACAAAGAGCACTCATGTAACATTATATTTACATTAATTTCTTATACTTAAATAATCACTGATCTGAATACAAGAAGAAAACATTGCTTTGTATAACCTGACGTTACTTTATAGCCAATGATTGGGAATTACTTTAATTATAATGAAAATTAATTGTGAAACTAACAAGAAAGTAGAGGGGACATCTTTTGTTTCTCATGTTATTTATGCTTCCGTGATATGTTCGATTGTGTGTTTAAGTGATATTTTGTTTACAAAAATCAGTAAGTAAGATTGAACTAGTACGCAATTTGTTAGTGTAGATGTAGTATTTCATTAAAAGTAGCGTGTGGTTAACTTTTTTCGTTAACTTTCTTCCAAATGGTTCAGAAGTAATACCGAACAGTTTCTCTTCCATGGACGGATTGAAGTGAGTTCTGTTTGTCACATTCAACCAACTGATGACCTCTTGTGAAAAGTTTTTTTACAAAAACACAGTGGCTAAAAGTATGGTCAATGGAGTCCTTTTCGCCACAATATATACAGTCATCATTTGATTGGATATCCTAACAAAAAAGTTCTCTCTTTGTAACCACAATTCGGTGCATAAATTTAAATTGAAATTCTTTGAGTTTGGGTTCTTTGCGTAGAGTTTTGACGGAGGCAAAACGTTTTTTCCACATGCCTTCTTTTGTTAGAAAGTAGTTGTTCCATTTTTGGGGACCCTTATGTTCTGTTGTGTGTGTCTCGGTGTTAAATAATTTGTAAAAATCACTAGTTCGAATTTTAATCAGGTCTATATATTGGTGTAGATTCAGCAAGCTGAAAATTAAAGGTATTATCAAGGAAAAGTTCTTTTTTAATTGGAGCCTCATTCTTGCTATAGTTAACAGATGTTTCGGGATGGCACTAATGACCTGAGAATATTGAAGATATTTCTTATTTCTTCACGTCTAACAAGCAACGGTTTCGAATAACTTCACTAAACGGCGTCAGACTGGCTTTAAAATCGGCACAAGAGACAAGTACGTGACACACTTGAGGTAGGAAAACTTTATTCAAATTAGATAGTTATTTACACATTTTTTTTTTTACGATCGGTGATTTTCCCATACAATTCTCTATATACACAAGATGTCGCACACACCACGTATTTTGAGCTTGGGAAGCCTGTTGCCGTACGCGGTTTTCCGGTCCTGTCACTTTGACGCATACGGCCCTCATACGAGACTTTTTCTCTTATGGTTTTCCGAGGAAATTGCGCGCGGGGCTGTACATATCATATGATAAGTAATGGTAAAAGCAGTGAGTTCACATGGCCACAACACTAGACATGGCTACTTACCTAGATTGCCTAAACCTAAAACGGAATGCGGAAAGAGAGTGTCCTACTTCCGTTTTACAAATGACTGGATGTCCCTCCCAGTATCTTTAAGAAAGCCAATGCCATGCACAATTTTTAAGAAAAACCTTACAAGGTTCTTAATGGATAAACATTTTTAGAACATATTTTTGGATGTACGACATATTGTTAATAGATAATTATTTGTAATTAGTTTTTTAGGACAGTAGGTAGTTTTGGTAGTTTTGGTAGTTTTAATTATTGTATATTTTTATTTTAGATCTGTGATATTTGTATTTCTTATTTTAGATTTTCACACTTTTTATTTTTATGGAGGACCTCCCTGAAAACCACGTATTACGTGACGGGCGCTTCCTCTTTAAAAATTGTTTTTATTATTATTATTATTATTATTATTATTATTATTATTATTATTATTATTATTATTTGCGTAGGTAATCACGTGATTTCAAGTGCACATTGGAATAAATAAGAACGAGTAAAATTTTCACAGACAAACAAAATTTGTACTATGTAGGCTTTGAAAAATTTACAAGTGCTTATTTATTCCAAATTGTGCCAAAAAAATCATGTGATTACTTGCTAGTAATACACTTGAAAAAATCGACTTTTTCAACGGTGGCGTCACCCTTGTTCTTCCAAATATCTTCGAAAATTTCCGAAAGTGTTCGCAAACCATCTGATGATTTTGGAAAATTTCGGAAGTAATCAGGTGACCTTGGCGACAATGTTCGGGTTATCTTCGGGTATCTTTAGAAATCGTCGAGAGTTTTCAACTAATCTTCGTCAATCTTTTGAATTGTTGGAATTTTTTGAAACCTTCGGTTGATCTTCGAAAATTTTGTGAAGGCTTGTAATGATCTTCGTTTTTCTTCGGAAGATTTTGGTGACCTTCGGCCATTTCCAAAATACGTTGGATGGCCGTCTGTAGTCTTCTGGTGTCTTCGTTTTAACTTCAGAAATCTTCGATATTTATCTGCACTATTCTTTCATTTTATTTCCCTTTTGTTGCAGTACGTTTCCTAAAAACAGCATTTCTCTAAGCCAATCAGAACGCAGTAATTTTTCAAGCATGGTATTAGTGTAGGTAATCGTATAAATACGCGAAAAGTTAGAAATTAACTTTCATTGTTTAAAAACGTTAAAAATTAATTTATGTTAGAAATTATTTAAGAATTGTAGCCTAATATAGCTTTCCAGGCACAAGTCAAGACGCCAAAAACGTCTTGAATTGAGATCTTGATATTTTTTACGTCTAACGGCTAAATTCTTGGCCCGTTTTATGGCCAAAGGTCGGCCCACACGAGGGGACTAGTTCCTATGACTAGTCCATGCAACAAGTCCCCTGAGGAGTTTACACGAAGGGACTGGTCGCAGGGACTTGTCCCACGAGCAGTTCACAAGAAGCGTTTTGAGGAACAAGTCGCAGGGACCTGTCCCAAAAATTCAAACCAGTTTGAATTCGTGGGGCTAGTCGAAGGGACCAAAGTTCAATCCCTGCGACTAGATTTTGTGGCAAAAATGGCCAGTTCACACGATGGGACTTGTCCCCGCGACTTGATGCAGGGACTAGTTCCCTGAAGAGTTTACATGAGGGGACTGGTCGCAGGGATTTGTCCCACGAACAGTTCAAACGAAGCGTTTTGACGAACAAGTCCCAGGGACTTGTCCCAAAAATTCAAACCAGTTTGAATTCGTGGGACTAGTCTCAGGGACCAAATTTTAATCCATGAGACTAGATTTTGTGGCAAAAATGGTTAGTTCACACGATGGGACTTGTCTCCGCGACCTGTTGCAGGGACTAGTTGCAGGGACTCGTGCCTTCGTGTGCGCCGACCTTAACGGTTAACCCCATTGAGACACTCTAATTAAACTGATGCGTTGAGGACATCGTTGATATATTAGTGTAAGAATGACAACTACCTGCATACCGGTATTTCCTTTTTACTTTGGAATGTTTACAATAAAAGGCAAAACCGCAAACATGCACGCGTTAAGGACAACACATTAATAAAAGAAAATAAAGCCGAAAACAAAGCCCGACGACAAATTACACTTCGTATTTGCAATAGAGAGAAACTGTAAGTATTTTAACCAAAAAGCTACATTTTGCTTCTTCTTAGTTACTGGTCGTCAAGTTGGCGGAAGAGCCTGAAAAGAGCAAATTTTCAATGAGATCATTGTAATTTCATTTTTCTATTTTTTAGCAACCACGGTTAATTGTTTTTTTTTTTTCGTAGGAGGCAAGAGCTCGCCTGGAAGAGCAACGTGCTACAAGAGAAAATGAGGTCAGTTGTTCTTATTGCCAGAAAAAACTGAGTAATCAAGTCACACAATAACAACAACAACAATAATAATAATAACAATCATATATTTAAACATGATTTTGTTTACAGCAACGGGTTTGCTTGTGGGGTCGTGTGTCTAGCTAAAGGTTTAGAGAACATACTATGTACAGTAATAATAATAATAATTAAACAGTGTAAAATTGGTTTACCTAACGATAAACTCCCAGTAAGAGGATCCACGGGATACGATGTCTCGACGTGAATTTGTAAATATAAGTGTAAAGACGCGACGAAGAGACCAACCCTTGACTGTTCTGAACGAGTTTAATCAACGACGTTTCGACCGTTCGGCCTTCCTCAGGTTAGAGGCTATAATAATTATATTTAATAATAATAATTATATTTAATAATAATAATTATATTTAATAATAATAATTGTATATGTAATCATTCACATTGATGAAACTTAAGATCCAGTACGTTCCTGCTTCTTGCTTTTATGTAATGTGTTTAACTTGCCGCCCCTCCCCCACTACTTTCGTCGGGGGCATAGGTCCATATGGAAGCCTCTCAATCCCTCTCTGTCTTGTCACTGTCTCTCCAAACGGTTGCCAGTTGAAGCCTGCCTCTCTCATCACTCCATCCATTGACTGCCGCCAGCCGCTGTTCCTTCAGTGGCCTCCCTCTCTTCCGCTCTCCCGTGTGGGTTCCATCTCAAGGCCGAATGTTGTGTTATAAGTGTTCGTTTATTCTCACGGTCCTAACCACAGAAATACTTACATAAACTTTATTTAAACACGATAGAAACATCAGTTACAAGATTGAGATAAAAAAAAAAAAGATTTACATGTTTGCCGTGTGGAAGTACGAGGAGAACACTAGGCGATTGATCTCATTTTTAATGGTTTTTCTCAGGAAATGGCTCCTCTTAGGTACCAGAGACAAAAACCTCGAGTAAATATAGTAATATTACGACATTTACATTTTAACTAGCGCTTTACAGGAAGTAATAAAACGTACAACTCATTGGATCCTCTAACAAATAGACAGACCTGATTGAAACATGGCGCCAAAGTGAAATAGATATTAAATCAAGATTACACATTGAACGTGGGACTGAGATGTTCAGAATAATATATTTTAAAGTGGGTTTTACTTTTATATTGGATTTAAACTGTTTTGTTTTTCTTCAGATGATATTGTTGAGGACGAAGAACGAGGAAGAGAGGAACCTTCTCGAGAAACGACTTGAGGCCGATATAGAGGCCCCAAAAATGCAAATGACGAACATGATGAAAGCAAACATACAAGCAGCTAGAAAGGAGAACGAAGCTGATGTAGACCAAAAAAAAACTTTGAAGAATTGCACTGCAGAAATTCAAAGTTCTTTAGACAAATTAAGCAGGGTAATAGAATGTCTGACGAAAGGCATATAAAGCATAATTATCATTTGTAAGAACAATTGAGCTGCCAATTGAACTTCTCAAGCTGTCACCGAAACATAGAATGGAACGCTCTCCTAAAATAGTTCAATGCCCACTGGAATGAGGTGAAATCATAACAATGGAAATCGTGACAGCGCAAACATTAATTATCAACTGTGCTGATTAATATCGTGGCCCAAAATACAATTATAACTAGTTATTTAAGATATTCTAACATGATTATCAAAATAATCACAAAACGTCGACACTTAAAACTAACACATTGTGAATAGTTAATGGGTAAAAGTAAGAAGCACTCAGTTTCAAGATCAGACGTCAAGTGATAATAAATCTAACATAGATGTCTTTCTACGTTGGATGTTGCTGCGTCCATTGTAAAAGGAGTTCAGTGCTAAGTCTTTTTTTTCCTGTATAGGGGAAATGTCACATATTACCTAGGACCAAGTTCATTTTCCAATAACTTTTAAATTACTGATCAGTCTCTTTTTGCAAAGCGGATAGTTTAACAACAACAGCAGCAACAACAACAACAACAACAACAACAACAACAACATCATCATCATCAACAACGACAACAACAACAACAACAACTGCTAAATGACTTTAATTTTGCCTGATGGTCGATCTGTATAATTTGCGCTGTAGGCGTCGATGATTTTAGCGCTACATTAACCGATTAGCGAGATTGCTAAGCCACTTGTAACATTATCCTGGGCATAAGTAACCAACGAATTCTTTTAAGCTTAAGTGTGTCGCGTCCCTTGCAGTTGTGTGAAGGACTATGGATGACGCCTGTACTATGATAAATTAAGTACCAAATCGTATGCACTACAGCTCAAATCATTTACGTGGATACTGTAACCTTGAACAGCCTCCGAGTTATGAAAAATTCAGTGGACCTGAGGTATATATCGATTTGATTAAGTGTTTCGCTGTTGTGTGAGAAAAAGTTATCGAGCTGCAAAGTTTCAACCTCCGTTTCCTAGTGTTCCGCATGAATTTTACACACCAAAAATTTGGCATCGTTTGTAAAATTATAAATCTCCCCCGCTATTGGGAGTGCCTACACTACTTCTCACGCTCTTGTTCAGAAGCAACACAAGAAAATAATATTATTTTATACCATTTAGTGATAAATGTATGTTCTTGTAGATTTTGAACTGTTCATGGAAGCCTAAGGATGGGGGGGGGGGGGTGGAAAGGAGGGTTGGGGGTTGGGGGTAGGGGGTCGGGGTAGGGGGTTTAAGAGATTTTTATATTCAAGCCTATGATCTTATGTTTATGCTGTTATAAGATTGGGTACATTGTATATGATGACAAAGGTATTCTGTTTTTGCCATTGTTTTGTGTCTGGAGGTTACCCTTTTTACTTAACTCTTGTTGAGCCGGAAAAATGCCGAGATTCGAGGAAACTCAGTCTGTCCGGTATCAGGTTTAAAACCCGACAATATAGACGTTTATGTCAAACGGCAAACCACAAAATAACACATTTGCCGTCTCTCTTCTGCTGTTTGTACAGAGAAGTGAAAATATCAGTGCGTGCGGTAAATAGGACGTAGAAAACGTTTTTCTATTTCAGAGTGATATATTTAAAGATTGCAAGAAAAGAATACAAATTGTCGTTATTTGCGGTTTGCCGAAAACGTCATTCTTCACCTTTAATGACAGACAAAGTAGCAAGCCTTTAATATATGCTGCACTGTTTATTGTTTATGTTTGTTGGTTTTAATTGAGCCATATTTTGACAAAGAAAGTTTAACAAGTAAGCACATCATTCTTTTCATACGGTATATCAATAATTTAAGATAATTACAACATTTTTTTTCTTGTCTGTCCTAGCCTCACTTAACCGTCCGTGAAGCAGGTGTCGTGACTGTTTCAAAATACGCACACCTTTTATATCCCGCTTATCACCTCTAAAATTAGAATTTCTCTTAAACAGGCCGTTCTAGGATACACTAGGAACTTTATAAACATTGCAATGGGTGCGTTTTAGGTTATATATACAATTTTATTTGATTCGCAAGATTCTCTTGATTGCATCCGTCACCTCGCTCGTTCGGGCGATAAACACGAGTGGATGCAGCGCCGTAGTGAGAAAAACAAATGTGACCATCATTGTGTACAGTATTTTGGCATGTTCTAGTTCTTCTGTACAAACGTATTCCTTGCAGAAGCTGACGACAGTCGTGGGGACATAACAGGCAACAATGAGGACGGCTACGAAGGCCACTGTATATGCGTACTTTTTAAACCGAGCCACTTCCGTGAAAAGGCTTCTGAGGGAGCCTCGCCGGTCTAAAGAATGATCCGAAGATACTGTCAGTTCCATAATCTGCTGCTGATGACGTCGAACGAGGACCAAAATTTTCAAATAAACTAATACGATTATAAAAAGACAGATAAAGTTCGTAGACTTCGTAATGAATAGAAAGGTTTGGTTGGCCACCCAGAATCTTGTTACAGTCATTGAGACAGAAAGAAGCCATGCGATGAACACTACTGTCGTTATACGCTTCTTGGTAACAACTTCCCTGTATCGTAAATGAAGATGGAGGGATAGATATCGGTCTATCGACATGAATGTCAACACTACGAAAGACGCATTGAGCGCTGTTTGTGAGCAGAACTCGTAAGCGAAACGAGACAAGCAGTAAAGTTCGAAGTTCCTCGCCATTTCTGCTGCTTTGAAGACCACGAATGCTGGTCCAGCTAAAAAACCCAATAGGAAGTCGCAAAAGGCAAACCAACCCAGCAGAATATTTGCTGGCGTTTGAAGAGATGTGGTTTTCCAAAGTCCTATGACGATGAGAATGTTGCCAACCGAAGAACAGATGGCGAAGAACGAATTTAAAACACAGGCCATGACGTTGACAACGAGAGTGGCCGAACTCTCAAAGATGGGGGCGGTGAAATATAGGCAAGTAACTGATGAAACAGGGCTGTCCATGAGATGAGAAACGTTCATAGTAAACTTTCTTCGTACACCACACACGGTGAAATGCTCGCTCAACGAAGACGGCCACGGAAAGCGAGATTTATAGCGATGTAATTTTTCATATTGGTAACTGTGTGAAGTTTATGGCAGTATTATGTTATGTAACCTAACATATATGATGTTGCTATTGTAAATTGTTTTGCCAGATGACGGAAGAAGCGTATTTTACTAAGGGAAGTTCCGTTAATCAGGTGATTTTAGTGATGTTTTGATATTACGATCGCAATTATCTATATTGTTCCCTTCACGGCCCTATTTCTCCGTAAAGTTGTTAATCACCTGAGACAAAGAGAATACGCGCTTACATATGTAAATGCATTTTCTTTAAGAAGACTTCTATTTATAAGACGAATGTCTTGCAAGCATGATTTAACATAGAACTGTCTTTGAAGTTGGAAAAGGAATATTTAGAGTTAAAAGAAATTAGCCAAATCAACGAAAACCTATAATCGCCAATACTGTGTCTTAATAATGGAATATCATTCGTTGCTAACCAATCACCGTTACCACTTTGAACGCTGAACATTCTACAACGGTCATTAATCTTTTACAACTTAATTCATGCCTGGTGCGGTAACCATGAAGAAGATGCCGAAACTATACCAAAACAGATGCAACATCGAATTGGCAAGATGGACGAATATTTCATTACTTTACTGGGCCCTTCAAAACCTTTTTTCTTTGCTTTGTAGATCGATGTCGCAAGTAGCTCAGATGTTTTGCTTTATACCTTCTAGTTGTACGTCATAATTACTTTTCTTTCAAACATTACTCATCCAAGTTTTATAAACAAAACAAAAGATTCTGATACTGGTAAAAAGTCGAGCGCACTGTTTCTGGTTGAATTCCGATTGCTTATGTTTTTCCCACAAGACCAATCTCCGAGACTGAAACAAACCTTTCGCTTTTAAATTTAGTCGTGACGTACTCTGGGCTAGTATTTGGGCAAGTAGAATTATTGCCTTGCACACTATTAGACAGAGCGTTTGAATACTCAGGTGAAGAAGCAAAAGTTTGAAATATCATTGGGAATTTGAATAAACAAAACAACCTTCATTTAAATCGATTGTTGACATCGTTTTTGCTTGTCCCCTCTGTTTTTTGGTCTTGCTAATTTGTTTGTTCAATTGTTTCTGCAGCTCCTTATATTACAATTTTCCTAGCCCGTATTGGTCTCATTAACCAATATTGATTGGCCGCGGCCCGAATTTGTTCAGCTAACGTTAGACGGCGGAAAAGTATTTCAAATAATTGTTGAAGAACGAGGTAGACAGACTATAACGTATAGATTAGGTTAGTACTTAAATAGCTCATAGAATGAAATGTCTTCTTGAAGCAATTCCATATCCGGCTACCTGTAAAAAGAAACAGATGTTACTATTTATATTAACTACATTAAATAGACTAATGCAAATTATTGCAGCCCACACACTTACAGTGGCGACAAAAATAAGGATGTTGTCAATCACCGTCTTGGCTCAAAAGCTTTGCCGTTTTATCTAAGGACTCTTAGAATTTTATAAAGAGGTTACTAGTCAAATTGGAACCTGTACTTTCTTATAATGTCGTCAACTAATAATTAACATAGCCTTCATCCCAAAATATCCCAAATTAGTATTCGATTTGTAGTGGCATTGGGCAAAATGACTTTCAAATATTAACACTTACTCCACCAGCGTTGTCGTTAAGTGAATGCCGTCAAGGACTTACGGAAATCAAAATAGTACGGTCATCAAAGGGCGTTGCACCTTTTAGTCGAATCTTCTACGCATTCTTATGAAATAATAAGTCTTGTTTTGAGCAAGTTTGATTTTTCCTCGTGACCAGTGCAACCCGCGGACGATTTCCAACTCAAACACAACTCAAGCTTCGAGTCACCTGACAAATTGAAATATTGTTATTTCAAGGCCAGGGAACTTGTTCAATATTTCAAGGATTTATAGGTGATCTTGCCAATACCCTAAATCTTTTAAAGACAACACCTTTCACCTCACAGGTCAAACAAATTAAAAACGATAACTCACAGGTGAGATCTCTTTGGCTATATAATTGGTTACCCACAATAGATTTCAGTTAAGCTGTCACTTTTGTATGTCTTCCCCCCCCCCCGGCAACGAAAGAAGGCTTGTTTTGCATCAGTGCACGAGTGTACAAGAAATTGGTGATAAAAAACACAAATCATGTGACATAAAAATTAGCTTTTATTTACAATATAATGACTTTAAAATAAGGAAATATTGAATGGCCTAAAAGTACGAAAGAAGTTTCTGAGAACTTAAAATTTGATAAAGATCGTACAAAGTTTAAAAAATTCACGCTTTTATTTTCTATCAATTTTTGCCTCTGGGCTCGAGCTTGTAAATGAAATTTAGCAGTGCAGTGGAACATACAAACGTAAAAGGCAAGTCAAGATGGTTCTTTTTTAAAACGCCGTTTGCAAAACGATCACACAACCTGCCAGGAAGCAAGCACGATCAAAATGTAATTTGAAAACGGAGGTTTCACTCTCAAAACGAATCCAAAATGTTTTCCGTCGTCGGAGAAATTTGAAAACGAAACTGTCACCAACACTTTGCATTTGTGTTTGAGTTAAACTCGGGCAGGGGGAATATCGTGATAATCGATCGTAACGTCATCGTTTTCGAAAAGCTTCATTTTCAAAGTGTTTCACGTCAGGGATCCACAATAAAACGCGAGGGCGGCGTTTTCAGCTGATTCCTCCGGTTTGAAGAGCGTTTTTCGAAAAGCTCCGTTTTCGTGAAGGCCGTGTGGATGGTAGGCCTAATCGGGGAAATAAAGCTCCGTTTTCAAATTCCTCCGGCGTTACGTGGACGAGGCTTTAGAGAATAGTGATATCGTACAGTTAACTTGGGATTTATCATCCTACATAAGCTTACGTTTAAGGGAAAAACTTTCAAATGAGGACATTCCAACCTCAAAATACAACAAGGTAAAGCACCGAGTGGCAATGAAGGCGATTCAGCGCGAGGTAATTCCGTTGAAAAATTGTTGAGGCGACAATATCGGGGAGAGCGCACGGGATTTATGGGGAGGGAGCCTGGACGATGATTTCAGGGTGAATTAATCGTAAGTCGCGATCGAGGAAAGACAATTCGCTATTACAGTGCTTCGAAGATATAAAACTCATGGGGAAATTTTTCCTCGATAAATTTTTTCGTCGATAAACAGCGTCAACCACAAAAACAGCATTTACATGTATACACAGATCCTCAATCCTAAATATTGCACTATACTACTCATTAACAGAGAGTGAGGTCTTCACGGGAAAATCTCAAATATTACATGATACCGCTTTTTGCTTTGTTTTTGCAAGCCCGTAATCGGCCCATGGGCATTACAAGAGCATAAAGCCCTAGTATTAGCCAATCAGAGGGCGCGTTATTTCGGCTACAAACACAAGTCCAGTAATAAACTAACTTTAAGGCTGCTGCAAACAATAGCTTCTTCTCGCAGCTTTAATTGCATTCAAACCGGCTCAGTTTTTCGTGTGCAAATCTGTAATGTTTGGGCACAATGTTAACTTGAGATCAAATTGAGCAAAAAATAACTGAAATAGTTGAAACCGGGATTTTAGATCTTTTATTATTCTTGAGGAAAACTGAAATAATTAACAATTACTCAGTGGACAAAGTTGAGCAAAATATTGTGATTAGTCAGTGGCGAGCAGATCAAATTGTTTGACTTATTTGCCGAGGCCGAAAGGCTGAGGCAGATAATTGATCCGCGAGACACTGACAAATCGCGATATTTTGCGATAACCGAGTTCAATTACTGTTTTATCATTCGATCACCAAGTTTGTTTTTATATTCAAATCACTCGCTGACAGCTCAAGGAAGCGATCTGCCATTTTTCACACAAGAGCGCAGTTACAATTACACATGAGCAGAATATTATTTGCAGCAAAACACATTTAGACATTACTACCATTATTTGTAGGCAGTTATTCGCAGTTTACATGGTGGGCTCTCGGCCAACGCAAAGGAAGAAAACAATGCATGGAATGATAATACATACTGCTCGTCAAATACTGCGGAAATATTTTTTCGCCCTGAGGAGTGTTTATCTAGAGATTGGAATTTTGGAGCACAGTTTAGAGACGCTTATTTTGAGCTGTTTCTTGATAAACTGTTGCCCACGGGGTGTTTTCTTTTTCTTTTTGCCCAAGAAGCACTATTGGTTCAGCTATACAAGGAAAATAAAAGCCGGAACTTTTCAAAATGCAAACGCACAAGTTCTGGAGGCTTTCTGAGCCAACATGAATTGAATTTGCAAGTTTCTCTAACAAAGTACCAATTAATATTTGAAAGTAGCACTGCAAAATTGCAGAGTCCGTTGCGACTTAAATGTCTACTTCCTAAACTCTTCCTCTTAGCTGTTCTTCCCGCGACGCTATGTCTATTTCCTCCCGAGACAATCCCCACAAGCCCTCGCGTCGATCCTTTGGCCCAGACCAACACTCTTCTATGAAGTGAGCCATTGCATTTGATTATTAAGCTACGGTCGCGGGACGAACTGCAGTTCACCAGGAGGAAGAATTGCGGCTATTTGTTTAGGCTAAACAAATTAAAGTAGTTCAGAAAGCCTGTCTCTTAAACTCTTTCACTGACTCTCACGTTGCCGGTGGAGTATTTTCCCTTTTTGTGCATTGAAAATAGATCAGCTCTTCTTTTGGCTAATCTTCTATGCCCCGTCGTTCCATTGAAAAGTTTCAGCTGATTTCCAGTGTATATGAGGTTTAGATTGACCGCCGAGCACGTGTTGACCAAATTGGAAACTGAAGTCAAAGTGACACCTGGGACATTTCTGACCTGAATGTTCCTCTTCGGACTCAAAGAGCCACTGCGGATAAAAGAGAAAATCGCTCGGCGGAATTCCTGCATTCTAAACGAATACACGAGTGTGTTCACGAACGAGTTGCTATATTGAAGGAGTTTTATGACGTAGACCAGTCTATGAGAGGGAGGGTTACATTGTTTGCAGAAATGAACAATTATTATTACGACCTCAAAGGGCATCCATGTGAAGATGAAGATTCCCGTGACCACAAACAACGTGATGGCTAATTTTTTGTCTTTTTCAACGCCCCTGCGACGCTTCCTTCGATACTTAATTCGAAGCCACAAAGCACTATAGGCCGAACAGGTAACTGTAAGAGACACTGATAAGGAAATCACTGTTACAACGTGAACCACGCCTGAAATGAATTTGAAACGGAATCCAAGATAAAGGCAGCATATTGCGACTGCTAAGAACCAAGTGCCTGCCACGGCAACTATATAGCATTTCAGCGGTGTGGAATGGCGGTATTTCCAGGGCCATCCTACGGCATAGAGTCTTTCTACTGAGACGACTGCCAAAGTAAAGACCGATGCCATGCCAGAGACGATATCAAAACTGTAGTACAGAGCTTGAATTACTTGGCTTCCACTCCAAAGACTTGAATCCACGAAATGGAAGATGTAAAGTGGCATTGCTACTGCACCAACCATCAGATCAGCCACGGCAAGGGAGATCAAAAAATAATGGGTCGGTCTGCGGATAAGCCTTGTTTTTGTAAAAGCGGCAATTGTCACAAAGTTCCCTACTATGATAGTGAGGGCGACCAAGCCAAAGGCTGTGCTCAGGGCAATGGACTCTGTTTTGGTGAGGGGATAGTCCTCTAAGCTCGACATCTCAGTGCTCTACACTGAAAGAGATAAGAACAGATAAGGATTTTTCCCGGAGTTGATACAAACTCACCCACAAGGCTGACTACTCCTTTAGTGCATTACGCTAGAGATTACAAAGCCAAGAAGAGTGTAAACTTAGTTTGATTGCAGAGGAAAAAGTCTCAAAATTCGTGAAAAGCGCAGTATGTTAAAGGCATGCATGTTAAGACTTGTCATATATTTACTTGGAAATCACTCATTTTTGCTCACTTTTGTAACAACACTGCCCAATGCAAATGTTTGTAAGCCTTATATTATTCCTCTATTTATTCAGTATCATACCGTACCTTAACGAATTGTCCGCGGGCGTCACTCGAGCGCTGTTGATGAGTTGTAAGCAATATCAACTTTTAATTAATACCTGTGGGTTTGTTTCCTACGAATTTCGTTAGTTAATTTAATTGGCCATATGACTTCACGTTGTCCTATTCGGTCCTTTGCTAATAAATCATGCAGACCCCCGCATAGCCAGTAAGTACACGTATTATTTCAGACCAAACTGGACTCTACTTCACTCAAAATGTAATAGCATTTGCAGACCAAAAGCTCATTTCACATTATGAGTCCTTTTAGTCTACACCACACACGAAAACTTGAGTGACGGTTTTGGGAGCATATTTGCTATGTCAATAGATGTACAAGCACTGAGATTAACCACCTCTGCACAGTATGTAACACAATTCTGGTCTCCACAGAGACTCAAATAAACTGTTTGCTTTCAGGTTGTTTTTCTGTCTGTACAGTCAAGTAAAGATGTCCAGAAAATCATGCATTACAAACTTGTCAATATGTTTTCTTTAAATGCGTTCTTCTCGTAAAATTCGACAATTCCTGTCTTTCAGGTAAAATTAAATTATGTGGAGAATAATTTTAAGTGAGCGTTATATATTCGAGAATAGATCACTGAGAGCTTCTTCAATTGATATGCGAGCTTACTCTAAATAACCTCAAGAAAAGGTTGGTCTAATTCTGTCATTACTCATTTTTTTGATACATTCAATTCTTTTTTAAACGTTTAACACATATTCCTATATTGCACCCAAAAAATCGATTCATTCACGGTGAGATGTGTCGCTTATGAAAAAGGCTAAATATTGGCAAATAAATAAAACAGTTCTTCAAAATAAAAAGGAAAATTACTTACGATATGTTGTATTTTTCGAGCATGAGCAAATTTTTCGCTCTGTGCAACGTCCTTAAAGTGCTTGATTTTATATCTCTACACGTACATACGTGAGGACCAAACCTGAAAATAAAGACAAAGGTGTTTATTCAGTAACCATGTTTCTTAAGTAATAGATCACTTGAAATAATCCGATGCCAGTTCTCATCAACCAATTCTCATCTCTTTAGAGTGATGTTTTGCTTAGTCCGTGTAACTGGCTTAAACTGAATATCGCTCTTGCAGATCAGAGCTTTCACATATATATTGCTATCGAATACACGGAATTAATACTCGCCATTTCTCCTTTCACAGCCAGCTGCTGTTTTTATTTACTTCTTGTTTCCTTTTTTCGACCTCTTGGTGTGTCAACTGATATGAAAAAAGGTAATGACTGGCGCCTTTTATCACATTTGCATTTTAACGAAGTCCTTTAGCTATGTCGTTAAATCGTAGAATCTTGTGCTAATTTCGTTGGGTCTCTCCTGCTTAGTGAGTTAAGGTACTGTGGAAGCACCGTCTAGCATCCCATGGTAGTGGATTCTATTAAATTGCAAATCTTTAGGTGAAAAGTCTGAAATCTTTGGCCACGGATTTTAGGTATACAATGTTTATTTTTAAGCCAAATAATAGCTGAAATAATGGAAATAAAGCTATCGAAGGAAACTCATGGAGTTTTGTGAGCGATGAATCGTTAGCAATATTAATTTCACCCCATTTTACAATTTACAGGCTCTATCGGTTTATTATATTTCCGTTTAGTGTTCTAGATAGAATTTCCATCTCGGGTTTTATGCTGAAGTGTAAAAAAGTAAAATGATTACTTTATTTAATCCCTTGACCAATATGCATAAAAGTGTTACAAAAAAGTGAAGGGAGTTTAGCAATTAGTCACTATTCAGACCTCAAAATTCTGCACTATATAAAATCAATAATTTATTACTCAGAAAACGTACTTTTGAAATCTTTATCGAGGTAAAGAAAGTAAAAAAGCATCCAGACATTTACTTTTTGAAAGCTGCATTTTGGCGCAATTTGGCAAGATCTAAAAAAACGTCCATCTTCCTCGTGTCAGCCACAAACTTTTGTCTTCTTTTGTCTAGAGTACAATCAATTGAAAAAAAAAAAAATTACTTTTAAGTAAAAATTCCAAAAAACAACACTTACAGTTCTCTGTCTCAGAAACGTCGACCACTGATCTTCCTCTTACGATCACGTATCTGTTTGTTGCGTTTGCGTTTTCATACGAAAACTTCGGAGCGTATTAAATTGGCACAACATAAAACGCTTGTGGGTGGTTGAAATTCAAATTTGATGGCGTTTTCACGACAGCAGAGCTGATAACTTTGTCTTTGCAACACGTCGCCCACTTTAATGAACAAACATTTCATTTTCTATCTGTCATGTCGATGAGAATGAATTTCAATCTATCCAGCCACCAAGATCTGGTAATTCGAGCTTATAAAATTGCTTTAACTTTTTTCCGCTTTCAGCATAATGATGTTAGTGGTGTAATGTTGCATATCCGTGGTTTATAAATGTGCGGTTAATACCGAGCCAGACGAAAACAAAATCGATGTCTAGGTGTTTTATTTCGTAGGTTTTAGGAAGGAAATGAGTGTTTCTGTCAACCATCCACAAAAGGCGAAATATTGGTTATTGTCAACACTTAATTAACAAAGCGTCTCGC
The DNA here is from genome assembly GCF_042242905.1 of Orbicella faveolata. Taxonomy (NCBI): domain Eukaryota; kingdom Metazoa; phylum Cnidaria; class Anthozoa; order Scleractinia; family Merulinidae; genus Orbicella; species Orbicella faveolata. Next base: position 19,980,115 of record NW_028301576.1, on the reverse strand, counting down.
TAGAAAATATATATAAATATCTCAGCATCTCAAAAGAAAAAAAAAAACGCTTATAGACGTAGTGAAGCTTTTTTTGACACTAGCTGAAAGACAACCCACAAAAGAAATATTGTATTTTTCGTCCAAACAAATCATTAACAACATTCTCATCTAAGAGATCTAATCACGGGCTTCGACGTGCAATTTTAATGTGAAATAGATTAAATCTGGAAATAAATATGTAGTCTGTCCGAATCAATTAAATGTTTTTCAATAGTCCGAAATATTTTGAAAACATTTTATCAATTCTGAAATGAACGTAGCTTCTAGTTTTTAATTACAAACTCTGAAAACAATTTTAAAAGCACAACACCACATTTTCACCTTTTTCAAAAACATGAGCCAAGTTATAGGATGTAATGAGAACATAGCCACTTTGCTTTAAGGCCGGTGTATTGCAATTGTTCTGAAGGCAATGGCAGACCTCATTGCAAGGAATGGCGGGCGATAGCACGGGAGGAGGGGGTCCGCTTACTCTAGGACAGGGGTATTCGTTAACGCGACTTGGAAAGCGATGTGTGGGAAGGGTGGTGGTCGAAAGCTTCCGAGACACGTTTGAACTTTTAACTTCGACACAGTTCAAGCTGTAATCATCATCATTTTAACGCTATTGTCATGTCTATAAAATTTCACTATTCCTCTCAGACCTCAAAATTATCAAATTCAATATTTAAAATTTGGTATCTCACTTTTGCACATAGGATGAGATTTACAATATGCGACGCGATGAGGTCCAATGAGGTGTTACCGTTTTCAGACACAGTACAAGGTGAAGCTCATCGAGTGATCATTTCTTATCCGTGTATTTCAGATTTAGTAGTTTAAAATGCTAAAAGACTTTGAACTTTGCTTGTCGACAACTTTTTTTCTCGTAATTTTCTGTTTTATGGAAAGCTGTTGGTAAGGCGAGGAAGGCAATTGCTACTAACTCGATAGGGAAGTGCAGAGGAAAATACCACAGTTTACCAAGACTTCTTACTGGCTCTATGAATTGCTTTCTGTTTTATAAATCGTAAAATTCATATAATAATTGCAATTTACCACGTGATTTTTCAGCTCGTGGCCTTCAGTGAACTAAGTAAATCGACTGCATATGCAAACAATGATCATGAGCCAGCAATTGTCCACCAACTATTTTTTTTTTTGTGCGAGACACGCAAGATTCTGGCTACCGCCTTCTAGTGTACATTTTTTATATGTATATTTTTCGACCAATCTGTTAACCCAGTAAATGCCGACATTGTTGACACAGGTGAGGTACTTAAAAGAAATCTCACCATCAATATACATTGATATAGCAGGTAATATTAAAAAAAAGAATGAACCAAAACATTACCAAAATGCATGGAAAATATGGAAAAGTTTTTAACCAAATATATTCGATTGGGGAGACATCACCCAACTTCAAAAATGTCCTGGATTATTCTAAGCGACGTTTGAGTGTGAGAGCACTAGGCAGCAACCTTTGGATTTTATATCTTTTGATTTGCTTAGATAGAATTAATATATGAATGGAAACACACAAAAAAATAGCCTACTGATTCGTATTTTATAGCAGGACAACTGTAAACAGGGCATATTTTGAAAGCTTACTTAAAAACTGTATTGTACAAAAAAATGAAGGAGTACTAGTTATGCGTTTGCCTGTTTAAAATATATGGAACCATTTCATTACAACGTTAGCCAAAAATCCCATTCTGGTACAATTATCGTAGTAGTTAATTATTAACGATCTGAAGCCTCGTCATGCAGTATCAAAAAAGCCGACTTTGACTTCGCTTCCGCTGGGAGGACGCCATCTTTTATTATCGGACGGCGAGGCATACAAGGGAGGAAATTTTTCAAGTCTGAAGAATGGTTCAAAAATGTATCTGCTATCGATTCGTCTAAGGATCAAGTTTCACATTCTTCCTCGCGTTATGTTCTTGAACACATAGCTTACGTCGTTTTAAGTAGAATCACCTGCCTTGCTGCAAAACATACAAAGCCTCTTTTTTCTCCAAATTAAATTGCAGCCTTCTTATGTCACAGTCACTTAGCAACGTTGTCACTCAATAGGGATTTTTTTTTTGTCCTCCAAGTAAACACGGCGGCCACCGAAAACACGCAAGACACCTTTGTTAGGATGCAGGATACTCGAGAAGCCATCAAATAGTGGCTTTAATAAGATTGGCCTTTGGTATAAGGAAAAACAACTGTTTTTGACAGGTTTAAAGTGTGTAGGTTTAAACCTCTGGTCGAGGAAATGTTGCAGTTCCGGTAACATTAATCAGGTGGGATAGGTACTTGTATACATGTTAAAAGCAACGAAGGTCTTGAAGAACAGATGAAAGGTTATTCTTATCAATTAATTTCGTTTCTTCTTCCACAGTAGCTTTTCAGTTGCAAAAGCTGCTTTGTTTTTTTCTGCCTGAGTTAATATGACTAGAAATAAAATTTGGGCATTTCCTACGCACGTATTTAATAATAGTACTTTACTTCATCGTTTATTGTTGTATTGGATCTCTTGAGTGGTTGATTCAATGGTAGATTTTAAGGTGTAGCACAAAAAATGTAGAAAAAAACTGGCGTCTTTAACCTCGCAAATTTTACGTTATTGCAGTCGATCATACATGTACTACACTGCTTTGGAACGTCTGCCGTGGTTTTCTTCCCTTTTTTTATTCCAGTTTCATTATTTGCACAATACCACATTTGCAATTAAATGCGTGCCACACCAGAAAGACAATAATTATTCAGAACCTTTATGTCCGGCTCCGGAACTCCATCATGTTTCAGAATTGATTCTTCATTAGCCATTCTCAAAATAGAATTAGTAAACAAAGAAAATCGACAAAACTTTATAATTCGAATCAGTTAACTAAGGACAAGATTACATTCCCTCTATCAGACGCACCTGCAGGGAATCGAGGTAGTTGTATTCACCAAAACAAATACCCAGTCCAAGATGATGAAAATAACTACCATGATTTCCTGCAGGCATATCTCATCCAAGGAGTTGGCCATTGGGGATTTTGAACTATTGGACGTTGAAACCAATCGTATTACAGTCTACAATGTTCACCTTATTATCAGTTCAAACTAGATAGTATAGATCAAATATGTTTATGAGGGTAAGCTTAATTTTATGCTCAGGCGTGAATGTATATCAAGAACAAAGTATGAAAATCTACTCAGCAAGCCAAACGGCCATTCATTCCAAACGTATTTTCTAACAACAAAGTCAAAATGGAAATGAAAATAAGCCTTCCGTTATACTTGGATTTTAGCTTCTCTTTATCTTACCTTTCCACTTGATCTCTAAGTTGCAGTAGGTGGTGAACGTGTTGATAACGTGGTAGTTATAAATTGTTTTCAAATTTATCACAGCCCTTTCCGTTCTTACGCGATATGGTTCGCCTGTTCCGAGGTTACGCATAATGGGCACTTTTCAATGTATAAAAAGATCGCATTACCAACATATATGTCCTATTTTTAACGGGATAGAGGCGTCACACTGTTCAGTTGTCTTTTGAATTTCCGAAAACCAGGATAAAATTCATTAAACGCGTAATGCTTTAGGCAAAAACCTAAATGGAAGTATTTTATTTTTATATCAGCATGACAGGTGTTCGTTAAAGCTTTAGACAGCAAAATGTGGGTGACAAAACAGTCAGGAAATTTAAGATTTTACTTGTTACACGTCTGCTTTCCAGCAAACATCAGCAATGCAGTTCAACAAATTAATTACCTGTAACATTAGGAAAGGTACCCCAGAGAGAGGCAATTTCGATACCACGCACAAACGTGGGTTGAAAGAGTCACACTTTTGATCAATTCTGTAGTGTACATGTATTGATATTGCTATGTATGCCTTAACAGCGGGCCATGCTCTATATACCGAATACCAGGTTTGCTTCAATTTATTGTAATTCAATTTAGAAATGTTGTTATCTAGGCATTACATGAGCGAGTTACCAATGAGTGATAATTTTGTTCCTTAAACTGAATTTGATAATCTAATAGAATTAAAGTGAAGCCAATAGGATGATTTGCCGGGTTTCATACATTGTCATTATCGAAAACCCTTGAAACGAAAGCCACCAACAAACGGTGTATTTAGAGGCAGGAAATGAAATACAGCTTTAAGGGGTTCGTTGGGCACTAGGCTTTCATTACCTTGTATTCCAAAAAAGTAACTGTGCTAGATTTGAATTAGTCAGTTTTCCCTCGGTGGCGAGAGCAAAAACTAAAAACGGCTGTTAACTGTAAGGTTTTCGATGGTGTTCCAATTCAATGCATGCAATTAAAATTTGTCAATTTAGATAGGAGTATAAATGCTACAACGCTTTATCAAATTACCAATAGAAAAAGCCGAAATGAATGAAAAAAAAAAATGAAAATAAATAAAAATAAAATAAAACCGTGATGGACAGAGAAGCGATGATCAACCTTTGATTTATAACAAATCAAATTGAGTCTCTTCATGCGTTCTTCTTCATCGCCATTTTCACCATCAAGGAACCATCCTATCTTTGCTAAACTGCAAGTGTACATGACCGAACAGTAAAGCGACTACTTTATACTCGTGGAAGTCAAGACCTTTCCCTACACAGTGATGGGTGTTTGTCACAAGGGAATTGCGGTTAATTAACTAGATCGGTCATTTTGTCATGTATACAGAGTTACAAAGTTGCCGATCGCACTGCTCGCCACAAATGCGGCAGAAAAGTGTGTAATATAGATGTTGCTGAGAAAGTATTAGTTAGTGTTCAGACTAAGCTGATGCCACTTACACTGAATGTACGCTTCAGTGTTATCAGTTGAAACGGCAGGCTTTAATTGACAATACTTGCCTCGTCTTGCCATGCTTTGCCTCGAGTAAGCTCGTCTAATATATACATACTACGGTTATCAGTTGAGTAAAGCACGAGGGAAGTTTGGTTACAAAGTTTTGGCCTTGATTATGTTGTTGTCACGGGCAACTTACCTCGTTTCCATTAGTAACAGTATCAACTTCCGTTGGTCGCCTGCCGCGTCGCCTACAATTTCGCGCGCTTTGCTGCCAATGACGTCAAAGGCCGACAAGTTACCAATGGATACGGAGCCAGTTGCTCGTGACAACAACAAGATTTTTACGTTAAAACTTGGTGACCAAACTTTGGTCCCGCCTTACTCAACTGATAATCGTTGTAATTTGACATCTTTTGATGTATGACATCACAACTCAATGCCAATGTAAATTAGACGTCTTGCTAACTGAAGACCGTTACCATTTACTAAACTTAAAACTCCGTTCCCAGGCCAAAGCGCTATGTGAGAAGTGCCGGCCCTTCTTGTATTAAAGGCCCAAGCGACCTCTATCTAAAGATAGTACCGCAACAAATAAAATAACATAAAGCTTAATAAATAACCAATGCAAAAACTAGCAAGGTACACACACAAAAAAGTACAAACGGAATTTGTGTATGCGTGCAGTTTTAACAGGACGAATGTTTTAGGTTGAGGTTGAAATTAGATGCTGTTAGATTCTTAGATAATAGAAAATAAGACCGTTATAATGTTTACCAATACTGTTTTTAAAGACGTGCGGGATCTCACACACAAGTCTCACTTGATATAGGAAGCGAACAGATGCTAAACTGCTGATAGCTTTAATATATTCCAACTACTTAACGGAGGGAAAAGGATACTTAAATTTCGCGGCAAACAGGAAATTAAACAAGGAGCTGTCAATTTCAACTTGTGGGGAGTATCTTTATAGAATGCACAGTACAATCGTTTTTTTTTTATTTAGCTGTGGTTGCCTCTATCGCTTATATATGTTGTTTTGTAAATAGCTGTGTTGTAAATTTGTTTGTTTGTTTTCTTTTTTCTGATTCAGCATATTCAACATTTCGATCAAAGAAAAAGAAAATTTTTGGCTAAATTAGCTTTGTACTCAAGACCATAAAATGCATTCAAGTTGAGAATTTAATTAACGGAAGAAAGGTAAATAAAAAGTTCATTGCTTTAGTGAGAGTTAATTAGACAGTATCTTCGAACGTTTTCATTCGCTGCGATTGTGACACATTGCGTGTTGTTATCAGAACTGCCACTATGTTGTTAATTTCCATTTTACCTTTAGCATCCACGTTACCTCTGAGTTTCGGTTGAAAGATTGTGTCGATTGTAGCAGTTGGTGCTGAGAAATCTTTTGGTGAGTTAAGATTTTGAAATTTACCATTCAAAATCCTTCTTTTAAATTGGTGATCGAAGCATCCATTTTTGTTTTCACCTGGCTTGGCATCGTGACGGAGGCTAGTTGTGCAGGAGAGTCGACAAAACGACCATATTTAAGAAAACTAAACTACATTATATTATTGTTTTTCAGCGGGTCTGGTTAGCAGCGTGTAGAACGCACAATTTCCAGGTCAAGCTACACTGACGGATTGTTTTATGATACTACTTGGATTTTTATAAAGATAACGGAAAAAAAAATAAAACCCTGAAGTTTAACTTTTGTCGGAATGAAATTAAAGTAGTCTTTAGGTTAGATATACTGTAAGGTTTTGGGGGTACCATCGAACCAGAGCATAAGTATTGTTGGTGAAGATTGTCTTCAAACAAAAAAGGAAAAACAAGAGAAAAAATTTAACTCTAGGGATTTTTAATTTTCGTTAGTACAAGTCAATCCCACTATTTTTAAAATGGCCAATATTTTAATACAGCAATACATAAAATAATTAAAACCTTTACCGGCTGCGAAAAGGAGCGTGCATACTTTATTGTTTACATTATACCTCACCAGTATACGACTTTGTATAGAGAAGGCATCGTGGTAGATGGGAATATTCAAATGGTTAAAGAACTTGTTAAAATAAGTAATTGGCGAAATGTTAGGCCATTCGGCTGTCCAATTTGTAGGATAGGCCTTTCAATAAATATCACGTACGATCGCCTAAATATCTTTTCAGAAAGTCAAAAAAAAAAAAATTCTAAATATCACAAAATGTTTTCTAAATATTTCGAGGAAACCTCTAAATATCTTTATTTAAATTTTTAAAATAAACCAGGAGCCATAATCGGGGACGAAGACCGTAAGCGCGCGCCATTTCTAGTATTGGGGTTGTCCCCATGATATGGGACAATAATTCTATTTTTAGAACAAACTGCGCCATCGCCTGCGGCACACGCGCGTACATGCGGGGAGGATTTTTGCGGATGTCGCGCGGGGGAAATGGCGTCCGAAATTCCCAAAATTTTTCATGTTTTTGGCCCACAACTCAACGCGTTTACGTCTGTTGGAATTTTGCTTAAGTATTTTCGTCGTAAGCTGCTCCAGTTTGAGTGAAGTAAGACAGTGGCGAATTTAGGTATGTTCTGCTTTAAGCTTATATATATCGCTGACCAAGTTGTGTTCCGACGGATGCTTCTTTTACGTTTACATGAGCTGTACATTACTCCACTTTAAATTTCACATATATTGAAGATTAACAGCTTCTCCATTATACAGGAGAAAACTAGCTGGATATATTTAGATATAGCAGAACTTCAGGACTTCATGGTTTCCTAGCTCCTCTTACCACACGCTTGCGAGGAATTTGCCAGTCTATCGCTACCGAAAAGTAAAACAAAATAATTGCTAGTTAGAGTTTCGCCTGAATTGTAAGCAACGCTTGATGTTTCATCAAGGCCCAATAACTTTACGTCCGTAGATACTGCTCAGTTTTATTCGCGTGAAAACCCAGTAAATTCTCTCTTGTCGATGAATGAGAGCGCCCGCCGATGCGTGTTTTGTACAGTCAGTAAACATGATAAATTGTACTTCCGCCGCACTTTCGTGTGAAAGCGTACATCGAACTCAAACAATAACTCTATAGTTTTAAATATGTTTAAGATTGATAAATGTTTGAGAACATATTGAAAGCTAAGCTGAAAATATGTGAATAGAGCAGAAATAATCAGCAAGTTACGATGACGCTTTCTTTAATCAACTTCGAATAACGATTTCGATTTTGTTGATCGAGTTATCAAAACTCCTTGTCTATTTTCATTTTCGCAGTTTAAAACTTCACTATGCTTATGTTGAAGAAACACACATGATGTTCGTAACCTTTTTTGCGTTCGTGAAATTTGTTGCAGCATCTCAGCACAAAAGATAACGAAAGAAATCTTTGTCAAGATTTGTTGACAATTGAAAACACCTACTCGGACTTGAAAGTGCACGAGCTGCATTATGCAAATGAGCTAATTGTACGCGTCAGACTTTCCTTTCAAAAACTTTTGCAAACTCACCAAACAAGCAGAAACAATAAGAAACCATCAAAACAGGTTTTGTTTATGATTAACCATTGTCTGAGAAACTCACAAATTAACTCGATACCAGAGTAGAGAGTTTTCTTGCTATATTCTGAAGTCAGAACAAACGCAAAAACATACGCGTAAGCTTACAACTAGCGCGAGCAGATCTTATTATTCATTCCCAGCGCGAGATTGAAGTCTTGTTTTCGACCCTGAAAAACCCACCTTTTTCTTTAGCTCAGAGCATAAAACTACATATAAGCGCCCTGGTTCGTATTCCCTGCCTTATTCCCTCCTATCTCTGTGAAAAATACGCAAGAGAATCTCTCAAGGTCTCTCAACTCTCAACATTTGATCACGCAACGTGACAACATCCACGCGAGAGCGCCCCACATGTGCGTGGATCTGCGCGGATATATGACGTCAGGATGGCGCAATTTGTTCGAAAAATAGAAAAATTGTCCCATATCATAGGTGCGCGCGGATCCCAAGACTTACTGTCTCCGTCCCCGATTATGGCTCCTGTGTAAATTTATTTCGCTGTGCCTCAACAAAACGAAATCCAAAAAGGAGGGTCCATCCACCCCGAGTCCCTCCTTGTACCACGGTGAGGGTATGAGTTAGCTCGTACGTCAGAGAGTTAAACCCTCGTCGCACAAAAGGTATTTAAGTATCGGACTCAAATACCTCGGGACAGTTAATCGTATGCCCTTTCATTATCCAGAACTGATATTTTTGAAGCTTACTAAGGGCCGGGCTGCACTTGAGTGAATCAAAGTATTTCCAATGTTTGGCGAGAAAAAAAAACTGGCAAAAATTTCGCAATATCCGAATTTTGGCAGAGGTCGCATTAGACCAACATGTTGGGACCAAAACGTTACTGATTGAAATATACGTCACAAGATCTATATTTCTCAATTAAGTAGTTTATTAGATTCGATTCGAGAGTTTACCTCTTCGCAGATTTTTCTCCACGCCGCATGTTCTTGACTTTCCGCTCTACGGCTCTACGGCCCATAATTGGACGAGCAGATTTTGTTCGGCTTACGTTTGTGTTGTTGCTTACGCCACTTGCGATCGAAGAAGATTGTCTCGCTAAAGGCATCATCTTCAAATTGCTATAAGTAACAGGATATGTAGCCTGCGAACGCAGACGTATTTCCGGCTGTCACTTGATTCCGCCGGAAAATAACGTCTGCGAACCCGAGCCGGGAAACGATTTCTGTGACGTAATGACTTTTGTTTCTCCTTGGCCAATCAGATTCCAGGATAGAATGAAACTCGAGTGCTCCTCGGCGAATACCTCGCGCAGTAGTTCTGGGTTTATTTGAGCTAAACTGTGATTGGCTTAGAAAATGATTTTGTCCCACCATCGCACGCGCCAAATTGGACTAGCCGTCAAAGTTATTTTCTCGCCGCAATTTTATCCAGACATGTTTTAAAAAATTTGACAGTTAAATGGTTGAAAAAAGCAAAATGTTTTGCTTTGCCAAAATTGGAAGCCTCCGAGGCAGCACTTCGGCTTCTTTGAAGATTGGCGAAATTTGGCAAGTTTTTGAAACTGGGGGTCGCACTTATTTTACGCTACTTGTTGACAGATTTACTATTTATACAAACAAAATTGGCTCTAGTGCGACCCAGGCCTTAGTCAGACACTGCATCACTTTTATTGTAAGCAAAGATTCCTCTATTGGAATATTCCCAATCAGTCATGTGGAAAGTGATTATCTCGATCGCCAAATGCTTTTATTTTGAGTTACGTCCATGTTTTATGACCATCGGTGGCTTCGGTGATGACCAGTCAGATTGCCTCGCGGACTTACTTCTGGTAGCGGCAAGACACACCGAAAGAGACAAATCAGCTTCTTTGACATGAGTGGAACACGAGTAACCCTCGCACGTACTATTTTGGGGGGGGGGGGGGTGGTGAATGACACCCCCCTCCTCCATAAGGTTTTTTTTCAAAGTTTTGAAAAGACGATTTACTCTAAGGGACTAAACCTTTCAGTAGCTGCTCCTTCATTCTCTGCAGAAATTTTGATGTGTCAGTTGTGTGTACATCATTTTTGACGTTGCCATGGCAACCACCAAAGTTATGTAGGTCTGACCAAAAACAACTATTTTGAGATAATTATGTATTTTTTCAGTTCCCTTCATCAAATTCCAGAAATTCATAAATTTGTACATTTCATTAGCATTCTAGCTTGATTTTGTGTTAATTTCCGTTAGTTCTTGAATTTTTCAAAAAATAGTGAAATACAAGACGGCGGATCCAAGTTGGCGGGTCAAATGACGTCATTTGGCGTCATATGACGTCATAACCAACAAAAATAGTATCATTTTGTAGAGCAAGCTCAGGGCTATCTAATCAATGTAAATTTATTTTAGCTCTGCCTTAACAGAACGGAAACCAAGAAGGGGGGTATTCCATCCACTCCCCCCTTGTGGCACGGTGGGGGTATGAGTTAGTTTGTGCGTCCGAGGCTTAATCTCGTCAAAGTTCGGATCTGATCGTGAGGCTGTCCCTAGGATGCTCCAACTTTTTTTTAAAAGAGCTGAGTGGGCAGTGATCGGAAACCCTGAAGCTTTCAAAAGCTAAATCCTCCAGTTTCAATTTTTAGGTCGTGATTTCCAAGTAATTTTTCTGTGTTCAGGTTTTTTTATATCGTCTATAGAGACTGAGTATTTCGCTTTATTTTGAAAAGTGGAATAAAATTTAAGGCTTTTATTGGCATGCATTAGATTGATTTGGTGCCTTTTTAGATGATCTGTAATAATCATATTTGCCCTTGATAGGAAAGTAGAAGGGCCGTTTAAGTATATTAAGGTCTTTTCAACACCTAAGTTTGAACAAAACGAAACAATTTTTTTGATCAAACCCAGTTTATAATCTTGAAGTTTTTTTCAGAAAGGATTTAAAAAAGTTTAGCAATACCATTAGGGGTTAATTTTCAAGGTGAAAAAAGTGGTAAAAAGAACTAAGGACTAAAGGTAAACAATATAATTGAAGAGATTGCAACTGAGATTACCTAACGCGTAACGTATTAAAACAGGCAGCATTGTTTGTTTCACGGAGGGAAGCCTGTAGCCTTGGCTGCCCAGCAATTGAATTCTGATAACATACTTCTTCTCGTCGTAAAACTGTAGTCGATTCTCTGAGACCCTTCTGATCTTTAAACAGACTATTTTAAAACCGTACGCTTTTAGCTGTAGGTAATCGGAAACGACATTTGACACGGGAGACTACCAAAACATGGCAACAGCAAAAATATATTTAATTCACCATTCGGTTTTAGATTTGTCCTTCCCGCAGACATCAAAGCCGAAAATTATAAATTTGTAGGAAAAATTGCATTTTAATCACGGCCTTTTTTCTTCATTCAACAGGACATTGTATTCCAAATGAGAAATTCTTTGAAACCACAGCTGAACAGAACGCAAGAGGTTGTTCTGTCAGAGAATGCAAACATCGCTTGGAGCAGCGTTTTTGCCCTGGTTGCCATTGTTATTGTAGCGGTTAACGCTCTTACGATTATGGCATTCACAACCATTCTCATCAGCTTGGCCATAGCTGATATGATGGTTGGCGCAGTAGCGATACCACTCTATATCTACCTGACCTTGAAGACTGGTTTGCAAAAAGGTGCCGTGCAAAACTTATTTGAAGCAGTGGACATTCTGTGGGGCCTGGCGTCTGTCTTCACATTGGCAATAATTTCAGCGGAAAGATTGTTAGCCATTGGCTGGCCTCTGCTGCACCGCGCCTGACGGAAACGAGCTTATTTTGGTTTTATTGCTCTTGGATGTTTTTCTGCCCTAACAATATCGATGATTAATTTGTTTTATCGTTCCAAAATACTCTCCTACTTTGCCACGCTTGACATTGTTCTCACCGCTTTGTTGACGTCGTCTGTGATAACATGTACTGCATATGTCGCGCTGTGGATAAAAGTTCGCTTTCGAGACCGAAGAGGCTTAAGTCGAGAAGCCGACAGGAGGCTGGCAAAAACGTTATGTCTTGTAACCGGAGCGTTTGTTTTAACGTGGTTGCCTTTTCAGAGCCTCCTTTACGTTGTTCACTTTTGCTTAACATTCCCGTTGCCTACGCAAAATGCAGTCAACTTCATTAAGCTCTTGCAGTACTGCAATTCATTCATGAATACTGTTATTTACTCACTGAGAATGCCCGAGTTTCGGAAAGCAATTTCGGAGATCTTTAACTGTAGGTATAGTTCAATTAAGGACGAAATCCCCCTGAAAAATATTCGAGGAGAAACTTTTAACACATTTAGCAGGATCCTGGGTTCATATTCTTCACTGAATGTTCGTCATTGCATGGGAACAGAAAATGTTGTCTCCTCAGGGTTAAATTCTTCAAGTCTTAGGCGAAAGTGTCTTGGTATTAGAGGTTCCAGGACAAGTTCAAGCCGCCGAACCTATGTTGATGTATCAGTGGTTTAAACTTCTTGCCTGGACTGCACTGTAAAGGTGTCAATGTAAATGACGATTTCACCGGCGGTAATTTCCACTTTGTGGGGGATGTTCATGTGGAAACACGTTCACTAGCACTAAGTCAAGTTCCAATGGAAATTAAGGGAATGGAAAGTTCACTAAATCACGACAGGAGAATTTTCAGGTTGATAAATGAAGAGTAGTACAATTTGGTCTGACATCATACGCGTGATTTTAACATCGAACGAGCGCCCAGCACGAGTTCGATTTGAAATCACAAGTATGATTGTAGACCAAAAGTGGAAGACACGAAGTTCAATTCCATTTTTAAATCGCACAATTCCCATAAATACACGAAGTAACAATATTTTATTGATCCCGTTTGTTAAAAAATGGGAAACCGTTAGTTTTCGCCACAAAAGCTGCAAAATTCGTCATGCAATGGCTTTTTTTACTTTTCATTCTCTTGCATTTTGATTGCAATTCTTGCAATTCGGCTGAAATCTTATTGGTTGTTTTGTTTTATTGTTACATTCTCATAGGCTGGGAAAAATTTAAAGATGCGATTTAGAGCATAAAATTGTGCGATTCGTGAATAAGTCCCACTACTTACTGCCAATCACATAACCAGTAGATAACCAGTGATTTCAAAATGGACGTAACAAACCAGGGACATTTTTTAAACTCTTCGCGCGTTCTCATTAATTGGGAGCTATTAACTTATTTTTGATAGAAAAACAATACTTCATTGTCAACATTACAACGTCAAAACAAAAACAGAATAACTTTCGAGCATTACAGATTAAATTCTCACAATAATTAAAAGAAACTTGAAAAAGATCGAACCAGTAGTTTTTAAAGTTACCAAAACAGATTCGTTTAAAATCTTCTCCGGTTAATTTAACCATTCATATCATCATGTTAACACCAAATCCTTCCTGTGACTCTCTATTTGTTTGTTACCAGTACAAAATAACTCAATGACCGATTCCAGGTCTTGTTTTTACCCATGTTGTTGTACTACGGCTGGATTTTGTTTTCGGAACCAAAACTGAACTTGCACAAGTATCACGTGCGAAAGGCCAGACAACTACACACTGCGGACCTATTGTTGGAACTTCCTTTCAATTGTTTTATCGCCTTGACGCAAAGCTTGTATTTATGGCTCTGCTATCCACAATTCGAAGAATTCGCATTTTGCAGAATAACTCAGCTCTATTCGCAAAGCAATTGTTTCTAGATTCGGTTGCAAACTTGGAAGGAAGGACGGAAAAACGCAGCAAATGATCCTGGGGTGGGGGCACTGCCATATATGGGCTATATAGGTATGTGTCGCTGTGAAGGGTATGGTTTTCAAGCAGTTTACTCTAGAATAGGGTATATAAATTAGAGCGTTTGGGTCTAGAATAGGGTATAATTTTTCACAAAACTGACTACTTGGTTGAAGATTTTATCTAGACTGAGGAAACCAGGAATTGTCACTCAAAAATATAAAAAAATCAAATCGGCAAGTTTAAATTTACGCAAATCAGCCTCAACAGTGTCGATAGATGGGGGGATTTGGCGAGTTTACTCTAGTATAGGATAGCAAAATTCAGCTGAACTAGCTCTGGTATAGGCTAAGGATTCCAGGGTCCCAGCGGCACACTCCCACCCAGAAATTCCCAAAGTACCCCCCCCCCCCCCGGGCAAATAACGTAGTCAAAGATTACTTTTAAGTACAGGTTTGATCTTTATTTACTTAGAAATCTAATACATCTTTTGTTAATATTTATTACAATATTATTTACTTTTTGACGTTTAGGCTATACTGTCTGTAAACCAAGCAGTACATGCATTTAACTACATCTTTAATACATTAGGCGATTGGCTAAATTGCAATAAAATCAGAAGAGAACTAAAACAAATCGTGACTTTCTCTCGCCTCTCCTCGGCTACATGTATTTGCATCCAGTTTTGATTGGTTCGGTGGATTGTCTGTGCCCTTCGTGACTGAACTGAGTGATTGCTTTGGTTTTGGTTTGAAGACACTCAGTTGAAAACCTCTCTAATCAAATGCGAATTAATTTAAAGAAAGAAGAGGCGACCAGCAAGAAGAACTACCCGCCAATCAGCGTCTTAACCACCATTGTTGGGCAAAGTCATTTTTGATCAATTATTCAGTCAGTTCTTATCCATATTATCGGATAGCATGTCGGTAATTCCTTCGTGGCCATTCCCGTGCCGCGACACGAATCCAATTGATTGGTGATTGGTGGGAGGCACTTGATCAGAATTATCAAAAAAAAGATGTGGTTGCTTTCGCTACAGCATATTACCTTCATGACTCGACCCTAATATTGACGAGACCGTGCTTAAGAGATCGAAACAGAGGGTGAAGTGCAGCGATTTCTATTTTGATTGGCGAGCTCTTCGCTGCGCAGTGCCTCATTGAAGACTGCAAAGCCCTTAACAAATTAGAATCTTTACAGATAACAACAATCATACTGTCATCAATTCATCATATCCCTACGCCTAAAAGCTGACGATTTCAATCAGCAAGCCTCGAATTTGTGATCGCCATTGCTTCCGTGCTTCCTCAGTCAGGATATCCATGCGCTCTCCGGTTGGTTGAACGAGAGCTTTCTATACAAATCTAAATGGTACTAAACACAAGCAATGGTTCTTCTTCTCCATAAAGATTGAGGTACCCTGAGCAAGGGCGTCATCTTCAAGCCATATGTCACAGAAATGCTCACGAAAACTTAAGATTGTAGCCCTACGTCGCCTTAATACTAGTAAGAAATTTTACTAAATTTATTGGACGTCGGTATAAATATGAATTAGTTAGCCGCTTATAGTAAACTCGATCATGCAAACTACTATAGACTTAAAACATTAACATCTCTACATAAGCTATGATTCAAACCTGAATTAATTTAGCCTCTATGCGCTGGTTAGAGCAAAGATGGCTTGAACTTATAATTACGTAATTAAGATTCATAGATTGACTTGCTGCTCAATATAGTTTTTTTTTTGTTCTTTTTTTCATCTTATACCAGCCTTACTTTATTTTCATATTGTAATCTATCGTTAGGTTTATTTGTTTGTAATTTTAAGGTGCCCATTGCACTGTTTATGTTGGCCGGCTTTCCCTGGTTAAATATGTAATTGTTATCGTTAACATTATCGTTTTTATTATTGTTATCGTTGTCGTTGTCGTCATCGCCATCGTTGTTATTATCGTTATCGTTATCGTTGTAGTTTTGTTATCGTTAACGTCATCGTTCTTATTATCGTTCTTGTTAGCGTTGTCGTTATCGTTATTGTTATCGTTATATTTAGCGTTATCACTGTCGTTGTCGCTATTGCTATTGTTGTTGTTGTTATTGTTAACTGTCGTTGATTGTATTTTTTAAAGATTTGTAAACGAGGCCCTGCGGCATTTCTAACCTTTTAAAGCTCCGTCAACTCATTATGTCTGATGAGGAAACTGTCTTACTATAATAAGTATTCTTATAACCACTGCTTCCTACACAACTCGCATCTGGAACCAATACACTTTTAGCTGCTAAGTCTTCAAATTCGTAATCGGAAAATTAAATTAATTACACGGTCTTACCCTTTGTTTAGACTTGAGCGTTTACCGAGGTAGACATTTAACGACTTATCCTTGGCAAAATTGTACAGTGTTCATACTGGCTAAAATAACCGAGCTAAGCCTGCCATCAATCATGATCACGATCGCATCAAACGGACATGGCGGCAAATTCTAAAATCCCAGCATAAATTGTCCGCGTTCAAAAGAGAAGCTGTGGCTCTTCTAGTCCTCTCGTTTTATTTTCTTGCTCTTGAGCAGAAAACTCAGGACACAAGATTTCAGCGGCACTTACGTTTGCAGAACCCCAAGAACTCGAAGCGAAAGCAATTGATTAGGCTTCAAATTGCTCTTCGAAAGAGAAGGTGCGGTAGCGAGCGTTCTCATGCTCGAGAGATCGATTGTCGTTTGAAACCCTGTTACACGGAAATTTCGTTGATGAATGGTGGAAAGAGAACTTCAGAACATCTGGACGTCGAGTGGTTGGTCCGGACTTGGCAAAGAAGGATAAATGTGCTTGTCTTTTTCCATTACTCGCACGCACGTAGATCGAAAACGTGGTCCTGAGCCGCGCGGTCAAATGAGACTGACGCAATCTGGACATTACGGGATGTGAAATACTATGCGACCTCAAGCGGATAAATTTGTCATC
Organism: Orbicella faveolata; assembly: GCF_042242905.1. NCBI lineage: Eukaryota > Metazoa > Cnidaria > Anthozoa > Scleractinia > Merulinidae > Orbicella > Orbicella faveolata. The sequence goes on along the minus strand of NW_028301576.1, from coordinate 19,963,133 downwards.
TCGGTCTTGGGAGGTGTTCACCAAGGTGTCAACTGGCGTCTACACGCGAAAAATATTTACTTAGTAAGTGAACTCTAGTACCTCAGTAAAACACTCAAATCTAAAAGAACTTTCATCACAAGCCCCTACCTCGGGAAAGTGGACGACCACTTCTTGTGTGACGACTTTCACTAAATTATGACTATGGCTATAACTACGACTAGGATTACGACTACGACGAGGAGTATTTTTATCAATATTAATTTACAAACTGAAGTGATAAGCATTCTATAATAGTATGTAATTGGCATAAATCATGAAATCAGCATCAGAAAATTATAGCATTATATATTTGTAGGTTAAGTAATAAATATCTCATGAGCTACACTCTTTTACATTGTCTTATAAGAATATTATTTTGTCCGGCCGAGACTAAATATTCGAATTTTTCTGCTGATTTTAGGCTGAAAATATTCTTGCGATTATTATTAGATTATAGCGCACGACATTTCTGTTTTCGGATGTATTTGGTGCCTGGATGACGTTAAAGTAACTATATATATTCTTTTGAAAATCTCAGCCTCGAGTTTACCCTTAAAGTGTTCTTAAAATTTGCAAATTTTAGCCTCGATATTCTTATAAAATAATTTCTTTTAAAAAGAGTGTATGATAAACCGTCATATATCCTTATCATTTAACTATGATGGCCTACCCTTTTTATTCCAAGATTACAGCTATGTAGCTTCAACTACGATCAGATCGGAATCGAACTTCAATTCAAAAGTCTGTTCATGCTTGCTTGGATGTGACTACTAGGCTGCATTTTTGATGAATCATTCTTGCAGTTACAGCCAAGTGTCCTCTACATCTCCTGGCTGATCATTAACATCAACACACGCACTCTCCTAGCAAATAACGCTTTCTTCATTTTTCTCTTTGGAATTATCGGCCGTTTCATCACGCTGACGTGCACCTGCCTTTGGAGCTGGGTTAGTTTCTTTTTTTTTTTGAGGTCAAAGGTAACCCGTCCTCCCTGAACATCAATGGTCAAGCTCTCCTATCTAGTAACGTTTTTCTCATTCGTTTTTCTCATTCATTCTTGAAAGCTACGGAGTCATATTTCTTATTTTTTCGAGTTCTTTGTACTTCTTCTATATATATTTTTTCTGTGTAGTGTGTCCTTAAAGCCTCAGCGATATAAATGTAATTCTGAAATTAGCGTTAGCTTTTTGTGCTAGTAGTGTGCGTGTCTGTTACTTTTTATAAATTATATCTTGGTCTGTATTTAAAAAGGTACGTGGAAAAAGAAAAAAAAAAAAGAATTGCAAGCAGTGTCCTATTGAGTATTGTGTTACCATTGTATTCGCACAATATTGTACGTGGAAGTTTAAATTGTAAGTAGTTTCAGCAGCGTTTTGTTGTGTGTTTGAGTGTTAATAAAGAAAAAACAAAAACAAAAAAATAAAAGAAACAAAAAAAAAGAAAAACGCTTTCCTCATTCTTCTCGCTGGGATCATCAACCATTTCAACAAGCTTCCCATCTTTGGAGCAGAGTTCTTTGCTTGTTCTATGAGACCAGAGGTGACCCGCCCACCATCATAAACATCGACGGTAAAGCTCTCCTGGCAAATCACGTTTACCTCATTTCCCTGACTAAGCTTATCAGCCGTTTCATCGTACTTCCTTGCCTTTGGGGTTAGGATAGTTGATTGGTATTTTAGATCATAGGGAACCCGTCTGGGCTCATGAACATCAACACGAACAGTCAAGCTCTTGTGACCAATTACGTTTTCCTCATTTTTCTTCCAGGGATTATCGGCCACTCTATCACCCTTCCTCGCCTTTGGTGTTGGCTTAGTTGCTTGGTCTTGCAGATCACAGGTAACCCGTCTGGGCTCATGAACATCAACGCGTACGGTCAAGCTCTTGTGACCAATTACGTTTTTCTCATTTTTCTTCCTGGGATTACAAGCCACTTTATCACGCTTCCTTGCCTTTGGTGCTTGGCTGGTTACTTGGTCTTTGAGATCAAAGGTAACTCGTTTGCGCTTATGAACATCAGCACGTACAGGCAAGCTTTCCTCACAAATCAAGTTTTCCTCTTCTTCCTCGCTGGGATTATCCGCCCGTTTATCACGCTTCCCTGGTTTTCGAGTTGGCTTAGTTCCTCGTTCCTTGAGTTCAAACGTAACCAGTCCACTGTCCTTTAAAGTGCTGGACACCGACGGCATGTCCATTTCACCAGTTTTGAGCTGTTGCTTCAGGATGTTCGTTCCAGTCAATCCGCGTATTTCGCTCTGCAGTTCGGTAAGTGGTAGGACCAGAGCAAGACAACAGGAGAAAGACCATTTTGGGTTTTTACGCCATGCTTTTATGTAATGGTGCAGGTATGCAACATACTGAACTGAAAAAAAAGAGGTAAAAAGATTATTGCAACGTTTTTCATTATTTAAGAAGAGGATGCCACAAGACTGACCATTTCCAAACTTTTAACCACAGCTAAATGAATTTCAGAACTGGTAATAACATGTTTTAAATAGGTAGAACACCAATTTTCAAGCCCAAGCCGTGTAAGATTGAGATTTATTTACGATATGAATATTGAAAAAATAAAAAAAAATAAAAAAAATAAAAAGCTTTTGTATGGAAGCGCGGAAGCTTCGGTCTCCAGAAACCTCTCCCGTTATTAATCACTACGAAATAAAGCTGCTGGCATATGAGTATGGGATATAGAAAGAAGGGTAAAATGTTTGGAAGAATGGAAATTACAGGCTCTTAAACTAAAAGACAAAGATTTTATGGCAGCTTGAAAACTTTAAAGGATCTGTATTGACAACCACTGAAGCGTAGGGCAAAGCGTCTTCCCTTCATACAAATCCTTCTAATTTCTATCGTCCATAGAAATTCCCTTTTAAAGGAGATAAACCTGAACATTTGCATGTAAGCTTATTTCTAAATGTTATTTCCATTTCTGATAACATTATGCATCTGACCAATGACTAAGACATTGTGTTCTTGAAAAGCACGTCACCTGACCAACTGTTGCAAAAAGGTCTATTCCGGGGTTTTTAGCATCGTTTCGTTTATTTATCTTTTTTTATTCATCTATTTTTTGAATTCGAAGAAGAAAAATAAATTTAAGTTGGCTGATCTAAGAACGCGGCTCTCTGGAAAACATTACTCCATCAACGCATGTTATTCATGTCAATGGAGACACTTTTAACTGTACTATACAGCTTACAAGCTCCACACGTATTTGGCAAATATATATGCTAAAGTTAGGGAAGGTGGATTCCCTCTTCCTCCCCGCCGGAGAAGTTAAGAATAAGCTCGGTCTCAAACAATATCAACGAGGAGTTCAGGCTAAGCAATGCTATTTCCTTTAGGTAGTCCTAAGCTATTAAATCTCCCTAAAGCGAAAAGTTAAATAGAGATCATGATTCGAAATATTACATTGTGTTTGTTTCCAGATTTGTTCCCTTTAAGTCCACAGAAAACTATTTTGGAAAAATGCTATATCAAATGGCCTTTTGCAAGCTTTTTTGTCTATAGCGTTCATACATTTTTTGGATCTGTAGAATTTTCTGTGTTTTGTTTATCGGTGTCTAGCCGAAGGTTTTGACCGTAAAAGTGAAAGATTTACAACGTAAATAGGCTACATAAATAGGCTACACTATTAGACGTAAATTCAATGGTCGTTTCGCGTTTAAATATAATCACTCTAAGGGCAATTAAACTGTCAAACGAACTATAAATAGATGACTCACTCTACCACTAGCTAATATATGAATCAATAATTACCAACGAGAAGGGTGATCACCAACGTATTTGCTCCAATCACCAGAACGTTGAACGTGATGTCGTCCTCGTATGGGTCAATGGAGGATGGCGTACCCTCTTGCGGAATTCTGCTTAGAGCCCCTATCGCCAGATTAACGAGCGTGACAGACAGAGATGACAACATTAACCTGTTCTCGAATGGATCTGCCATAGGGCCGTTGTAAGCGAACAACATTACATAAATTCCCGAGGAGATCAAAGCTAATCCAATATAGGCCCTGCTCTCTCCACCCACAATGATCAAAGCAGATGTCAAAATAACCTTGCGAGTCATTTCAACGAACTCCCAGTACCACGCACAGGAATGATAGTTTTCAAAGAGGAAGCGTAATCCCATTGCAATTCCCGTGGCTTGCTCTTGAGACTCCAAAACTTCATTCTCCGAGTGGATTATATTTCCCGTGGCTTGCTCTTGAGGCTCCAAATCTTCATTCTCGGCGTGGATTACATTTCCCGTGACTTGCTCTTGGGGCTTCAAGTCTTCATTCTCGGCGTGGATTACATCCCCAGTGGTTTGTTCTTGAGGCTTCAAAGCTTCATTCTTGGCACGGATTACATTTCCCGTGTTTTGCTTTTGATATTCCAAATCTTCATTCTCGCCGTGGATTACATTTCCCGTGTTTTGCTCTTGATGTTCCAAATCTTCATTCTCGGTGTGGATTACATTTCTCGTGGCTTGTTCTTGAGGCTCCAAATGTTCATTCTCAGTGTGGATAACGTTTCCCTTGGCTTGCTCTTCAGGCTCCAAATCCTCACCCTTGGCATGGATTAAACTTCTCCGAGGTACCTTACGTTGTTTCCAAAGAGCTTTCAGTGATGCAGCTGGAAGAAAGATGATGTAAAATACGGCGCAGTATGCAACGATGACCGAACGATTGTACTCTTGACTGTTGCAGTTTATGCTGTAGTCTGCTCTGAGGTATTCTTCACATTTTTCGTCTTCTTCGTCCAGGCAAAGTCTGCGGCAAGCAAGGGGAATAACTTGTGCTGTCTTCGAGCAAGTACCGAGGTAAGTTAGAAAGAGGAAGAAAAACAAGTTTCGGTAAATGAGCTCTTTGGTTTGCGCAACTTTTTTCTCTTTCTGTTCTTTGTTCAATGTGCTTCGCAGCAGATATAGCTTTCTGATCACATAAGCAAGGACAGATACGAAGATGACAGCAGAATTCATCCCAAGTATAGCAAACAGGTTTCCAAAAGCGTTCATTTTTACATCTGGCCAGAGGCAGTGAATTGGTGCCACCTGGAAAACATTCATCTGCAATATCTCGGAGTACTTCCCAATAACTTCAAGAGAACCTGGCCATTTGATGTAGGAAAATGTATCCAGAACTCCATTTGTGACTTGGTAGAAGCCAAAAACAATTTTTAGCCTGCAGAGAATGATATCCACTGAAGAACGTCCTTTTTTTTTCTTACTTTTCCTTTTGCTTGTCCAAATTATAACTGCAATGACTATTGCAGCAACTGCCGCAATGACGGACAGCTGAACAATCATTTTCTTTTTGGTTGGGCACAGCTGGCATGTTTGCAATTGTTTATAGTAACCAGGACTGCATACCGCGCATAATGGACCTTGGTAGCCTGTGGCACATAACGAATCTTGACCTCCATTACACGACTCCTCAATCGGGCATTTGTATGGCGTAGGCAAGGGGTGTGGGAATTCAATGTTGGCATGATTGATTATCGAGGAGTTGATGCTTTTACCAGGACTATAAGTGATATTGGTTAGACTCTTGGCAAAATCTTCATAAAGCAGTTTGTATGTTTGGTTTTTCCATTTCCACCAATAACCGGTCTTGAGAGTAGCAGATTCGTTGTTGCATTTTAATCCATCTTGATTAGCGCAAGGTTTACAACCTTCAAACCGATGTCTACGGTGAAATCCTTTTAAACATTTACAAGCGCGATACCCAGCAAATTCATTAAGTTCTGTTCCTGTTTGAAATAGAAAAAAAAAAAAAAAAAGAACCAAATATGTATCAAAAACACATTTTGCAAGATAAAACTATGACATTACTATATTTACTATCTGCGTATTTTAGCTTAGAATTTGGTTACGTACCATTTTAACGTCCAGATTTAGGGGGTGTATTTGGTAGGACAGTTGTTCTCATTGAAAGCCTAACTAGTAGATATTTTAGCACGTGTCACGCAGACATTAGGTTTCCTGTGATGACTTACCCAGCGGACAAGACTTGCAATCATGTTGTTTTTTTCCAGGTGTTTTGTCATAAGGGACGAAAGAGCCATTGGGACACTTCTTGCAGCTGTCGTTGACGAAAGCTTGAGTGTCAGAATAAAAGCCACCTATGATAAAAGGGCAGAATATTAAAATCACTCATGACATTGCATCATTCTGAGATGCTATTAGACCACTTTGCTGTATATGCCATTTAACCCTCACCTCAATAGTACAGTATCAGGGCCGTAGCCAGAAACTAATCGTGACTGAGGCAGTGTCCATGGTTTAATTCTCTTCCTGGGAATTTAGGGTGTTTTTGATGACCATAATCAACAAAAACGAAAAAAAAAAGAATGACTGAGGCAAGTGCCTCAGTTTGCCTGTTACTAGCTACGGCCCTGAGTATCGAGTGAAGGAATACGTAGACTGCTGAGTAAAACTTAGAATAGAGATGAATCTATAAGGTTATATAAGTCTTCGCTCTCAAGTAAAATAATTGCAAATACCACTGGAATATGAGCTAATCTATAGCTATTGGCATTGTTTTATGTCTCACTTTAGAACTTTCATTAAGGCGTTTGTAAATATTTTACTTCAGATCGAGACTAGCGAGTCTGTACTGATGACTCAGTGATCCAGTGGTCTTGCCCTAGATACTGGATCACTCAGAAATAATTATCCCTTTTTCAGTTTATTGGAAATTGCTTCTTAAGCTGTGATAACAATTTTTTTTTAATGTTAGAAGGAACTTCTAAACCATTAAAGTTATCAACAGTAACACACAGAGGCTCACTCCTTTTTATTCTAGGGCAAGGTTGCTGTAACACAGGCTAGTTCTTTAAACTTTCCTGGAAGTCATACAACGCACCTCGCGGCAACCACACATAAGGGCTCAGTTTAAATTAGCAAATTATCCCCAGGGGTATTTCTGCTGTTTAATTTTCTGGCTTCCTGGTTCACTTGTAGAAGTGGTCTTGGCTTAGTGCGGGAACTTATAGCGAAGCTCCTGGACGTCGAAGTTGCGCGAACGGCCCCATAACTAAGAAAACTTAGTAACCCATTTGATCGTTACATGATTGTCCGTACGGCGTCGAATTGAATCAAGGATTTAATGCAGCTTTCAGGACTTCAGAAAGCAAAATGGTTTCGGTGAAAATTTTACGCCTTAAAAACAGGCAGGGTTTGCTATTTGACACTTGCCCGTGGTAATTTGGATATTGCGTAATGTAGATTTCCTCGTTCTTTTTTTCGTCAATTCACTGGGCTTTGTGAAATACGTACTGGTGAGTTTCCTTAAAAGTTATTGTTTGGCGTAAATGATTAGTATTGGGAGCTCAGCTTTTCGACTTGGCTAGTTAATTGTAAATCTATATATTGGCTATTATTTAAAAGTACCATTGTTATGAATTGATTTGTTGATCTCATGTAGCTAAAATTGTCCCTGAAGAACCCTCAATTATGAAAAACAAACAAACAAACAAACAAACAAACAAAAAGGAAAAACAAAAGTTATAAGCAAAATGTAATAAGTGCTTGCACAGCTGGTGTTTGATGAAGCATTTGATGAATTGTTAAGTTTTTAATACCTGCAGGACATTTCAGACACTCAAGTTTCGTGGGGTCTCTCTCAAATGAATTGACAAACGTTCCCGTGGGACATGGAAGTAGTTCGTGGTTATCTTGGTGCTGGGCAAATCCAGCTTGAACAAAAGCCTTGAAGAGGTTCGCAGTTATATTTACGTTTACCTCTGCGCCAAAGAGTATTACCCAGGGACCAAAAAACGGCTCTCTTAGCCGAAGAGACATGCGCGGAATAGTGATGAGGTGATCACGAGTTTGCCCTAGACCACTAGACCAAAAGACAAAAAACACAGTATATTAATGTAAGGGTACGAGAAGTACTGCAATACATTACTTGCAAAAAAATTCGGACAATTTCAGTTTTAGAAATTTTAAGCGTTGAAAATATTTAGAGTACAGTAGGAAACTTTTTAAGTAGCTCCATATTTAATTAGATTCCTTGAAAAAGCGAGCTCTAGTTGAGAAATTGCTTGATATACAGTAACGGCATGATAGAACACGTGTTATTTTCGCTTCTCGTTGGTGTATCTTTCAGGTGGCCGAACACAGTTTTCACGCGTGCTCTTGCGCACAAGGATTGCAAATAACAAACATGGCGTTGATATCGAGATCATTTTATTTGCTCAATGCCCGCGCTGTCTGTGCTATTTTCCTTCATTATTGAAACAGTGTATTGATGGTTTTAGCCTTTTATTACAAAGGTATGTTCGAAAAGGTATCGCTGTAAAGTACCCAGCAATTCCCAGATTTTTCTTTGTAACCGAAAAACCCCCAGTTAAATGCAGCGCATACGTAGTAAGTCAAAAAATCGCAATTTAATGTGGAATAGCTTTCGCGGAAATACGCCTATTTCTCGAGAACCACTCATTAGAATTTCACGAAATTTGGCGCTAAAATACTTTAGGAGATAAGTAACTGGAGTATTGAAAAAAATTGAACTTCAACAAAGGAAATTCTAGATATTCCAGCGAACCTTCAGCAAGGGATAATTAAAGATCTCTCTGTTAAATTATTATTAAAATAGTTTTAAATTGTGAGCATCGTTACAAGCTTGTTGCATGCAAATTGTAAAGAAAATCTACTGACCAATTGTTTTGCAAATAAGCAAAACCGATTTTAAAGGCCTGTTTATATCTATTGACGTGGCCATGGGAACGGCACATACGTCAGCTTAACTATCAAAAAACCGAAGTTTGTGTTGTTAACTTGCTCGCTGCCATTTTTGGTGACCAAAGGATCAAGGGGTTTAGAGAAAAAGGTGAATGAAACAGAGGTATCAGAAACTGTGTTCAGCCAACTAAAATCTTTAGGATACAGGAAACAATCATTTTCTCCTACGTTGCCTCAGGCTAATTTGTGATTAAAAGTGTCCGAAATTTGAATGGCTGAAATAAAACGTCCAAAATTTGTGTGTCCACATTTTTTTTTGCAAGTAATGAAGGCTCAAGTCAATCCACGCAAATCAAAGGTCTAAATGAAATGTTACATACAGGCGAACATGGCAAAGTTCTGTACTGTCTGTATCCATAAATTTAATGGTGTGAATTGTCCCTTCATCCATGTTTCTACGAAATACAGAGACTTTATGACTGGACAAAGAGATTAATTCAGTTACGATTCCAAGACACCTTAATTGAAAACCGCTCTGAGTCAAATAGTGTAGACTGATAAAAACACATTGCAAAGGTACTGCTAATAGAAATATAACATCTTGTTACAGTTAACTACAGACTGTTAAAAATCTGTGAACACTTACGAGGTGTCCTTAGGTTGAAGCTAATGGTGTCATGTGTCACTCCGCATTATTTATAACTTTACAGAAATTGGCCAGCGGGAGGGGGGGACTCGATCTGGGCGTGAAAAATTAATTTATCTACAATTTATATTATTATTTCTATAATTTATAAAAGTGTGCAGAATAAACTTTAATACTTACAAGCTAGCAGTTAGCTTACTACTGCTGTGAAAAGATTGAGGGCTAAATTCTTTTATATCTGTCCGCATCATATATCTATTAAAAAAAAACCAACCAACAAACAAACAAAGATGTTAACAATCACACAAACAAGGTATAAAGATAAATAGAAGGGAATAAATAGTTGTAGAAATTAGTAGAAATAGTTCTCATGGCACGAAAATAAGTTAGAGCATAGTTAAAAGAGGGAAATGGTTATGAAACCTGGCAAAGTTATTTATTGTATGTCTTTTGTTGGCTGATTGGGGTTTGACCCTGCAACAAAACCTGGCAAAACACAATTAGCACTTATGTGTGCTCATACGACTAACCAACAGAAGCATTTTGATTATGTAATTCATGCATATAGTACTAGTTATGCGATCAATGAGCATAACACAAAAGATGTGCAGGGCCAAGGACCTTCCAACATAAATCGTAACCTGTTGGGTAGCTTTCCTTTTAGCTTCCTTGTCGGTAGCCTCACCTTTTGTTACAATTTCCCTCTATTGACTATGGTTAGAGCTGGGGATCTGCAGTATTCTCGTATAACTGGTACACAGAGTTCCAATTTGTATCTAGTTCGTATCTTGAATGTGGAGTAATTAACAATTATTGGACGAGGTTGAGCAAAATATGGTTATTTATCAATGGCGTGAGGATCGATCTGCGAGATACTGACAACTCGCGATGTTTTGCAATAAACAAGTGCAATGATTGGTATATCATTCAAACACCAAATTTATTTTCATATTTAAATCACTCTCTGACTGCTCAGGAAAGCGATCTGTCATTTTTCGCACAAGGGCGTGGTTACAATGACCCATCACCCATGAGGGTATTATTTGCAGCCAACCACAACTAGTTGTGGGATGTTATTTGCAGGTCAAGAGGTTGGTTCTCGGCCAGTGAAAACGAAGAAAAAAATACGTATCTGATAATAAATAATTATTGGGTGAGGTTTTTGTGATATCCAGAATAATTAAGGTCGAAGTAGGCGTTATCAGCCGAAGCCGAAGGCTGAGGCTGATAACCCTTACCCTTACCCTTGTATGGTACAATACAATACAATTATGCCTTTGAATCCGAACGTTAATAGCCGAGAAATTATGCTATCTTCCAAGCGCACCTAACATAGAATTATTTATTAAGCATCGATATAATTTATATCGCTAAGTCGCTCGGTTAAAAGAATGTCTGCCTAGACATGCACAAGAAAAATGGTGCTACAGCCAAGTCATTGCTTCATAAATGAATCTAGAAAGAAGGAATATTTGGAATAAAAATACCGATGAAAAGGACGTAGAATGTTTTTGCCTGTAATATGGATTTTGGATAGGATTATTGATACGCAGCACGTACTATAAATGTGATCTATGCTCAGTGTGATGCACTGTACCAGCAGTTAAACATTCCGGAAGTAACTGTTAGGGGGTGAAGTGTTTTGTGGGAATCGTGTACGCGTGATGCTCAGTTTTTATGGTTTATGCTCGTGGAAGCCATGATTTACAGTAGGGAATTTTTCATTAAAAGTATGCTTAAATCCTGGAACATCTTAGTTCTTTATTGTCGCAAGACAGAACCTCACATCAGCCTGGCGACGCGAATGCCACACAAACAAGAATAGAATTACAATACAAATGGGATGACATAGTATGCCTTTGTTGTAGTTTTCAATTAGTTTGTATTTTGAGGGTATACATCTCTTTGTGATACCCGACGAAGGATCGAGCAAAGAGGATAGTGAGAGCAGGGACTGTTTGATAACGGTCGAGAGGACCATGCTCAAGTTAGAAAGTGTGATCAGCGTGGAGAAACTGGATATTTTAAGAGAGTGTCAATGGGATGGTGGCTTATACGGATTATACCGTAAGAGATTACAATCTTGCTTACGGTTAATCTATTTTCCTTACGGTTAACAGAAATCTTAAAAATTATCAACCTTCGCGACGTTTTAAAGAGTTGAAAACTAATCTTTTACTGTTTTGAAAAGTTAAAAATTTAGTACGATTACTGCAAAATATATCTAACGTCTTAAGACCATCATCATATGATTGTAGACTAATATAGATTAAAACTATTAATAAGACAAGACAAAATTGTCTTTTGAAAAGACATCTTGAGACTAGCACTTTAGTGGATAAACTTGTTCACGCTTCCGGTTAAAACTTTCCAATTGGTACGTTTAACGGGTACATTGTTAGTCCGTTTTACGGCTAACGGTAAATCCCATTGAATCCTTCTTTTAAAAGAAAGTTTCATAAGAGGCCCTCTATAGGCAAGGGCCAGAGACAAGGCATCAGCTATAATTAGCGTGGCTAGAGAAATACCTCAAGCGCGAGTAAAAAAAGACAAACACAAATTATGTTTTACAGTGAAAAAGAAACATAACAAAACTCGGCACATGACAATTTGTTTTACGTGGGGGATAGGCCGGGCTAAAGAAGGGAAGTAGTAACCGTTGAAGGTGGAGGTGTCCATTTGCCAAATGTCTTTATTGAATCAGGAGCGACATGCAGCCTTCTAGGACAGAAAACTTGGGAGTGGCTGGAATCATAGAACATCCAGTGCCAGACCCGGAAAGAGGCATAAAGTCCTATTTTCCTACTTGTGGTGTTTATATATTATACGTGTAAGGCGAGAAAGTTATCTTCTGAATCTTGGTCGATTAAAATGATAGTTCACGAACATTAAGAAAAGGTATATTTGACTTAAATTAAGGTCATCGAGAAGAAAAAAGGTTCAGCCTTAGTGACCCCAGACTGGTATAAAATAGCGCCCTAAAGTCTAACCACAACTTAAACTCGTTCTTCCGTTTTGTTTGTTTGTTTGTTTGTTTTTTTCTAACTCTTCTTGTAGGATTAATATATAGATTTAGCCAAGCCTAAAAGCGGATTGATTGCAATAACTGACGATAAAGGAAAAAGATAATTTTTTTTTTGGATCAGAAACTGTTGCGAGTATTCCTTCCTTCTCCCGCAGAGAAATAACGTGACTTGAGCGCGCGATCCAATCGGTAAACCAGTAACTGGTCAGCGGTCAACTTTAAAAAACACGCAACCTTGATGAGATCTAAACCTGAGCACACGATATAGTCACGTGATAATGGTCAGCGGATAGCTTGTGACAGCTGTCAATTACCAATAGCGTGGACGCCCAAAATTAAAGATGTAGCTATGATAAAGGTGCGGACGGACGGACGGACGGACGGTCACGTGACAACCAAAATTTTTCGAATCGATGGGTTACCAAATTTTCTAAGGTATGGGGCTCCGCTATTAAGCCAGAGATATTTCGCACGGTAGCTACAATAAATTTGTTTAGGTGCTTAAGCCTACTCGTAAGAAAAGTAAATTACAGTCAAACCTGTATCAAAGGGCCACCCTCGAGACTTGAGGAACTGGCCGCTAATACAGGATCAATAAAAATACTCACTGGGCGTGGTCTAACGTCAATTTTAATGGCGTATCTACAAAAACACTTCATGCAAGGAAACAATAGGACAATCAACACTCTTTCAAGCAATTAATACTTTAAACAAAGTTCAGTGCCAACTTATAACTTAACGGTGAACATACGTAACATTGTGTAAAAGATACTTTCCAATTATATGTTTTTTTTTTACTCTTCTACGGTAAACAGCACTGTATTTCTATGACTTACTGTTGACATCAAAATATCTCATTCCGTAATTTCAGAGTTGCTACGCTCGACTTCATAGTTATTACGTTCAGGGTGGCCGCTTAACACAGGTAAAAATAACAAAGAAAGGCAAACAAAGGACTGCTACAAAGTGGCCGCGGCCACTTAGAGGTGGCCGCCTAATACATGGAACAAATAGTACAGCATTTGTATGAGCGAAAAATTAGGCTTTGAAAGCTGGCCGCTTAATAGAGGGTGGCCGCGTAATACCAGGCCGTTATATACAGGTTCGACTGTGAAAGGAATGATCGCCTATGGAAACATTTCACAAATTAAATCTATGCTCAAACAAAATGGTCTCGTGTCGGCCTTGTTAGCCACGTGTTAACAAACTTTCCGCGAGTGACGTCATTTATTAAATAAATATTCAAAATAGCACCGCGACTTATTAAAAGAGACTGGGCAATTGGAACGTGTTCGAATAATGTCGGCTAAAACACAGCGAGAAATACAGCTCAAAAAAAGGACCTTTTCAGGGATACGGCGGCCTTTTTGAATTCCATTGGGATGCTTGGGAGCAAATACATACTAATTTGCCGCCTGAGCAAAACGGTTAGGTCAGGGGATGAGAACCACATACAGATTATGAAAACGAACACAAATCGAGTATGAAATATTTGCTTTTAGTGCTACTTAAACACGCACAGCGTTGAAGCGATTACATGTACACAGGCTTAATTACGTACATTTATTATGTAGACACGAGTGTTTTACTGGAAAATACACCACTAGTAAAATTCATACGAAACCACATCCGGGACTCGAGTGGCATATTTTCCAATTATTTTTTTCTCAAGCATCTGAGCGGGCCGGATTCCTAAATCCTCCAATTTGATTGGCTAATCACATGCACGTGACCGGTCCAGCTTCTTATGATACGGCCCACTGGCCGGAGTTTTTCTTCGCTGCCTAAATTTCGTTGCTAAAAGTTAGCGGTAATCGTCAATCTTTTGCCTTTTTTACACATCCATCAACGATTAGTCAACGCAAGTTTATCTGTTCACTTTAAAATGGCAAGGAAAGTCACTGTGAGGAAATTCAATTGAGTGTTTCGAAGTTGTGAGAGTTTGCTTGATTGTTTTTAGCTTGGCGCTGTAATGGCGCGTAGTCCTGTGTTTCTCTTGCCGTAAAATTTGAGTCAATTTCAGTCAATTTTACCTCTCTGATCGTTGCTGTATTTAGGAGAATTTCTGTGGAATAAACTCAACGAATTTCGTCTCTTTCTGCTATTCAATTTACGATAGAAAAGTCTAATTTCAAGTGATTTTAAAAGCAACGACTCACAGAAATTGTTTTTGTAGTAAAACTTCAAACTCCGCACGAAATTTCACACCGCAAAAACAATTTTGGAGAGCTTAACTGGTGAAGTAAATTCAACTAGCACAAAGTACTTCGAAAAAAATCTGTTCTTTAATACATCTTTCTTTGTCTACTATCTGATTTACGTGCTCGTTGCCGAGATTTTTTACAAATAGTTAGTAGACGGCGTGCAAGCCAATTCAATGACAAGAGCTCGAGTTGAGTAAACAAACTCATTTGTATTCTGTAAAACCAATTTACTGCAGGAAAAAAAATAATGTTATTTGCCGCTTAGGGTCGGTCTGTATAGTAAAAAACTGTGACCAGTTTTTTACTATACGGACCTCCTAGTCGGCAAATAACATATATATCCTCACTAGCGAAGATATCGATGATTTTACTGATATCAAGTTTGTCTCTTAAATTGTACTTGTATCATCGAAACATCTTCGGGTCTTCCTCGAAAGTCTTCTGCAATCTTCGGTAATCTTCGGAAATTTTCGGGAAAATGTTTGGCAACGTTCGTGTGACCTTCGGACAAGTTTTGGAGAATCTTCGGAAATCTTCGGAAAATCGTAGAAAACGCCGTAATCAGTATGTCCATATAATAAAAAGAACATTACAAGTTAGCTCGAAGATATGAATTTTATGTTCTCGTGGCAAGAACAATATCTCACAAGTGAGCGCAGCGAACGAGTGAGATATTGTTCTTGCCACGACAACATAAAATTCATATCTTCTCGCCACCGTGTAATATCCTTTATATATTTGAGAAAAATAACGGAGGTCCTGTGTCGCGCAAAACATGTAAGCTTTACAGTACTAATCTATGACTTGATATTGTATTTATTTGTCGAGGACCTATAGACTGATTGTTGCCAGCAGAGATTAATATGTTAAAAAAGTTATTAGCCAGTGAACGAAGTTCGAGGGCTTTTATGTTAATTTTTAGGCCCCATTTATTTGGTCTCGGATACCCGAGACAACGCTCCCCCCGAGGCAACTTTATGGAGCGTTCATATGTAAAACGTAGTCCCTGAGGGCCGAATCAAAGTTGACCCTGCTTGATTATTGATATCCCTTATCGAATAATCAAATGTGCAAATGTCCCTCTTTCTTTGAGTTTCCCCCGGTCATTCGATCTCAGTGGGTTTTGCCGATTTAATTTTCACCTCTTTCCTACAAATTTCTGCTTTAAATCCTAAACTCAGGCAACACGTGACACTCGCCACGCCGAAAGTTGTTCCGGTTGGGCGAGCCAAAGTGTTTACATGAAGAAAAGTTGTCCCGACTGCCGGGCTTACCCGACCTGCCGAGACGAGACTATTCACCCACCCAGTTGTCTCGGCCCCCCGAGCTAGACGGGTTCGCGATCCTTATGTAAACGGTTGGTCGAATTTTGTTAAGAAATGTTACTTCGGTCAGGGTAACTCGGGAGGAGCGGTGTCCCGGGTACCCGAGACCATATAAATGGGGCCTTAGAACCTAATATCCAGCCCATAAGCCCGAGACAAGCACTCTATCGTCATTTTTTTCACCACTTAATTTTCCTTTTGCGCGTGTTTAAAAATGGCGCACGACATGAACCTGTTTATTCAAATTTTGCAACCGGCATTTAGCGCTTGAAGCTCCCATTATTTCCATTGACGTATACCTCTTTGGATTAAGTTGAACGTAAACATGTACCAATACTGACCCACACAAACATGCAAAACAAGAAATAAAAGCCAACCTTTAACCTTCTTTTCGCCCAATTGACGTTTTCGTCCTGTTATCTTAATTTTGTCTAAAAACTATCATTGGAGATCGAGTGAATTATTTTTATCTTTATGTAAAAACATAGTTGCAGGGCAAATATTTATTTATGCGTACAGCCTGTTTGCGAAAAAGAATATAAATAAATAAATAAATAAAAATAATAATAACGGTCGAGTATTATCCATCCGGATATTTTCGACGACCGAGCATGTCTCTCCGTCGATGAACCCTATCGTGTCACGTGATCAATTTAAACGAACAGAATCGGAGAAAATTTAGCGGTGAAGTAGTTTGCCTTTAGACAGTCGCCTAAAAGTGGTCCGCATAGTCGTTCCACTTGATCAGTTTTGGCCAGAAAAGATGAAGGGCAGTTAGTGTTGTACTATAAAAATAAACAATAAGCCATACTTACATCATCAGATTTCCTTTTGGATCAATGGTGAAAGCTTGTGATCCAATAGTCTTGATAGGGTTATCTGAGAGCAAGCTACAGAATACAAAACAAGAAGTATTTCCAGCTTTACTTTGAGGCGAACTAACGGGCAAGTTCGAGTCATGTACAGTGTATATAAATTAAACAATGAAAATGTGTGAGCAATGGAAAAGACACGTAAACAGCAAATAAACATAAAAAGAATCTTGTTCGGAAAAAAAATGCTCACCCTCCCTCCAAAAATTTAATGGTCTATCCGCCACTGATTTGTTTTTGATAGATGTCAGTCATTTGAAGCCGCGTGACTTAAAATGGCTTCCCGAACCCGTCGAGACACATTAGGGATAAAGGTAAAGATATTATAGAGGATTAGAGCGATTTTCATTTGAGTGTCGAAAGTAATTAGACAATTATTTTGGTTTTGGTTTTGGTTTTACTGCGGTTTGAGATTGGCTGAGTAGTCTAATTGGTATGTAATTGGTTTGGTTTTGGGTTTATGACACTCAATTGAAAACCGCTCTAATACACAACATTGGTTTTCCCCTTGGATTTTTTGGACCAAGCGTAGTCGAGAGAAAAAACACTCAGTAATTAACTTACATGTGGACCTCAAACTCGGCTGGAACGAGGGATTTCTTTGATAAAATCAGGTGCAATAACTTCTAGGATACTATTTTGCGAGTTGGAACTCGAGTAAAGATTTTGAGTCGGGATCTCAAGCAGAGACAGCCTTACCATGTATGAGGTGTATTGTGTATAAGAGGATCGCGATACCGCGTTATAACTCGTCTCACAATAATAGCTATGAGATAATCGCCATCCTGCCTTAAAATTGTGGCTTGAGATATTGACTCGAGTTCCGACTCGAAATCCCGCCTTGCAATTTTGAAAGTAATAAGTATACCTTAATGGCCTCATCGCACACGCACAAAAAAGCATTTAACCACTGACAGTCATAGAGAACTTCCAAAGAACAATAAAAAACAACTTGAAAAGAACCAATGCAATGAAACGACTGTGAAATATTTTCAAAGATTTGATTCTCCGGGACTGAGATTTCCAAATATGATCCCATAACAGTTGCCGTTCTTTTTATTCCAGAGTACTCTGAAAATCGAGCGGTTACTACAGTAGGGAAATTTGCTGCCCGTTGTGATTGATAATTTGGTAATTCAGCTGGGCTTGATTCAAGCTTCACATACGTACAGTATCTCCAGAGATTTCAGTTTCTTGAATGCTTGATCAGGGATGACTTGGAGACGATTTTCATTGAGCAATCTAATAAAATTAAAGTTCAGATATTTCCTTTTATATAAACATCGATTCCACAGATACATTACAGCATTCAGCATATCGAATTTACGAATATTTGAGATTCTGATGAAGTAATTGCTACCATATGCGCAGAAAGGAAGTTATGAGATCCGCTTGTATGGTAGAACATTTAGTTAGTGGGAATAGGACTTTCCGAGAGCGCAGAATGGTGTAATAGACTATGGGCGTCATTTCGAAGGTAAGGCCACGAATATAACTTAAACTTAGAGATAGGACTTAAAGGTATTCGTTGAATGAAAAAAAATTGAGTCATTATTGACGCAGCTTAAACCTCGGCAGTGTCAGTAATGGGGGTGGTGATTTGAATATTTTGAACTTGCATACTTACAAATACCGAAGGTTACTGAGATGGGAAAATGTTTCAATTGATATGTTGCTTATGAAGTTTTTCTGCAGAGATCTGAGAAAATAATGGTAATAAATAATAACTTTATGCAAGTGTCAAATGTATTTAGTACTGTTGTATTAATTGGGGACACTGTAAATACTGAAATTAACAAATATCTCAAATAGAACATAAAAATTAAGAACCACATCTCTTGGAATATAGTGAAAACGTATGTCACAACAGGTTTAACCCTCGAAATCGCCAGCATAAAACCTATCTCTGGGTTTGTGTGTGTGGTTGGAGGGGGGGGGGGGGGAGGGTAGTGGTTGAAGTCATAACAACATAACAAGCGTCTTAAAAAGTCCACAAGTTCTTGGATCGCGCATCTTGGTTTTCACTATTTAACTAAGCTGGAAATTAACGTAAATCGATGAAACATTAACGTAGTTACAATGGAATGTAAACAAGTGCTAGTTCTGGAATACCACATGCTCTAGAAAACTTGAAACTTTCTGTCAAAAGAGACTAGATTTCGCTTAATCTGAATGTTAAAATGTGGCTGCTACCACAATCTCGTTCTTGGGGTCTCTATTCTCCTAGCCCCCAAAATGCGAGAAAGAAACCATAATCGAGTCTGGCACGCCTCCCAAAATCTTGGAGATAACAAAAATATATCTCGAGGGAGCAGGGCTTAAGTGTGCAATTTGTCGCTGCTGAGTGGAAAACGTTGCAAACGGAATACATCGCATCGTGTCCCGTCGATACAAATGTTGAGGTCCCGATTGAAGAGGGGAGGGGAGGGGGCGGGGGAACTCCCATATGAAAAAGGGATGCTCGAGGAAAATTTGAATTAAACCCCAAAGTATGAGCATAGCTCAAGCTTTGTTCGACTCCCAAGCGAAACCATAAAAACACGTCGTTGACGAAACGATCACAATTCGAGAAAACGGTATATATAACGAAATGAGTGACTTTGCTCAGACTTCAAGCGAATGAATACCATTAAGCTCAATTCTGATAAATCTAGCACGATTTGAAAAAAGTTCGTCCATTGATTTGTTCGAGTCATTCGAATAAGTTTGATAAATTTTGTCGGTAAACATGACAGCGCCGCACCAATCAGGAGCTCCGATTTTTTTTTTCTTTCGAAATCGTCGGGTTTGCTATCAAGCGTTTCCTTGCTCTCCCCACTAACCCCTCTCCGTCCATTTAATTTTTTGCTCTCACCCCAATTGCTGCCTGACCATCAGGTTACTAGGGTAATGCTTGGTACGCAGACTTGCATGTACTCCCAGTGTAGCTGTGCATTACTGCGAATATGTGTTTGTCAGTATTCACGGAGATGAGAAAATTATTGTTACCTTTAAACTTTACCCCAGGTGGCTTTTTGTGAACACCGATGGAGGGGGATAATTCTGTATTTTATAGAAAAATTCACTGCCTGACGAGTGAATTCCACGTTAAATTTCACTTGAAAAACCGATATCGCACGAATCGCGAAGCGACGAGTGCGATATCGGTTTTTCAAGTGAAATTTAACGTGGAATTCACTTGTCAGGCAGTGAATTTTTCTTGAATTGCATAGCTAAAGCCACCAAATTACTGGGCGAAACCAAACGTTTTGTATTTTTGTGCGCCAGTGCGTAAACAATGGAGATCCTTTCAAAGTCAGGTACCAAGATCTAGCGAATAGGAAACAAGGTATTCTTAGAATGAAAACCACTTTTATTTCAAACTCGTGGAGAAAGCAGTGCCTCACATTGTACAATCTTCAGCAAAAAAAACTGAAAGTACAAAACACGGAGTTATTGAAGACTAAGATTATATAGAAAAGTTCTTTCATTCAATGAACATCTTGGATTTGCCTGCTACCATACAACTCGGCAAAATGTGGCGCCGATAATCAACAACTGAAATGCTCAAACGAAAGAAAAATTTCAAACGGTCCGGTATTAAACAAGATCTACAAAAAAACTGGTAAGTGCTTTACAGTTATAAAAAAATTGTATTCAAAATATTATGATTAATACTGGAATATTTTTTAGTAAACTCTTACGAAAAATAGCTCAAAAAAGCTTAAAAGTCACCATTTCAACTCTTTTTTCTTTCATTGCAGAGTCGCTTGTTGGTGTCATGTTGGACTGAAAGTTTATGGAAATATTTACTGGAGAATCATGAAAAGTCACTCCAGTAAACATTTCGCCAACTGCCCCTGCCATCAAGTAACTAGAACGACTGGCACTGCTGTCACGGTTACTAGTAGCTGCTGTGTTGCTTGGCGGGGCTGAGCTGTTGAGACCAATCTCCCGTAAAGCATGACTTGAATGGCTGTTGGTAGTTGTCGTACTTGGGTTGATACCAGCCAACTTATTCGACATTCGCCGCTGTTTTTCCAGAGGATTATGGCTGTCGCTGGATATGGATTCCGGATTGGCGTGGCCAGTCAGCGCTGAGATCTCCAGTGGGTCGAAATCATCACGGAGCGCTTGGATGACTGTTTTGCGACCACTCGAATTTGTGAATTTGCCGTCCAGGGAGGCAATGGACGCAATACTCTGCATTTGCTTTGCCAATATATTTCCACCAATTGGAGCCATCTTGTACCAGATATTGGATTTTGGGCTGATTTTGGTAGAAATTTCCAGGAACGTTATCACCCTTCGGACGATGGCCAACGTTCTCGGTAAATGCTCTGAGCGGATCTCGCTCTCCACCATCCGTTCTCTAAATCTTGTTGTTATACTTTCTCGCCCGTTTTGACGCAGTTGATTCGTTTCCCTGGCGGTTCTTGGTTTGTCACTCTTTGTATTTGATGGACAGCTCTGTCACGGTGAAATCACTTAGTTGACAATCATGTTGTTCTTTAAATCCTCTCATTCCTAAGTGCGTGACATTGTTCCACCATACCAAGAGGAGAAGAGAGCGAGGATTTTGAAGGCCGATTGCACCTGACGACCACACCTTTTCAATATCTTCTGTCTCAACTGGTTGAGCGGCTTTGGTTTGTTGCCAAGACCTTTTTGCTTCAAATCTTTTTTTTTTTTTTCATGGATAGCATCGTTGAAACCCTAAAAGAAACCAGTTCGTCATCTGTGTAGGTTACAATGGTTTGGTTTTCCGATATAGATGCTTGACTTTTTTTGGCATTGATACCTGTTTGGTTATCTTTCGCGACGCTTGTTTGGTTTTCCTCGTCAAGAACTGTCGTTTGGCTTTCTTCCCTCGTCTCTGTCATTTTGTTTTTTTCTTCTATGCGTTTTCTCGTACTTTTGAGTGTGAGTGGTTTCCTCAAATTTTCTAAAAATCTAAAGTTCAAAATTTGGCAGACATTCATTTTCTGTAAATTTGTTCATTTCCAAGGTGATATTTTCGTAGCACGAGTTGCATTTTTGTTTTCACTATTGCATCAACTTTTGCTCGCGACTCACGTCAGCAATATCCCTTTATGCACAAGTGCAATTCTACGCTAAATACGCTCTCTTCGGTAGCCAATCAGACCGCGAGTCTACCTTTAGCTATGCTATTCTTCATGATATCTCATAGTTTCTTTTTCTATATTAAGGTTCCAGAGAGGCTTTAAAAGTATCGATGTTGCATTGAAATATTCATGAAATAGACTGTACGTGAAGGAGGATGCAGGACAGCCGCGGCATTGCTTGGGAAATGTTGTACAACTTTTACTGCAAGAGGAAAATTCAAAACTGTATAATTGGGACGTCAAGGTCCATCCATGACCTGACTTTCCCGATACCAAGAAAGAAAGCTTTTGCCAAGTGAAACTTGAAAAAATGAACTTTGTAGTTTTATTGATGAAGGAATCGAAAAAGACTTACAAGGGAGCGTGCGTATGCAATAACGATGTTTATATAAAGCATTCCCCAGAACGAAGTGCTACTTTCTGAGGCAGAATCTTACCATAGCGGTTGGGATGCCACCCAAACTGGAAAACAGTTAGTGGAAAAACATAGAAATTGACATTCTACAAGAGAAAAGATATAAGGATCTTAAAAAGCGATAAGAGGAGTAGGTGTCAACGAAATGGAAAATGGAATTAACCAAGCCAACAGAGCTGCAAGTTGAGAAGCAAAGTAGTGGACACGTTTGATCAGCAAGTCGATACAAGTGTCCTCCATTCAACTTTGCTCATTTACAAATTCTCAGCAACAGAAGAAGGAATAGTATTAAGAGATCTTCGTGTTCGTAAGGACGGTGCCTACTAAATACAAAGGTTTTTGCGTCAGATTAGGACCAGGCGGAAAAATTAGGTCTTTGCGAGGGCTATTGGAACCCATTAAGAAAAATGGGGGTAGCCACGCATTTTTTCGAGATAATTAGCATTCTTCTGAATAAAGAAGGAGACGATATTTCTTCACAGATTTCCTTGGAATTCGCCTTTACATACAGAAAAGCAAACACATTTAAAAGGATCTTTAAGCTACATGGCAAATGGTAACATGAAGACCATTTTTGGTATGTTTTTAACAACAAAATCGTTGCAACAGCGCTTTTAGCGTCTCTGGCAGCCTTACCCTGGTTTAGCTAAAATATAGTCTAAATACATTTTGCTCACAACCAGAAACTAATCACGTGTTGAATAGGCTTGCCACTTCCATTTCATAACATAAAATGTGGGGGTAACCAAGCGTTTTTTCAAGCGATTGTTTTTTTTTTTGAAAATTTTTACGCTACGGTGCCCATTACATTTTTTCCTGTCACCTCCCCAGTAAGTAAGACATTTGCGTATCTCGCACTTTTTTTGCGCGCGCACTACGCCATCTGCAGGTACATGTTTACAGTTGGATTTCAGTTTAAGTTTCGACAGGTAACAGATGGGTTTTCAGCTGGAAGACGTTAACAGTTACTGGTTAGCGATATGCTGCTATTCTGGTGTTCCTGGTTAAGTACAGCAGTTCATTAAACTTGATTTGGTCACATTAGGGAAATTTTGCTTTCATTTTAGTCGTGTACTTGGTAGTGTAGTTGATTGCGTCAAAGTCAACCCAGCACGCGCGTGGCGCTTAAACCATGGCTTGCGTGATGCGCAGAACGTGTGCGCACTAACAAAAGTAGGCACCGTCCTTAAGCTATTCAACATTGTGCCAACCCGAAAATATTATTCGATTCCTTCCCAAAAATAATGGTTGATCTTTTGACAACTCTTGATGAAAATAGATTTTAGTTAGTAAATAAAGAAGCCGCCCGTGTGCTACATATGGGTTATTGACCAAGTGTTCGATCAAGATGGCTGGATATTGGCCAAGTTGTTTTTTTGCTTGTTGTTGGACCTCGACTCAGTCTCGGTCCATAAATTCGCAAAAAAAGAACGAGGCCAATATCAAGCCATCTTGACCGAACAAGCTTGGTCAATAACGATTTATAATATGGCTTTCGGGGAAATTTTTCGTGTGGGACACGGCGGGTAGTCCCGAGCGGGCAAAATAGCTCCATCTTGTCCGCTCTAGTCAATCAGAGCGCTGGATTTGATTCATCTTGCCCGCTCATGGAGCTAGCCATATAATAAAGTGTGATGAAACAAGACGGGCATTTGAGAACACGAGGGAAATGTAGAAAACATGAACCGTAGGCGAGTGTTTTCTACATTTCTCGAGTGTTCTCAAATGTCCGGAGTGTTTTATTTCCTCAAATGCAGCCAAAAGCGACTCTGAAATGTCAGGAAAAGCTGTAAACAATCATAAATTTGAAACGCTTTGAATTACGTTCAAGGCTAAACTTATCATTCAAACATGCGATGCGCTTCATCGATAATAAATGCTCTAACCGCTTTCTGATATGGTCACTTTGCACCGAACCTAGAGATACATCCCTTCCGGACGAGTGAACTCGATGTCGCAGTCAAAAATATATTGTTAACTCGACGTGCGACGATCTCGCTTTCAACGTCGAGTTCTATTATATCGAATGATTTTGGTTTCTTTTTTTTTTTTACATTTAGTGCAGCTGCTTGCAATGTCTCCTACGAGATCCTGCTGACCTGGTTTTCGGCAATAACATTTAATGGTGATAACACGATGATAACCGGCAAGTTGTACTTGAGGCGGATTAGGCGACTGACTTCTGAATGGTGTAGCTTTGTTGTGCAGTAGCACTAGAAGAAGAGGAAAAATCATCAATTTTTCATAACTAGTCGGTGAATCCGCTGCAAGATTTCGGACAGAGAAGCTGCTTCTAGAAATTTGACTTGCTTTGCCTTAAAATGTATATTTGAATAGCAAATATCCGAAGTTGCAAATCGAAGGCTGCTGTAAAATATCTCGCGTAGTACTAATGGCAGACGGAATCTTTTGGTTGTGTGTGTAAGAAGTCCTGCTCTGATAGTGACAAAAGAAAGCGTGACAAAATATCTGAAATGCAAGGACTTCTCCTAAAAGGCCTGACAAAACGAGAAAACATGTTTCCACAAACATAGGTAACGAGCGCATGTTCGCCCAAAGTTTCCTAGTTTTGCCATACGGGAAACATTTTTTCCAGCGTCAATTTTTGAGTTTCCAAGAAACAAAATGTGTTTCTTCTACACGGCAGAAACATTCTGTGTTTCCGTGCGACATTGAACCATGTTTCTCGATGTGTCCACGACCGGCGGCATTTGTTTCTTAGCAACCATCGCTGACTCATTGCTGGGGTTCCTACCCAAGAAAAAGACAAAATGGCAGACTCAAGAAAAAACTGGAGGAAAATTTCTGATTCGAGTGAAAACAAAGAGGAAAAGTGAAAGGTTACGCACAGACAAGGAAATATATCAGCTAATTACTAGCTACGAAGAAAGGAAATGTTTATGGGACTTAACCAGTAAGGAATACAGTCACCGAGACCAACAACGGTACGCATTCACCAGTATTGATGAGTAGATAGGCCAATTTGATATATAAGGAGAGGATTTTAAATCCAAGTGAAAAGCCAATTTATAAGACAGAAATTGCATTAGATCGGGGAAAAAATCCGACCAGTCCCGTCCCCACTCCCCAAGGCCAGGGCCAATTTGAAAGTGCGCAGGCACCCGCCACGTTTCCGAAAACATGGTTGTTAGTTTTGCCAGCTCGCTGAGTGACAAAGTTTCGCGTTTTACCAGTTTTGGTAACTGGAAAACATTCATAGAAACTTGCTTCCTCGTTTTGAAAGCCTTAGGCGTCATCAATCCTCTAAGCGGCACGTGATCACATTTGACGGGTAGTGCCTCTCTCTTGCACTTATGGGCGAGAAGAAAAGAGACCCTGAAACCAAAAATGGTTATCGTACTACTGAAAAAATTTAAGGTCACAACTTAGATCCTCCCCTCCCCCACGCACCCGTTTACTTCCGAGGGTTAAACGCTACGTAATAGTGACCGGATCCAGCAAAACTCAGTAAGTAATCTGGAAAATTCCAGATCAAAAAATAAAGGTCATGATCTTTTGTGCGAAAAAGTCAGTAGCAATATCCATAACGTTGACAGTACGAGAAACATTTACAAGGAAACCATTGAGAGTGCCTGCCGGTAAATATCAGACAAATTATTAATTTCGCGGCAAGGGTCGAAAATTCGATTTCGCTCATATTTTTATGGTAGATAGGCTAGGGCATGACAGAAACTACTGGATAGTTTTTTTTGGCAAAATATCCTTTTCTTCAAAGAAATATGCAAATTACCAAATTCCGTTAAAATCGCCATTTAAGAGGCCCTGCGCCTAAGAAACGACCGATGATTTCCGGCTAAAAAATAAAATCGGCCGATTTTTATCTCCCAAGCAGAGGTTACCGAATACTATTTAAAAATGAGTTTCTTTTGTTTCAGTTTCGCTTTAAACCAAAAATATTGAGCCGCAAACTTTTTCCGTCTGATAGCAGCAAATTCAGGCCGAAAATAAGCCCCCGCAAAAAACTGTTCAGAAATTATTATCGCAACGCAAAATAATGAGAAAACTACACAGTGTTGAAGAAAAAGGCCTTTTAATGCAATATCATTCGATAAACATCAAAAAACTGCCGAAGCGATTAACAAATAAAGTTTCAAATATTGCATACTAAATTAGATGGAGTATTGGAGCTGATTTTAAAATAATTATTTCTCAAAAGTTCAACGCTTTTGAAAGCAATCACAGTGATGAATTAGACATTGGAGGGATATACATCACGTTTCTAGAAAAACATTTTTCGGCCAAAGTATATTGACTTTGTACAAAGCGTTCAAAGTTACCGTGTTTACCGTTATCCTGCTACTTCGGCGAAACACTTCTCTTTTGCCAATACGACCGTGGATAGCGTGGTAAACGCCACTTTAAACCTTGCTAGGCATTCAAAGACCATCCTAAGTAGAAAAACGTAGAATTAAAAGAGAAAGGAAGATGAAAAATACGCAGAAAAAGAAAATAACTCGAAATTACCATCTGCTAACGAAAGTTGAATCTGGAAAATGTCGTGGCGTGACAGCGGCTATTGAGGTCATTTGTCAGGTCAAGTCGCAAGAGCGTGGGAAAACGAGTCTGCAATGTCCTTCGGGTGGTCAGCGGCTAAGGATCCAGTCGTGACCCCGTAACTCAGATCACGCTGCGGCCAAAACGGTGTGGCGGTTGGGGAAGTATTTCTTTTTCAGTGACCATCATTTGTGAGAAATAATATAACATTGTTCCACTAAACGTTTTCCGGCCAGGAAAAATTGTTTTCCTATTTGTGCATTCGTTTGGATTCCGCCGCTATTTATACAAATGACGTCAATGGCCGCTGTCACGCCACGACATTTTCCAGACTCAACTTTCGTTAGCAGATGGTAATTTCGAGTTTTTATTTTCTTTTTCTGCGTATTGTTCATCTTCCTTTCTCTTTTAATTCTACGTCCTTCTACTTAGGATGGTCTTTGAATGCCTAGCAAGGTTTAAAGTGGCGTTTACCACGCTATCCACGGCCGTATTGGCAAAAGAGAAGTGCTTCGCCGAAGTAGCAGGATAACGGTAAACACGGTAACTTTGAACGCTTTGTACAAAGTCAATATACTTTGGCCGAAAAATGTTTTTCCAGAAACGTGATGTATATCCCTCCAATGTCTGATTCATCACTGTGATTGCTTTCAAAAGCGTTGAACTTTTGAGAAATAATTATTTTAAAATCAGCTCCAACGCTCCATCTAATTTAGTATGCATTATTTGAAACTTTATTTTTTAATCGCTTCGGCAGTTTTTTGATGTTTATCGAATGATATTGCATTAAAAGGCCTTTTTCTTCAACACTGTGTAGGTTTCTCATTATTTTGCGTTGCGATAATAATTTCTGAACAGTTTTTTGCGGGGGCTTATTTTCAGCCTGAATTTGCTGCTATCAGACGGAAAAAGTTTGCGGCTCGATATTTTTGGTTTAAAGCGAAACTGAAACAAAAGAAACTCATTTTTAAATAGTATTCGGTAACCTCTGCTTGGGAGATAAAAATCGGCCGATTTTATTTTTTAGCCGGAAATCATCGGTCGTTTCTTAGGCGCAGGGCCTCTTAACGCACCATTTTATTAAACAAGTTTGAGAGCCTCGCATGCAAAACCACATCATTCTTCCGTCTTTAAAACACTCAAATAGTTTTTTTGCAATGTTTCAATGTGCATTGGGTTGATTTTAGGGAATGTTGCGTTGTCTTTTTGGGTGCAAAATAATTAATTTTCGAAGGCATGTATTTCATTCACTGAAAAGTACTTCGTGAATATAATTAATTTTCACCATGTGCGAAACCTTCAAACGGATTAAGCTTCTGGTAGTTGAATTGCAGAAGGATGGTCTACAGATTCCTGTAAAAATGTCTTTAGGCAAATGATTGTGAGCGACGCGAGAGCTTTTCAAAGTACGTTAAAAGTGCAAATATTTGACCGTCCGTCGTTAAATTTCAATTGACGGGTTAGACATAGATTTTAGCAAGCGCCACATGACTTGACCTATATTAAGTTGAAATAGACACATAGCTTATAATTTCGAAATGTTCTTACTTTATTTGCTGTAAAAGGCAGGTCCAAAGCCGATTTGACGTGTTCCTAGCCGATCTCTCACTATTCGTCGCACATAAAGCAGAAGTTTGCTTTTGTTTACACAACGTTAACGTCCGATGTACATCGCCTACTGTCAACCTATTATTGGCCGAATACAAAGAATCTGTGACCATCTTTCGACGCATATGATCATCAGTGCATCTAAGTCAAAAACGACTGAATCAGTTGTAGATAGTTGCTTGCTTTGCACTGCGCCAAAAATTACGTTTGATCGATTGCTGATCATTCCTGGTAAGCGTGTCGGCGCAGCACAATCTTACAGCCGTTGTTTGTTCGTCACGCGATGCTAATAATATGTGTATATTTAAATAATCGTATTCTATAATGTACGTGGCCTCGGTCCAAATCACTTTTGTTGTACGTTCTGATGTTTCAGACAACAGCTGATAAAGCTAGTGCCTGTACTCGCTACAATTTAAAAAAAAAATGGCCATAAACAAATTATAGATCAATGAAGCAAGAGCTAGCTGAAAGTAAAATAGGAAATCACAACGTGCCTAATTCGTGAGAAAAACAGACTAAATTTAATTAGTAATTACGTGAGTAAACAACCTTGGCCATGCCATTTTATTTGGCGTATTTTGTTTGCTTAGTCCAGAGGCATTGGTATATGTTTGTAACAGAAAATAGAGGGCTGTTGTCAATAAAGTCCAAAATTTTTGTCAGGAAAATACTGTAAATAAAACCCCTATTGACCAGTTACCTCTATTAAGCGTCCGCGGCCACCATTTGGTCGTTCCGATAAGGGTTTCTCTATTGTCTTTACCCCTATTAAAAGAACTTTGTTTTGGAAAGGTCGATGGAAAATAAGAGTCTGAAATTGAAGGTGAAGAGTGACAATTCAAACACACGTCTATCATGATTGTCTTGAGTTAACTCCATGTTCACCAAGAAATTACATAACCCGATAGTGAAGAATTAAATATTCAAGGTACACCAACCTCTATTAAGCGGCCAGCCCCTATTAGCGGTCACCACCCATTTTCCCGAGGGTAGCCTAATTTATTATATGTAATCCAAAAATAATTGTATAGCACGAAAAGACCTAGTTATGAGTTTAGCGTTACAATATTACGCAGGGCATGTAGGTAGCGGCGGTGATCGAGTAAAAGATGACAACAGGGACAATGGTAAACTATTCATTCTTTTCACTTCTCAATTTAATCTCTTCCTACTCAACAAGATTGTGTGCTCCCTGTGGTTCCAAGCCTTTCAGAACCTTACGTATTACGGATAGAAATTTTCCTACCCTTACCCCCTAAAATGGGATGACAGCGTTGCGTGACGAAGAAACAAGGAACCGTTGCAAGCAAGGATCCAAGCCATCAAACCATGATCATCAAACGTAATATTTTGGTGCACGTGTAGTGCAAAGCAAGCAACTATCTACAAATGACTTAGCCGTTTTTGACTTAGATGCAGTGGTGATCATATGTGTCGAAAGATGGTCACAGATTCATGGTATTCGACCATTAAATAAGTTGACAGTTGGCGATGTACATCGGACGTTAACGTTGTGTAAACAAAAGCAAACTTCTGCTTTATGTGCGACAAATGGTGAGAGAAACACGTCAAATCGGCTTTGGACCTGCCTTTTACAGCAAATGAGGTTAGAAAATTTCGAAATTATCAGCTCTGTGTCTATTTCAACTTAATATAGGTCAAGTCATGTGGCGCTTGCTAAAACATATGTCTAACCCGTCAATTGAAATTTGACGACGAATGGTCTGATATTTGCATTTTTAACGTACTTTGAAAAGCTCTCGCGTCGTTCACAATCATTCGCCTAAAGACATTTTTACAGGAATCTGTAGACCATCCTTCTGCAATTCAACTACCAGAAGCTTAATCCATTTGAAGGTTTCGCACATGGTGAAAATTAATTATATTCACGAAGTACTTTTAAGTGAATGAAATACATGCCTTCGAAAATTAATTATTTTGCACCCAAAAAGACAACGCAACATTCCCTAAAATCAACCCAGTACACATTGAAACATTGCACAAAAATATTTGAGTGTTTTAAAGACGGAAGAATGATGTAATTTTGCATGCGAGGCTCTCAAACTTGTTTAATAAAATGGTGCGTTAAACGACGATTTTAACGGAATTTG
Source organism: Orbicella faveolata (assembly GCF_042242905.1). Taxonomy (NCBI): domain Eukaryota; kingdom Metazoa; phylum Cnidaria; class Anthozoa; order Scleractinia; family Merulinidae; genus Orbicella; species Orbicella faveolata. Next base: position 19,932,609 of record NW_028301576.1, on the reverse strand, counting down.
GTAATTTGCATATTTCTTTGAAAAAAAAAGGATATTTTGCCAAAAAACTATCCAGTAGTTTTTGTTATGTTCTCACCTATCTACCATAAAAATATGAGCGAAATCGAGTTTTCGACCCTTGCCGAGTTATTTACTATATTTATGGACAGGGACTCTTAAGACCGAGTTTACAAGAGGACCAGGCAGGGGTGATACATGCCATCTCTCCTTTTTGGATGAAAGTTTGCCAGATTTGGTGGTAATACCCAACAGCTCTAAAAGACAAAGTGGGTCCGCTTTGTGATTTTTCCCTCAGGAGTTAGACCACCCCCCCCCCCCCCCCCTCTGGTTTTTTCCCCAAAACCCCAAAAATGTCTTCAAAATAAGCATCAAATATAGACATCACTCCTGCTTACAGAATACATGGAATTTTATTGGCATTTTACACAAATAAAGATTGGACCCATTCTAGTTTACACTAGGAGTTTTAAGTCATTTGAAGTGACAGGTGCCAATCAAGGATTGTCATTTCTACCCATGTCACGCAACATTTAGCTGTAAGGCAAATTAGCTCAAATTCTGACTCAACCCTTGGCCTGATGAAATCAAGAATAAAATTTTTGGCTTCTGTTATTTTTTGGTAACGAAAGCTGTTCAAGCAACATGACAAGAGACTAGTTTCAACAAAGAGACAAGGGCGAAATCTAAAAATATTAGATGTTATAGAATCAGTTTATCATAGTTATTTCTATGTTAATGTCATAAACAAAGTCTTTGAATATTATTTAGGGTAGTGCAAGCTCAATGAATGCAAAACTCTTTGCAATATCCCTTACCCTCGGACGTACAAAGAGGAGGGGGGGGGATTGCCATCCCCCAATAGGGTTTTTTCAAAATTTTGAAATGTACAAATTGGTGAATTTCTGGAACTTAATGAAGAAACTTGAAAAAAAAAACTATAGAATTATGTCAAAAAAGTTGATTTTTGGCCAAACCCACATGAAACTAGCGGTTGCCATGGAAACGTAAGTAATGATGGACACACAACTGACATATCAAAATATTTGTGAAGGATGAATGAACAACTACTGAAAGTTTCAGCCACATAGAGTAAATCGTCTTTTCAAAATTTTAAAAATCCTTATTGGGAGGATGGCATTCCCCTGCCCTGCTCCCCTCCTTCCACTCCTTGTACGTCCGAAGGTTAAGGGATATTACAAAGAGTTCTGCATTCATTGAGCTTGCACTACCCTATCAGTTAATATGGCACATACCTCTGAATAAAACACATACTGTGACATCATTTTTCTTGGAGTGTTCTAACAGGCGTCCGCCAATTGCAAAACGTAAGCAGCAAGACAGAAAACTACAAAGGCTTCTTCGTCAATCGCACTACGCTGTCCAGATTTCTTTCTTACAAAGTTTCCAGACTTCGCTCTCTTTTAAAATTCCAAGACTTCGCCGTTGTGTTGGCCAGTCCGAATAACTTTCATGGCGTTAGTTGAGTAAGTACTTGACTTTGTTTGGTGGTCCCGGTTCGGACAATTAGGCAAATGTGGATTGCGTGACAATCGGCCACTGTACCAAATATGTCGATATCTGACGTTTTGCAAAGTGAGTGAAGATGGCGACATGGACCTCGAGGGGAGGGGGACACCCATATAAGAAGGACTGGGGTGCTCCTCAAAAATTTTGATCCCCTAAGATCCCCTAAGAGGTACCAAGATCCTGTTTTTTCTCCTCTAAAAGATACCAATTCTTACCTAACACATTATCCCCCCCGCGTCATATTTTTTTCGACGCAATACCTTAAAAGGCATCGCAAAAGCTCCCGCTTTTGACCTTTTGAGGCTGAACACTCTGAGGCCTACTAAAACTTCATTTTTAACCCCTAAAAGGTACGACGAGCTCCCCGCCCCGGGGGGCGTAGACAGGGAATCCAAACTGCTCCTTGCTCGCCTCGTGTAGGCAGGATGTTTTCTCTATGTCTGCGTGAAAAAATGGCAACTGCAGTCGAACCTGCACAGCCACCTCTCCACAAAGGACCACTCTTATTCTAATCTCTTTACAACGACCACCTCTCCATAACAGTAACAGCCACTAAAACACGTCCCAACTGCCCAAAAAAACCTCTTCACAACGGCCAGTTAATCAATAACTGACGAATGCTGTCCACAAAACCCCATTTTCTATTGGACATGGTCACGAAACTTGATCCATGCCGCAGGTCTTTGGTCTCTATCATGATTTCTGTTTGGTTTCTGTCCTATTGATGTATTTTGATTGTATTACGAATTTACATGTTACACTTTTTTAAGATAAAAATGTTGAAACCCAAGAAAACATCGGTGTCATATTTCACCCCTACTGGTACCGCTCCATAACGGCGACTTTCCTCTGTCCCCAAGGTGGCCGTTGTAGAAATTTTCGACTTTATTACCGTTAATAAAAAAAAAAAAAAACACACCCTTCCTATTGAACTTTAAAATACAGGTATATTGCTCCAGGTTTTTGGTATAGAAATGCACCAGGGACATGACTTGGATGAAAAAAGAAGGCCTAGGAGGCACTAGTCTTAAATGGGTATGTGTTGAGAATTTACGTACATATTCACTCCTGTTACCGGTTCTTTTTTAAACCTATATAAACTATACAGTTGAACCTCCACTAACGGTCACCTCTCCACAGTGAACTCCTTTCTACAACAGACACACTTTTTTGGTTCCGGTGGACAGTCCATTCATTTACTCTTATTTTTGCCTCTGAAATGCGCAAAATAAGACTACAATAGCTGGCTTTCACATGACGTCACTAAAATTCGAACTACAAAACTATTGATCTTCCTGAGATTTTACTTAAATGATGTATAAGAGCAGCTGAAAAACTAATATTCATACAAATCTTCGCTCCGAATGGGTTCTTGGTTTTGTGATACACTACGCTTGAATTTCGAACCTTTTGCGTGACGCGGCATTTACATGACGGCCTAGAGAGCTGATGCAATTGCTGGTTTTCAGTGTCACGCGATTCAAAATAGATCAAAATAAAAATCAAAACCGTTCAATAGATTAAGTCCAGAATCTGGGAAATGAAAGAAAGTAAATATGCAGACTCTCGCCAAGATTCTGGTCACAGCAATTTTTCTTATACAAGATATGCGGAGAAATTTTTTACCCAAATTTATAGAGATTTGTATGGAGACGCTATGCTAGTGCCCATCCGTATAGGCACCAACATGGCGGCCGGAAACCAACAGAAACATCTGTCACTGAGTTTCGCTACAAAAGCGTGAATTTATCCCTCGAGGAACTCTAAAACATTAAAATAATACTTTTTCTAAGACATGAACTGTTCAGATAGCCAAATTCCCCGAAATAAGTCTCTTTTCTAACCATCATGACGCCGCCATGTAAATGCCGCGTCACGCAAAAGCTTCGAAATTCAAGTGTATCACAAAACCAAGAACCCATTCGGAGCGAAAATTTGTATGAATATTAGTTTTCAGCTGCGCGCTCTTATACACCATTAAAGTAAAATCTCGGGAAGATCAATAGTTTTGTGGTTTGAATTTTAGTGCCGTCATGTGAAAACCAGCTACACATAATGCCTAACTATTTTATACCGCCTAATTATCGATGGGAAGTTCGCTAGGTCAATAATTGTGAATTCTCAAGGTAAAATAAAGGAAAATCTTAGCTCTTCTGAGTGTCCGATTTTTGGAAAGCGCCCATGTTATCGTTTATATAGTTTAGCAGAAGGCAACATGGGTGAATATGTTTACTCACACCGCATATCTAAGATCTGATGCCATCTAGGCCTCCTTTGTCTTTTTTGTATTCCAGCCCCATCACCGGTGCATTTCTGCTTAAAAAGTACGAACGACAAACATGTATTTTAAAGGTAAAGAGGAAACGTGTTTGCACAACTTTTGTGAACGCGTTAATACTTTCCATTAATCTACGTAGACATGCCGTGATAGCTGGACCCGCGGACGGCTCTGTCAGTTCGTCGAATTCTGTCCTCTTGCAGAAATAAACAATACCCCCTTCCCCCTACATCCTTCAATTTCGTTCAAAAGTGTTTATTTAGGCTGACAGTGCGAACCACGTTACTTGCACGAGCAAACGGTTTCGCTGGCCGCCATCTTCACCCACCTTGGACACTTTGCAAGTGGCCGTTTGTCACGCAATCCGCATTTGCCGAATGGTCTGAACTGGGACCACCAAACAAAATCAAGAACTTACTCAACTAACACCATGACAGTTATTCGGACTGGCCAACACAAGGGCGAAGTCTTGGAATTTTAAAAGAGAGCGAAGTCTGGAAACTTTGTAAGAAAGAAATCTGGACAGCGTAGTGCGATTGACGAAGAAGCCTTTGTGGTTTTTCTGTCTCAGTGCTGCTTACGTTTTGTAAGTGGTCGCGGACGACTGTTGGAACACTCCAAGAAAAATGATGTCACAGCATGTGTTTTATTCAGGGGTATGTACATATTAGCTAAAGAAACGAACAATTCATTTATAAATCTGGTGGTTACAGACAGGGGCAATTGTATCATAAGAATTGCAAGCACACGGGTAAGAAATACAAAAGGTTGAATCATCTTGCTTATTCCACAAGTACAACGTTTCGACAGTTGATCATGAAGTTTCGTCAACTGCTCGCGCTTTGTTATCGGCGTTACCTGGTCTCAGACCAGGATTTCAAGAAATGCTGCGATGAGACGGATGTTTTTAAATTAAAGTGTACCTGTTTACATGAAATGGTTGTGTTCGAATATTTACGCCAAACATGATGGATGCAACTGTAACCGATTGTTTACTCAAACTTCAAGTTTCAAAATGTTTAATTTTACTCAAAGACAAGTTCGGCTGTGGCCATGGGTGTTCCACAAAAATCAAAACTGCCGATATTGAACGAATGATGTGTGCTACAGTTGTAACCTTCAAAAAGAAACATACAGTAGGCGGAAGGAAAATCAGTCTCGGGCGATATGCGCGTGCCGGTGATCGAAATAAATTTGCACAACATCACAATGTACCAAAGCAGCGACTATTTTCATTTAACTGCAAATGTTTGCAAAAGTTAAACATGTGGTTAATCTAAAAGGGAAAAAAAAAAACAGATTACAAGTATCTTTATTGACGAAAAAGGTTTCCATTCGCTTATTTTTGTTCTTGATGAAGGTAGCTGGCCAAGTTCCATGTTGGTTTCACGAATGACGAATTTACAAAAATGTACCACACGTTTATGTCTCTCGACGGGTTAGTTTTTCGGGCCGCGGAAGAGACTTTCACACATCATAATATAGACTATGGGCTTTTAGAAAATTTTAGTGTCGACTTCAAATTCAATGTACCAGTGGGCTTTTGATGGTATTGAAATTAGCTAAAATTAGCCACTTCGCTTATGAGCTTCGATGAAGGTACTTGTATCGGCCTAAAATATTACCAAACTTGGAGCTTTTGCTAATCAAATTAATGCTTTAAAAAACAGCAAGACATGCACTATGAGGTACACAAAGTATATTGATAGATATCATCACGTTGATCTGTACGAGCGAAAAGAAAATGCACAATTTTCGGCCATTTTCGGCAGCGTCTCAGAGGGGGATGGTGGTATTTTCCCTCTCCTTCATTTCTCTAAGCAGAAACCGCATGAATTGCTGAGTGTCTTACTTAAGCAGTTCGATTCTAAATGCCACACGAAAATGTGGAAGCGAATGCTATTTACGCTTTCATGGTATATAACTCTTTCCGGATTCACACTAACGATATCATAACTCAAATTGTGATTCATTTTACAACCGATAAACTTTTACCTGTTTTGGAAGGAAAAATACATGTAACAGCACTGAGAAACAAACTTAACGGTAACAATAAAGAGAAAGGTGTCAGGGTGAAGATTACAAATGACTGAATGCAAGTCCTGACTTTATAGTTCAGGGCGTACTATCATAGCCAACGTTTTGCTCTCGCCTGAAATACAGAAGTGAAATGTTGGTACTAGTGAGGAAATACTACTTATATATATGTACTATAGAGAGTACAACAGCCCTGTTACTGTTTCAAACCTACAGGTAATTCAGCCTCCCTAAGGTCCAGAATATCTCTCTGGGTAGATCTTGAATAGCATTTGACGCCAAATCCCTGCAAAAGTAAAGTACACTATAATTACTATAGCCCTTTATAAAAAATAAAACAAACAAACAAACAAACAAACAAAACAATGAAGACATATTTCTTTAAGCTCGTAAAGTAAGGTTACATTGTGAGGTCATCGTGTTAGGACTGGACTAGGGTAATTGAAGGGAGAAGAATTCACACAGACGACATGAGTTGGGCGATATTACATACAAGCACGCGAAAGCCAGATATTTTGAATGGGTTATCCCACGACTGACAGTTGTTTTCAAACGTAGAACATAATTTTGAGCTCAAGGCTAGAGCAGTTGTCCATTGAGAGTGGCAAAACCAAAATCGCCAAAAAACCTTTCCATGGCAAATTACAAAGGACACATATCGTCCAGCGAGCAAATGAAAACTCAAATTTGGAAGCAATTACATATAACCGAAACAAAGCTCAGGAAAACGTGTGCGCGCGAGTCAAAATTGTTTTTGGTTTTAAGGCTGCCGCACACTAGCCGAGTTTTTGTTGTAGAACGGCAGATTTTTTGTCGGAGTCAAATCGGGTTAAATTTTATCGGGCTACCAGCTTGCCGTACACTAGCCGATTATTTGTCGCGACTAACCGCGTTCAGGCTTGGAGCCGAGTCATCCAAAATCAAGATAGCGCCTATTCATCCACTAACGTGTTTCTCATGACAATTCCTAATTGGCTTAGGCGCGCGCGAGCCCCGACAAATTGTTTTGGTCCACCGCACACTAGCCGACAAGGCCCGACAAGACGTTTTGAGATCTAACACTGTCAGATATCGCCCGACAAGCCCCGATCTTGTCGCAGACCTGTCTGAATTCACCGCGCACTAGCCGGCAAGTGAAGATTTTTTGTTGGCCGACAAAAAATCGGCGGCCTTAAATTACGCTTAACTGTTCACAGCCCTCTATTCTCTCGTGTTTTTATTCGATCGTTGAATGCGCGGATAGAATCGCGAGAGAACTGGACACAAGCGCAAAGCAGAAGACTTGACAGGGTAGTGGGTGGAGAACGAGAAAAATAGAGGGGCTGTAGACACCTTTGGGAACAAATGAATTTCTCGTTTCTGCAGAAACATAAAATTCCTATTGGTTGAAAGGCGACAAAAGTGTCATCACCTTGACAACGACCGATCATGTTTGCGTCTAGGCGCGTTTCGCGGCTTGCGGCAGTTGTCATGTTTGACACTTGCGTTTCTTCGCTCAAAGATGAACAGAAAGAGGTTGCTGTTATCTTCTTCGGTCGAAAGACGTTGTTACAGTGGCAATTTCGCCGACCGGATTTGAGGAAAGTCTGATATATCAACTCTACGCAACGGTAATGTTTGTGTATGTATGTTTACTTAACTGGCCACTCCCCATCGGGGCTTTTCAGGACGAATATAAACAAACAATGATAAATAGATATTCAAATAAACATAACTAGGTTAAGAATCCCAACTGGCGGGAGGCAGACCAGTTGGCTATTTACAATCGCAGCCGAGAAGTTGAACTCGGGGCTACCGAGAACAACATCAGCTAGCGGTCAGAAGGGGATTTGAACCCGGGACCTATGGATTTCAAATCTGGCGCTCTAACCACTCGGCCACGCTGCCTCCAATAGTTATGCAAATGTGCGAATGTTTTTGTTCTTAGTTTTTCGACACTCGAAAGCATAATGAAAGAACAAATAGAAGCGATGGAAGAACTTAGGATTCTTTACATTGTTTTGTCAACAACGGACGACGTGCTTCTGTTGATTGGAGAAGCGAAATGCAAGCTTGTTTTCCAAAGACGGCGGAAGACGTTTTGGATGCAAAATTCCAAAATCTGTTATAGAACGAAGATTCTCCGCTAAACAATTGTGACACGCTCATTGTAATTGACGATCGAGTGCCACAGCGTGTAACAGCTACGGCATAAATTCTATACAGATATGTAAGCCACGTCTTGCCAAGATCCCCCATGCGAATAGCGAGACAAAGGCGATATCCTGCTAAAATCGGAAGGACCGCTTAATTTTGGCTTTCTCCCCCTTTTAGCAGCTATTTTTGGATCGAGTTGAAGAAGTCGTTCGAGACGACATTCTCAACTTACTTGAGCTGATTGCACGTCCGTTCGCGTTGTTGTTTGGAAACTGATACTTGCAATTAATTAAACAAGCCTAATTTACCGCTTAAATTTTATTGGTCCGATTTAATTAATTGGTCAAGGGCTGGAGCTGTTAGTAACGAACCGAAAACAGGGGGGAGGAGGATAATAAGTCCTCTTTTTTCAAAAGATGTCTACAGTCTCTTTATTCTTCTTGCTCGCTTCGCTCGCAAACCCCACCCCCCTCCAACCCCCGCGTGTTTCGCGCTAGCTTCGTTCGTTTTTGTGTGGCTTACACGAAGTGTATAGCCACACTATGCCATGAGCTGATTTATTTATTTATTTATTTATTTGTCTACGAGAGTCAGTCACGTGGCCTTGTGTCGTACGGCGCACTAGCCATCGTGGTCGCTAGAGGGGGTGAATAGGGGTATGCAAATCCGCCGATCCGTGCCTTATTTTCACCAAATCCGCCGATCCGCCAATATTTTTGTTCAAATCCGAAACCACAACCACATCCGGAAACAGAAGCGTAAAATTTCAATGGTAAACTGGTAAATGTGAATATCAGTGCTAATTTCGAACAAATAGTAAAGAAGGCAACATGCTTGATGACTCTAACACAGTACAATTCCAATTAAAGACTCACACCTGAGTTTAAATGAGCTTCGTTCGAAAAAAGAAATAATTGAATGAACTCATTAACATACCGACCAAGGCTGAAGAAAGATCTATAATCCAAATTTCCTTTAGAAACCAAGATCCGAAAATCAAGACAGGCACAATCCGAAATCCGCGCCAGTATTCACAGCTGATCCACGATCCACTGTGTTTTCAAAATCCGCGAATCAGCTCGATTTACCGCAAAAATCCACAATCCGTGCGCTTTTTAAGGCCAAATCCGTCGATCCGAAAACCTATTCACTCCCCTCTCGCTAGTTTTCCCTGCTTTTAATTAGTTTTAAAGGTAAGTAGTTTTTGATTTTTGATTTTGGTATTGAGTTCTAGATCTTATCATTTCTTTTACACGTCGAAAATCTAGCTTCGTAATTAAGTACAAATAACGAAACCCGTTTGCAATTGCTGTTTCACTTTCAGGTGTTCGTGCAAATCGACAAATCGAGACAACGGGAGTAAAGGTCCTCGCGAAAGCTAGGACAGACTTGACATGTGTCCAGTGCAGGTTCTACAGGAGCCGTTGTACTTATAAAAGCCAATATTCATTGCTTTGAACCGTCAGAAGTTTAAAATGTCTCCATCGGTGACCAGAAATTCAAAGACAGAACCGCTCGGGTTTCAAAACATAAATCACAGACGTCTTCTCAAGACTTTCGGAAACAAGAGGGTAATATATTTCATCGCTTTACATTTGGATGGAATTAGTGGAATTACTGCTTTACAAATGTGAGCCACGGAAGAGGTCATTCAACCATCAGTTGACTGTAACGCCGTCGCGTCGATTTGGGGAATACATTTTTACCCATTTGAGTAAGTACGCTCCTTCGCCTCAGTTTGAATATAAACTGCGACCTTTTTCTCTTTGTCCAAGTTAGATATTCAAAAGTGAAATAAATTACCATATTATAGTTGATTTGCATTTGTTTACTGTACTTAGAAATCATAATCACATTGTTCGAAAAGTAAGCTTGGTATATTTGGAGATTTAGACAATGATTTCTTTGCTACTTTTTTTTTTAATTAATATTGTTGACTATACTTTAATGTGATGTATGGATTTGACCTATTTAAATTTGTTAAGGCATATATACAATCAGTTTTATTTAAAACTGGATCATTGCATAATACAGTTTGAGTTTTCATTGGCTTGTTGGCCGTAATACTAGTATATCATTTAGAAATTATGCCATGCTCTACAAATATGGTAAGTATATATGTATAATTTAATTATTCTAAACAATTATGTTTTTGTGATATCCGGAAAAGTGTTAACAGCCGAAGCCAAAGGCTGAGGCTGATAACACTAGCCGAGACCTTGATTATTTCGGATATCTGACACAAAAACCGAATCTCATAATTGTTTTATTATACATTGTTTGGAAGAAAATGACGACAAACGCATTATCGCGCCGAACACAGTTTATTTTCGACAAGCCACGTTCTTACGTGAACTTGACACTGCTCTTGGAAATCATGCATTGCGCGCGCAACCTACGGATTATTTACTAATCTTCTCATATCCAACCTGCGCTCATGGAATAACCGCAGGAGCCATAATCGGGGACGGAGACCGTAAGCGCGCACTATTTCTAGTATTGGGGTTGTCCCTATGATATGGGACAATTTTTCTATTTTTAGAACAAATTGCGCCATCATGTGCGGCACACGTGCGTACATACTGCGTGGATTTTAGCGGATATAGCGCGGGGAAAATTCCCGAAATGTTTGATGCTTTTGGCCCACAAATTAATACATTCATGTCTGTTGGAACTTTGCTTCAGTATTTTCGTCGTAAGCGGCTCCAGTTTGAGTGAAGTGAGACAGTGTCGAATTTAGTTTTGTCCCGCTTTACATCACTGACCGAGTTGTGTTTCGCTGCTTCTTTGACAAGAGCTCCACATTACTCCACTCAAGTTTTACATATGTTGAAGATTAACAGCTTTTCCATAACACAGCCAAAAACCAGTTGGATATATTTGGATATAGCACTGTTTCAGGACTCCAAAGTTTCCCTCCTCTTACCACACGCTTGCGAGGATTTCGCCAGAGTCTATCTCGACCGAAAAGTAAAAACAGAATAATTGCAAGTTTGAGTTTCGCCTGAATTGTAAGCCACGCTTGATGTTTCATCAAGGCCCAATAAGTGACAATAAAGTTTATGTCTGTAGATGCTGCTCAGTTTTGTTTGTGTAAAAATCCAATAAAGTTTCTGTTGTCGATGTTTTAAGTCATTTGAAGTGACAGGTGCCAATCAAGGATTGTCATTTCTACCCATGTCACGCAGCATTTAGCTGTAAGGCAAATTAGCTCAAATTCTGACTCAACCCTTGGCCTGATGAAATCAAGAATAAAATTTTTGGCTTCTGTTATTTTTTGGTAACGAAAGCTGTTCAAGCAACATGACAAGAGACTAGTTTCAACAAAGAGACAAGGGCGAAATCTAAAAATATTAGATGTTATAGAATCAGTTTATCATAGTTATTTCTATGTTAATGTCATAAACAAAGTCTTTGAATATTATTTAGGGTAGTGCAAGCTCAATGAATGCAAAACTCTTTGCAATATCCCTTACCCTCGGACGTACAAAGAGGAGGGGGGGGGATTGCCATCCCCCAATAGGGTTTTTTCAAAATTTTGAAATGTACAAATTGGTGAATTTCTGGAACTTAATGAAGAAACTTGAAAAAAAAAACTATAGAATTATGTCAAAAAAGTTGATTTTTGGCCAAACCCACATGAAACTAGCGGTTGCCATGGAAACGTAAGTAATGATGGACACACAACTGACATATCAAAATATTTGTGAAGGATGAATGAACAACTACTGAAAGTTTCAGCCACATAGAGTAAATCGTCTTTTCAAAATTTTAAAAATCCTTATTGGGAGGATGGCATTCCCCTGCCCTGCTCCCCTCCTTCCACTCCTTGTACGTCCGAAGGTTAAGGGATATTACAAAGAGTTCTGCATTCATTGAGCTTGCACTACCCTATCAGTTAATATGGCACATACCTCTGAATAAAACACATACTGTGACATCATTTTTCTTGGAGTGTTCTAACAGGCGTCCGCCAATTGCAAAACGTAAGCAGCAAGACAGAAAACTACAAAGGCTTCTTCGTCAATCGCACTACGCTGTCCAGATTTCTTTCTTACAAAGTTTCCAGACTTCGCTCTCTTTTAAAATTCCAAGACTTCGCCGTTGTGTTGGCCAGTCCGAATAACTTTCATGGCGTTAGTTGAGTAAGTACTTGACTTTGTTTGGTGGTCCCGGTTCGGACAATTAGGCAAATGTGGATTGCGTGACAATCGGCCACTGTACCAAATATGTCGATATCTGACGTTTTGCAAAGTGAGTGAAGATGGCGACATGGACCTCGAGGGGAGGGGGACACCCATATAAGAAGGACTGGGGTGCTCCTCAAAAATTTTGATCCCCTAAGATCCCCTAAGAGGTACCAAGATCCTGTTTTTTCTCCTCTAAAAGATACCAATTCTTACCTAACACATTATCCCCCCCGCGTCATATTTTTTTCGACGCAATACCTTAAAAGGCATCGCAAAAGCTCCCGCTTTTGACCTTTTGAGGCTGAACACTCTGAGGCCTACTAAAACTTCATTTTTAACCCCTAAAAGGTACGACGAGCTCCCCGCCCCGGGGGGCGTAGACAGGGAATCCAAACTGCTCCTTGCTCGCCTCGTGTAGGCAGGATGTTTTCTCTATGTCTGCGTGAAAAAATGGCAACTGCAGTCGAACCTGCACAGCCACCTCTCCACAAAGGACCACTCTTATTCTAATCTCTTTACAACGACCACCTCTCCATAACAGTAACAGCCACTAAAACACGTCCCAACTGCCCAAAAAAACCTCTTCACAACGGCCAGTTAATCAATAACTGACGAATGCTGTCCACAAAACCCCATTTTCTATTGGACATGGTCACGAAACTTGATCCATGCCGCAGGTCTTTGGTCTCTATCATGATTTCTGTTTGGTTTCTGTCCTATTGATGTATTTTGATTGTATTACGAATTTACATGTTACACTTTTTTAAGATAAAAATGTTGAAACCCAAGAAAACATCGGTGTCATATTTCACCCCTACTGGTACCGCTCCATAACGGCGACTTTCCTCTGTCCCCAAGGTGGCCGTTGTAGAAATTTTCGACTTTATTACCGTTAATAAAAAAAAAAAAAACACACCCTTCCTATTGAACTTTAAAATACAGGTATATTGCTCCAGGTTTTTGGTATAGAAATGCACCAGGGACATGACTTGGATGAAAAAAGAAGGCCTAGGAGGCACTAGTCTTAAATGGGTATGTGTTGAGAATTTACGTACATATTCACTCCTGTTACCGGTTCTTTTTTAAACCTATATAAACTATACAGTTGAACCTCCACTAACGGTCACCTCTCCACAGTGAACTCCTTTCTACAACAGACACACTTTTTTGGTTCCGGTGGACAGTCCATTCATTTACTCTTATTTTTGCCTCTGAAATGCGCAAAATAAGACTACAATAGCTGGCTTTCACATGACGTCACTAAAATTCGAACTACAAAACTATTGATCTTCCTGAGATTTTACTTAAATGATGTATAAGAGCAGCTGAAAAACTAATATTCATACAAATCTTCGCTCCGAATGGGTTCTTGGTTTTGTGATACACTACGCTTGAATTTCGAACCTTTTGCGTGACGCGGCATTTACATGACGGCCTAGAGAGCTGATGCAATTGCTGGTTTTCAGTGTCACGCGATTCAAAATAGATCAAAATAAAAATCAAAACCGTTCAATAGATTAAGTCCAGAATCTGGGAAATGAAAGAAAGTAAATATGCAGACTCTCGCCAAGATTCTGGTCACAGCAATTTTTCTTATACAAGATATGCGGAGAAATTTTTTACCCAAATTTATAGAGATTTGTATGGAGACGCTATGCTAGTGCCCATCCGTATAGGCACCAACATGGCGGCCGGAAACCAACAGAAACATCTGTCACTGAGTTTCGCTACAAAAGCGTGAATTTATCCCTCGAGGAACTCTAAAACATTAAAATAATACTTTTTCTAAGACATGAACTGTTCAGATAGCCAAATTCCCCGAAATAAGTCTCTTTTCTAACCATCATGACGCCGCCATGTAAATGCCGCGTCACGCAAAAGCTTCGAAATTCAAGTGTATCACAAAACCAAGAACCCATTCGGAGCGAAAATTTGTATGAATATTAGTTTTCAGCTGCGCGCTCTTATACACCATTAAAGTAAAATCTCGGGAAGATCAATAGTTTTGTGGTTTGAATTTTAGTGCCGTCATGTGAAAACCAGCTACACATAATGCCTAACTATTTTATACCGCCTAATTATCGATGGGAAGTTCGCTAGGTCAATAATTGTGAATTCTCAAGGTAAAATAAAGGAAAATCTTAGCTCTTCTGAGTGTCCGATTTTTGGAAAGCGCCCATGTTATCGTTTATATAGTTTAGCAGAAGGCAACATGGGTGAATATGTTTACTCACACCGCATATCTAAGATCTGATGCCATCTAGGCCTCCTTTGTCTTTTTTGTATTCCAGCCCCATCACCGGTGCATTTCTGCTTAAAAAGTACGAACGACAAACATGTATTTTAAAGGTAAAGAGGAAACGTGTTTGCACAACTTTTGTGAACGCGTTAATACTTTCCATTAATCTACGTAGACATGCCGTGATAGCTGGACCCGCGGACGGCTCTGTCAGTTCGTCGAATTCTGTCCTCTTGCAGAAATAAACAATACCCCCTTCCCCCTACATCCTTCAATTTCGTTCAAAAGTGTTTATTTAGGCTGACAGTGCGAACCACGTTACTTGCACGAGCAAACGGTTTCGCTGGCCGCCATCTTCACCCACCTTGGACACTTTGCAAGTGGCCGTTTGTCACGCAATCCGCATTTGCCGAATGGTCTGAACTGGGACCACCAAACAAAATCAAGAACTTACTCAACTAACACCATGACAGTTATTCGGACTGGCCAACACAAGGGCGAAGTCTTGGAATTTTAAAAGAGAGCGAAGTCTGGAAACTTTGTAAGAAAGAAATCTGGACAGCGTAGTGCGATTGACGAAGAAGCCTTTGTGGTTTTTCTGTCTCAGTGCTGCTTACGTTTTGTAAGTGGTCGCGGACGACTGTTGGAACACTCCAAGAAAAATGATGTCACAGCATGTGTTTTATTCAGGGGTATGTACATATTAGCTAAAGAAACGAACAATTCATTTATAAATCTGGTGGTTACAGACAGGGGCAATTGTATCATAAGAATTGCAAGCACACGGGTAAGAAATACAAAAGGTTGAATCATCTTGCTTATTCCACAAGTACAACGTTTCGACAGTTGATCATGAAGTTTCGTCAACTGCTCGCGCTTTGTTATCGGCGTTACCTGGTCTCAGACCAGGATTTCAAGAAATGCTGCGATGAGACGGATGTTTTTAAATTAAAGTGTACCTGTTTACATGAAATGGTTGTGTTCGAATATTTACGCCAAACATGATGGATGCAACTGTAACCGATTGTTTACTCAAACTTCAAGTTTCAAAATGTTTAATTTTACTCAAAGACAAGTTCGGCTGTGGCCATGGGTGTTCCACAAAAATCAAAACTGCCGATATTGAACGAATGATGTGTGCTACAGTTGTAACCTTCAAAAAGAAACATACAGTAGGCGGAAGGAAAATCAGTCTCGGGCGATATGCGCGTGCCGGTGATCGAAATAAATTTGCACAACATCACAATGTACCAAAGCAGCGACTATTTTCATTTAACTGCAAATGTTTGCAAAAGTTAAACATGTGGTTAATCTAAAAGGGAAAAAAAAAACAGATTACAAGTATCTTTATTGACGAAAAAGGTTTCCATTCGCTTATTTTTGTTCTTGATGAAGGTAGCTGGCCAAGTTCCATGTTGGTTTCACGAATGACGAATTTACAAAAATGTACCACACGTTTATGTCTCTCGACGGGTTAGTTTTTCGGGCCGCGGAAGAGACTTTCACACATCATAATATAGACTATGGGCTTTTAGAAAATTTTAGTGTCGACTTCAAATTCAATGTACCAGTGGGCTTTTGATGGTATTGAAATTAGCTAAAATTAGCCACTTCGCTTATGAGCTTCGATGAAGGTACTTGTATCGGCCTAAAATATTACCAAACTTGGAGCTTTTGCTAATCAAATTAATGCTTTAAAAAACAGCAAGACATGCACTATGAGGTACACAAAGTATATTGATAGATATCATCACGTTGATCTGTACGAGCGAAAAGAAAATGCACAATTTTCGGCCATTTTCGGCAGCGGCAGGCAGCTAAAATGGCGATTTTCAAACTTTCCTCAATTTCGAAAAAACTAAAGCACTTCAGGACCTTTGAATGGTATTCTCGAAAACTACTCACTATAGAGGTTATTTGGGCAAAATATGAAGAAATCGAAAATTTCGCGACTGTCATCTCATTCTCGGTATTTACAGGAACTGGCTCTTAAATCTCTATTTCCCCGGAAAACGCCATGTGCAAGGTCATTGATTTTATTTTCCGCTACATTTCTACCGGAAAAAGTAACAGACACAAGTTGTATTAATTGCAAACAGAACATTACGACATAAAAAGACGGACGGACAGACATCTCAGAGGGGGATGGTGGTATTTTCCCTCTCCTTCATTTCTCTAAGCAGAAACCGCATGAATTGCTGAGTGTCTTACTTAAGCAGTTCGATTCTAAATGCCACACGAAAATGTGGAAGCGAATGCTATTTACGCTTTCATGGTATATAACTCTTTCCGGATTCACACTAACGATAATATAACTCAAATTGTGATTCATTTTACAACCGATAAACTTTTACCTGTTTTGGAAGGAAAAATACATGTAACAGCACTGAGAAACAAACTTAACGGCAACAATAAAGAGAAAGGTGTCAGGGTGAAGATTACAAATGACTGAATGCAAGTCCTGACTTTATAGTTCAGGGCGTACTATCATAGCCAACGTTTTGCTCTCGCCTGAAATACAGAAGTGAAATGTTGGTACTAGTGAGGAAATACTACTTATATATATGTACTATAGAGAGTACAACAGCCCTGTTACTGTTTCAAACCTACAGGTAATACAGCCACCGTAAGTCCCGGAATATCTCTCTGGGTAGATCTTGAATAGCATTTGACGCCAAATCCCTGCAAAAGTAAAGTACACTATAATTACTATAGCCCTTTATAAAAAATAAAACAAACAAACAAACAAACAAAACAATGAAGACATATTTCTTTAAGCTCGTAAAGTAAGGTTACATTGTGAGGTCATCGTGTTAGGACTGGACTAGGGAAATTGAAGGGAGAAGAATTCACACAGACGGCATGAGTTGGGCGATATTACATACAAGCACGCGAAAGCCAGTTATTTTGAATGGGTTATCCCACGACTGACAGTATTTTCAAACGTAGAACATAATTTTGAGCTCAAGGCTAGAGCAGTTGTCCATTGAGAGTGGCAAAACCAAAATCGCCAAAAAACCTTTCCATGGCAAATTACAAAGGACACATATCGTCCAGCGAGCAAATGAAAACTCAAATTTGGAAGCAATTACATATAACCGAAACAAAGCTCAGGAAAACGTGTGCGCGCGAGTCAAAATTGTTTTTGGTTTTAAGGCTGCCGCACACTAGCCGAGTTTTTGTTGTAGAACGGCAAAGTTTTTGTCGGAGTCAAATCGGGTTAAATTTTATCGGGCTACCAGCTTGCCGTACACTAGCCGATTATTTGTCGCGACTAACCGCGTTCAGGCTTGGAGCCGAGTCATCCAAAATCAAGATAGCGCCTATTCATCCACTAACGTGTTTCTCATGACAATTCCTAATTGGCTCAGGCGCGCGCGAGCCCCGACAAATTGTTTTGGTCCACCGCACACTAGCCGACAAGGCCCGACAAGACGTTTTGAGATCTAACACTGTCAGATATCGCCCGACAAGCCCCGATCTTGTCGCAGACCTGTCTGAATTCACCGCACACTAGCCGACAAGTGAAGATTTTTTGTTGGCCGACAAAAAATTGGCGGCCTTAAATTACGCTTAACCGTTCACAGCCCTCTATTCTCTCGTGTTTTTATTCGATCGTTGAATGCGCGGATAGAATCGCGAGAGAACTGGACACAAGCGCAAAGCAGAAGACTTGACAGGGTAGTGGGTGGAGAACGAGAAAAATAGAGGGGCTGTAGACACCTTTGGGAACAAATGAATTTCTCGTTTCTGCAGAAACATAAAATTCCTATTGGTTGAAAGGCGACAAAAGTGTCATCACCTTGACAACGACCGATCATGTTTGCGTCTAGGCGCGTTTCGCGGCTTGCGGCAGTTGTCATGTTTGACACTTGCGTTTCTTCGCTCAAAGATGAACAGAAAGAGGTTGCTGTTATCTTCTTCGGTCGAAAGACGTTGTTACAGTGGCAATTTCGCCGACCGGATTTGAGGAAAGTCTGATATATCAACTCTACGCAACGGTAATGTTTGTGTATGTATGTTTACTTAACTGGCCACTCCCCATCGGGGCTTTTCAGGACGAATATAAACAAACAATGATAAATAGATATTCAAATAAACATAACTAGGTTAAGAATCCCAACTGGCGGGAGGCAGACCAGTTGGCTATTTACAATCGCAGCCGAGAAGTTGAACTCGGGGCTACCGAGAACAACATCAGCTAGCGGTCAGAAGGGGATTTGAACCCGGGACCTATGGATTTCAAATCTGGCGCTCTAACCACTCGGCCACGCTGCCTCCAATAGTTATGCAAATGTGCGAATGTTTTTGTTCTTAGTTTTTCGACACTCGAAAGCATAATGAAAGAACAAATAGAAGCGATGGAAGAACTTAGGATTCTTTACATTGTTTTGTCAACAACGGACGACGTGCTTCTGTTGATTGGAGAAGCGAAATGCAAGCTTGTTTTCCAAAGACGGCGGAAGACGTTTTGGATGCAAAATTCCAAAATCTGTTATAGAACGAAGATTCTCCGCTAAACAATTGTGACACGCTCATTGTAATTGACGATCGAGTGCCACAGCGTGTAACAGCTACGGCATAAATTCTATACAGATATGTAAGCCACGTCTTGCCAAGATCCCCCATGCGAATAGCGAGACAAAGGCGATATCCTGCTAAAATCGGAAGGACCGCTTAATTTTGGCTTTCTCCCCCTTTTAGCAGCTATTTTTGGATCGAGTTGAAGAAGTCGTTCGAGACGACATTCTCAACTTACTTGAGCTGAACGCACGTCCGTTCGCGTTGTTGTTTGGAAACTGATACTTGCAATTAATTAAACAAGCCTAATTTACCGCTTAAATTTTATTGGTCCGATTTAATTAATTGGTCAAGGGCTGGAGCCGTTAGTAACGAACCGAAAACAGGGGGGAGGAGGATAATAAGTCCTCTTTTTTCAAAAGATGTCTACAGTCTCTTTATTCTTCTTGCTCGCTTCGCTCGCAAACCCCACCCCCTTCCAACCCCCGCGTGTTTCGCGCTAGCTTCGTTCGTTTTTGTGTGGCTTACACGAAGTGTATAGCCACACTATGCCATGAGCTGATTTATTTATTTATTTATTTATTTATTTATTTGTCTACGAGAGTCAGTCACGTGGCCTTGTGTCGTACGGCGCACTAGCCATCGTGGTCGCTAGAGGGGTTGAATAGGGGTATGCAAATCCGCCGATCCGTGTCTTATTTTCACCAAATCCGCCGATCCGCCAATATTTTTGTTCAAATCCGAAACCACAGCCACATCCGGAAACAGAAGCGTAAAATTTCAATGGTAAACTGGTAAATGTGAATATCAGTGCTAATTTCGAACAAATAGTAAAGAAGGCAATATGCTTGATGACTCTAACACAGTACAGTTCCAATTAAAGACTCACACCTGAGTTTAAATGAGCTTCGTTCGAAAAAAGAAATAATTGAATGAACTCATTAACATACCGACCAAGGCTGAAGAAAGATCTATAATCCAAATTTCCTTTAGAAACCAAGATCCGAACATCAAGACAGGCACAATCCGGAATCCGCGCCAGTATTCACAGCTGATCCACGATCCACTGTGTTTTCAAAATCCGCGAATCAGCTCGATTTACCGCAAAAATCCACAATCCGTGCGCTTTTTAAGGCCAAATCCGTCGATCCGAAAACCTATTTACCCCCCTCTCGCTAGTTTCCCCTGCTTTTAATTAGTTTTAAAGGTAAGTAGTTTTTGATTTTTGATTTTGGTATTGAGTTCTAGATCTTATCATTTCTTTTACACGTCGAAAATCTAGCTTCGTAATTAAGTACAAATAACGAAACCCGTTTGCAATTGCTGTTTCACTTTCAGGTGTTCGTGCAAATCGACAAATCGAGACAACGGGAGTAAAGGTCCTCGCGAAAGCTAGGACAGACTTGACATGTGTCCAGTGCAGGTTCTACAGGAGCCGTTGTACTTATAAAAGCGAATATTCATTGCTTTGAACCCTCAGAAGTTTAAAATGTCTCCATCGGTGACCAGAAATTCAAAGACAGAACCGCTCGAGTTTCAAAACATAAATCACAGACGTCTTCTCAAGACTTTCGGAAACAAGAGGGTAATATATTTCATCGCTTTACATTTGGATGGAATTAGTGGAATTACTTCTTTACAAATGTGAGCCACGGAAGAGGTCATTCAACCATCAGTTGACTGTAACGCCGTCGCGTCGATTTGGGGAATACATTTTTACCCATTTGAGTAAGTACGCTCCTTCGCCTCAGTTTGAATATAAACTGCGACCTTTTTCTCTTTGTCCAAGTTAGATATTCAAAAGTGAAATAAATTACCATATTATAGTTGATTTGCATTCGTTTACTGTACTTAGAAATCATAATCACATTGTTCGAAAAGTAAGCTTGGTATATTTGGAGATTTAGACAATGATTTCTTTGCTACTTTTTTTTTTAAATTAATATTGTTGACTATACTTTAATGTGATGTATGGATTTGACCTATTTAAATTTGTTAAGGCATATATACAATCAGTTTTATTTAAAACTGGATCATTGCATAATACAGTTTGAGTTTTCATTGGCTTGTTGGCCGTAATACTAGTACATCATTTAGAAATTATGCCATGCTCTACAAATATGGTAAGTATATATGTATAATTTAATTATTCTAAACAATTATGTTTTTGTGATATCCGGAAAAGTGTTAGCAGCCGAAGCCAAAGGCTGAGGCTGATAACACTAGCCGAGACCTTGATTATTTCGGATATCTGACACAAAAACCGAATCTCATAATTGTTTTATTATACATTGTTTGGAAGAAAATGACGACAAACGCATTATCGCGCCGAACACAGTTTATTTTCGACAAGCCACGTTCTTACGTGAACTTGACACTGCTCTTGGAAATCATGCATTGCGCGCGCAACCTACGGATTATTTACTAATCTTCTCATATCCAACCTGCGCTCATGGAATAACCGCAGGAGCCATAATCGGGGACGGAGACCGTAAGCGCGCACTATTTCTAGTATTGGGGTTGTCCCTATGATATGGGACAATTTTTCTATTTTTAGAACAAATTGCGCCATCATGTGCGGCACACGTGCGTACATACTGCGTGGATTTTTGCGGATATAGCGCGGGGAAATGGCGTCCAAAATTCCCGAAATGTTTGATGCTTTTGGCCCACAAATCAATACGTTCATGTCTGTTGGAACTTTGCTTCAGTATTTTCGTCGTAAGCGGCTCCAGTTTGAGTGAAGTAAGACAGTGTCGAATTTAGTTTTGTCCCGCTTTATATCACTGACCGAGTTGTGTTTCGCTGCTTCTTTGACAAGAGCTCCACATTACTCCACTCAAGTTTTACATATGTTGAAGATTAACAGCTTTTCCATAACACAGCCAAAAACCAGTTGGATATATTTGGATATAGCACTGTTTCAGGACTCCAAAGTTTCCCTCCTCTTACCACACGCTTGCGAGGATTTCGCCAGAGTCTATCTCGACCGAAAAGTAAAAACAGAATAATTGCAAGTTTGAGTTTCGCCTGAATTGTAAGCAACGCTTGATGTTTCATTAAGGCCCAATAAGTGACAATAAAGTTTATGTCTGTAGATGCTGCCCAGTTTTGTTTGTGTAAAAATCCAATAAAGTGTCTGTTGTCGATGAATAAGAGCGCCCGCCGATGCGTGTTTTGTACAGTCAGTAAAACATGACAAATTGGACTTCCGCACTTTCGTATGAAAACGTTCATCGAACTCATACTATATCTCTATAGTTATTAAAAATGTTTAAGGTTGATAAATGTTTGAGAACATATTAAAAGTTTAGCTGAAAATATGTGAATACAGCAGAAATAATCAGCAAAGTTACGATGACGCTTTCTTTAATCAACTCGAATGAACGATTTCGATTTTGTTAGTTGAGTTATCAAAACTCCTTGTCTATGTTATTTTCGCAGTGTAAAATTTCACTGTGTTAAAGAAACACACATGATGTTAGTAGCCTTTTGGCGTTGGTGAAAATTGTTGCAGTATCTCAGCAGAAAAGGCAACGGAAGAAATCTTTGTCAAGATTTTTTGACAATTGAAAACACCGACTCGCACTATGCAAATGAGCTACTTATGAACGCGTCAGACTTTCCTTTCAAAAACTTTTGCAAACTCGCCAAACAAACAGAAACAATAAGAAACTATCAAAACCAGGGTTAAGTTATGATTAAGCATTGCTTGGGAAACTCACAAATTAACTCGATTCCAGGGTAAAGAGTTTTCTCACATAACTTTCCTTTACAGAACGAACGCAAAATCTTACCTGTACAACTAGCGCGAGCGGATATTATTCATTCACAGCGCGAAATTGAAGTCTTGTCTTCGACCCTGAAAAACTCACATTTTCCATTAGCACAGAGCATGAAGCTACATATAAGAGCCCTGGTTCATATTCCCTGCCTTATTCCCTGCCATCGCTGTGAAAAATCTACAAGAGAATCTCGCCACTCTCACCATTTGATCACGCACCGTGACAGCATCCACGCGAGAGCCCCCGACATATGCGTGGATCCGCGTGGATATATGACGTCAGGATGGCGCAATTTGCTCTAAAAATAGAAAAATTGTCCCATATCATAGGTGCGCGCGGATCCCAAGACTTACGGTCTCCGTCCCCGCTTATGGCTTCTGATAACCGTTAATTGCGGGCTTCATAAAAAGATTTAGGCTTTCTTGGGGGGGAATCCAGTCTATTTAGAGGTATTGTGGTTATGCTTTGACATGGTGTGAGCTTGTACTTTGTGTTATAAATGAAGCTAAAATATTATTGATTAAATGATTGACTGATTGACTCATCGATAGAGTGATTGACTGTTTGATGGATGGATGGATGGATGGATTGATTGATTGATTGATTGATTAATTGATTGATTGACTGAAAGATACCTACACTCCAGTAACAAATATCTCATCTCATCAGCTAGCACAAAAAATGGCAAATGCTCCCAATTAATCGATTGCCTACATTTCAAAGGGCTTGCTTTGCAGCAGGAAATAATACAATGAATGTATAATACAACGAATCAGTCAATCTTTAAATGATTTTGCCGACTTTCACAAAGAGTGAATAATTCACACTCACATAATAGCCACTCTGTGCCTTAATGAGGATAAGTTATGGGCGAAAAATTTTGCGTAAGGCGCAGAGTAAGCTGAAGGTTTTGGGTTAAATTTTCCAGCGTCGCTGAAATTCTGGTAATTCTGAAAGTTCGCTGCGACGAAATGGTCTGAGTCCCGGAACGGAATCTGGGTAACATTGGCATAATACTGGCCTGATGACAGATATGATAGAAGGAAGAGGCCCGGCCCAGTTGTGAGTCTTTCCCTCCCAACTGCACCAAAACTCTGAGGAAGGATGGCTAGAGGCTTCTATGATCCTGGCGGAAAAAAACGTGGGCTCGGAAAACTAAAGGTAACAAGAAGGCAGATGGCAGGTGAGGAGGGAACTCAAAAGAAGGAGGACCCACAGCCAAGCCGAGCCAGGAATCCGCTCCGCAGACCAGGAAACGGATTATAATAAGAGAACCCGCCTGGCTACGACTCTGGTGTAGGGAAGGGAAGAAAAGAACTAAATAAGAAGCGGGAAAACAAAACAAAGGCTAAAAACAAAACAAAACAAACAAAAAAGATGGGCTGTGTGAGAAAACGTGTTCATAGGCTTATCTCGCTAGAACAAGCAAAAAGCTGAACATTAACGATTTATTTTAGCTATACAATTTCTGGCGATAAGAAATAGAAAAAATAGAAAAGTATAAATGCAAACGAAGATACAGCATGTGAAACAGTAAAAAAAAAAAAAAAAAAAAAACCGCGGGGAAAACAAGGCTGTACGATACTAAGAAGTAATTAACGCGAAAAACAGAAGAACAGAAATAAAACCAGTGACACTGAAATGAAAAGAACGTAACAAAGCGAAGACAAGAACGTTCAGAGACGCTAGGAGCGCAAAAAAACCCAAGTCCCTAGAGTATATGCATGAAAAAAGAGCTTGCTTAAGGTTACAGTATACCTTCAGATCGGCAATTTTCTTCAAATTTGGATTTTTGGTTCAAAGTAATGGTCGAAGAGTAATCTCTAATTTCTGAAAACAAAATTGAAAAAAAACTCAATATTGGCGGAGAAATGGAGGTTTAACGTTACGGCCGGAAGTAAAAGTTCCCTCTTGATTGACAGCCCTATAACGTGTACGCAATCAACCGAGACTACTTTCGCGGGAATATATGGATACCACGAATTGGCTGGCTACTCAGATCCAAGCATTTTTCGTATTAGATGTAATTCTATTAAGTTATAAGTAAACATGGACCACGGAAAACTCTGTTTACCAGTTCGAAAAAGCGAAGAACGAATGAAAACACATCAATGAGTGAAGAAGCGAAAGTTGGCCTCGCGGATGAAGCTATAGCTATCGTATGAAGCAGGCAAAAAGATCGAGTCAAGAGTAGAGAAAGATTCTGTAAAAGTTTGGGAACTCGACAGCTATAACAGCGACGTGTACATTGACTCTTTTGTTGAGTCCGATACCGATGAATCGCCCAACTCATTGAGATCCATTGGAATATTATCCATGCACATTTGCTCCGCCGCGCTTTCTTTTGTTCAGTTTGTTTTCGTCGCCCAGCCACTCTAGCGTTCGTATCCTTTTTCGTCTTCCCCATTTTGCCAGACCAGCTTCAAGAAAAACCGAGCTACAGAAAAATTATCTCTCCGCCTTGAGCGCATTGCGAAACTCAAGGGTTTTTTCGAGATTCACGCGTAAATTTCACCGCGAGTTAATGGTAGTAAATTTTCCAAGCGCTGATTGGCTCAGTGATCTGCGAACCCAGTTGAAAGCGTTTGTGGGCAGAGTTTGTTTGCGAAGCAAGAGATTTTTCTTAGCGCTGTTTTCTCGAATAAATTTTTTCGCTTGAAGCAGACACTTTAAAGAGTTACAACTCAAAGGGGATTTGTTTGATTGCCCTCAAATTTGGACAGTGGCTAGATTAACATATAAAAAACAAAAAAATGTCTGCGAATTGTTTATTTCGAAATATTTTTTCTCCGAGAGCAATTTTTGTACGATCACTTCACATTTTTTAAGTCCTATTTTGAAAATGTTCTGTAACTTTTTACTGCAATTGAATGTGGCAAAACGCAGACACGCTTTTTTAGCGCTTTTGGTCCTGAAACCGGGGAAAAAAATAAATTGGCGAAAAACAAAATTCGCTTTGACTTGTAGCTTCCAAAAGGTGATTAGGACGCTCGCATTTAGTGGCCGTGAAAAAATCGGCACTTCATTTTATTTCAAAATTTTTGGTATGGTTTGATAGCCAGCTCTATAAGCTTTAATTTGATATAGGGGTTTAGGTATCTACAGCTTAAACCGAACGCGCTACATCGCTTGGACGTGAGACACCCCTGAAGGTATACGGTAACCTTAAATGTGCGGAATACAAATACCAGCGAAAGTAAATAAACAAAAGAGCGTTGCTGAACGACGCTAAAAGTACCGACGTAAACAAGTTTTTACCAAATATTACGCCACAAAAGGCCAAAGAAAACTAATTAAAACCAAATATAAGCTGCACACAACGACTTATAACTAGATCGCACATAACAGGGGGGACCATAAAACGCTCACGTAAATAAATTTAAACGGAATATACGTTGCAGAGACGCTAGAAGCGCCAACGTAAACGACTTGTAACAAGATCACACATTGGACGGGCTATTAGACACTATTAAACGAAAATGCATTTCACTAAATATACCTTGGATGTTACTAAAAATGTTAACGGGAAAACGGGGAACGGGAACGGAGAACGGGAACGGAGAACGGGGAACGGGGAACGGGAACGTGGAACGGTAAACGGGGAACGGGGCACGGGCAACGGGCAACGGGCAACGGGCAACGGGCAACGGGCAACGGGCATCGGGCAACGGGCAACGGGCAACGGGCAACGGGCAACGGGCAACGGGCAACGGAAAACGTGGGAACGTGGGAACGGGGAACGGGGAACCGGGAACCGGGAACGGGAGTCTGCGAACGAGCGTACAGCGGTAATCCGCCTGATAATTCAACATGGCGGACAAACGAAAAGAAAAGGGAACAATTTGGGCAAATCACAGTTAGTGGAGGGGACTTTTCTATGGCTTATGAGTTTCTACTTGCTGTGCCCCCAGATCATGTGCCCAGTACGTTCTTGTTATAGCAGAGTCCGATTGGCACTCGGATAAACAAAGCTTGAAATGGGGCTCGGGGGAAATATCGCATCGGTATTATCACAAGCTACGTTCCCAATCGGTCAGGCCACAGTCATTCTTAAATAGAATTTCAAGCCTTCATAGTCTACTCATATCTTCTCGCTTTGTGCACTTTGAAAGCGAGTCGTCCGCTGTCTTCGCATTCAGCAGCGTGGCGGCCTTTCGGAGATAGGCAAGTCAGCTGGCAAATCAGGTGAGCAGCAAATAAATAGCCCGTGGCCTGGCCGCTTTGTCAAAGACAAAATATATGAAGAAACGAGCAAGGAATATTCCACAATAATGCTAATGTTGATGAAAGATGACCGTGGAAAAGCGACTGTGTGACCCTCGGTATGTTTTCAGATGACACGTTGTCACGTATCAGACGGAAAAAAGTCTTTATTCTCTGTCTGCGTTTTGTGCCAGGTCTGCAGTCTGCATTTTGTACCTAGTCTGCATTTTGTGCCCGGTCTGCAGTCTTGTAGACTGCATTTTGTACTGACCTATTGGGAAAGCATGTGATAATACCGATTCGATTTTCTGCACAAGGCGCTATTTTATGCTTTGTTTAACCCAGAACCATATTGGATTCTGGGGCACAGCTGGTAGAAACCCTCGTTTACAACGTTTAAGTGCCACTAACCCCCCCCCCCCCCCAAAAAAAAAAACTTTTTTCCATTTTATAAAATCTAATAGTTTCCCTGATTACTTCGATTGATAAAATCCCTGCGTTTCTACAGGCGTTTAAACATGTAATTTCTATGTTCACGACCGCGCAAAGTAGGATCTGGGTCGGACTACTAGTGACGTCACTTCGGGAACCGGGCTAAAACACTCAAGAGACTTTTGACTGAGCTTCGAGGGCAGTCAAAACATTTTCGGCTTATTTGTGATTCATAATTTATCAAAACTTAACGGTAATAATAAAGAGGAAGGTGTGAGGGTGAAGATTACAAATGACGGAATGCAAGTCCTGACTTTATAGTTCAGGGCGTACTATCATAGCCAACGTTTTGCTCTCGCCTGAAATACAGAAGTGAAATGTTGGTACTAGTGAGGAAATACTACTTATATATATGTACTATAGAGAGTACAACAGCCCTGTTACTGTTTCAAACCTACAGGTAATACAGCCACCGTAAGTCCCGGAATATCTCTCTGGGTAGATCTTGAATAGCATTTGACGCCAAATCCCTGCAAAAGTAAAGAACACTATAATTACTATAGCCCTTTGTAAAAAATAAAACAAACAAACAAACAAACAAACAAAACAATGAAGACATATTTCTTTAAGCTCGTAAAGTAAGGTTACATTGTGAGGTCATCGTGTTAGGACTGGACTAGGGTAATTGAAGGGAGAAGAATTCACACAGACGACATGAGTTGGGCGATATTACATACAAGCACGCGAAAGCCAGTTATTTTGAATAGGTTATGCCACGACTGACAGCTATTTTCAAACGTAGAACATAATTTTGAGCTCAAGGCTAGAGCAGTTGTCCATTGAGAGTGGCAAAACCAAAATCGCCAAAAAACCTTTCCATGGCAAATTACAAAGGACACATATCGTCCAGCAAGCAAATGAAAACTCAAAATTGGAAGCAACTACATATAACCGAAACAAAGCTCAGGAAAACGTGTGCGCGCGAGTCAAGATTGTTTTTAGTTTTAAGGCTGCCGCACGCTAGCCGAGTTTTTGTTGTAGAACTACATATTTTTTGTCGGAGCCAAATCAGGTTAAATTTTATTGGGCTACCAGCTTGCCGTACACTAGCCGATTATTTGTCACGACTTACCGCGTTAAGGCTTGGGGCTGAGTCATCCAAAATCAAGATGGCGCCTATTCCACTAACGTGACTCTCATGACAATTCCTAATTGGCTGAGGCGCGCGCGAGCCCCGACAAATTGTCTTGGTCCACCGCACACTAGCCGACAAGGCCCGACAAGACGTTTTGAGATCTATCACTGTCAGATATCGCCCGACAAGTCCTGATCTTGTCGCAGGCCTGTCTGAATTCACCGCACACTCGCCGACAAGTGAAAATTTTTTCTCAGCTGACAAGAAATCGGCTGGTGTGTGGCGGCCCTAAATTACGCTAAACTGTTCACAGCCCTCTATTCTCTTGTGTTTTTATTCGATCGTTGAATGCGCGGATAGAATCGCGAGAGAACTGGACACAAGCGCAAAGCAGAAGACTTGACAGGGTAGTGGGTGGATAACGAGAACAATAGAGAGGTTTGTAGACACCTTTGGGAACAAATGAATTTCTCGTTTCTGCAGAAACGGAAAATTCCCATTGGTTGAAAGGCGACAAGTGTCATCACCTTGACAAGGACCGATTATGTTTGCGTCCAGGCGCAATTTGTGGTATGCGGCCGTTGTCATGAACTGATTAACTTGACTAATTTGACGTTTCTTCGCTCAAAGATGAACAGAAAGATGTTGCTGTTATCTTCTTTGGTCGAAAGACATTGTTACAGTGGCAATTTTGCCGACCGGATTTTAGGAAAGTCTGATATATCACCTCTACGCAACGGCAATAGCTATGCAAATGTGCGAATGTTTTTGTTCTTATTGTTTCGACACTCAAAAGCATAACGAAAGAACAAATAGAAGAGATGGAAGAACTTAGGATTCTTTACATTGTTTTGTCAACAACGGACGATGTGCTTCTGCTGATTGGAGAAGCGAAATGGAAGCTTTTTTTCGGTAGACGGTAGAAGACGTTTTGGATGCAAAATTCCAAAATCTGTTATAGAACGAAGATTCTCCCCTAAACAATTGTGACACGCTCATTGTAGTTGACAATCGAGTGCCGCAGCGTGTAACACCTTCGGTATAAATTCTACATAGATATGTAAGCCACGTCTTGCCAAGATCCCCCAAGCGAATAACGAGACAAAGCCAATATCCTGCTAAAATCGGAAGGACCGCTTGATTTTGGCTTTCTTCCCCTTTTAGCAGCTTTTTTTGGATCGAGTTGAAGAAGTCGTCCGAGACGACATTCTCAACTTACTTGAGCTGAATGCACGTCCGTTCGCGTTGTTGTTTGGAAACTGATACTTGTAATTAATTAAACAAGCCTAATTTACCGCTTAAATTTTACTGGTCCGATTTAATTAATTGGTCAAGGGGTGGGGCTGTTAGTAACGAGCCGAAAACAGGGGGAGGAGGATAATGAGTACTCTTTTTTCAAAAGGTGTCTACAGTCTCTTTATTCTTCTTACCCGCTTCGCTCGCAAACCCCACCCCCCCCACCCCCCCCCCCCACCCCCGCGCGTTTCGCGCTAGCTTCGCTCCTTTTTGTGTGCCTTACACGAAGTGTATAGCCACCCTATGCCATGAGCCGATTTATTTATTTACTTATTTATTAACCGCGCGGCCATGGGCCGAGCGCGGTTCTAGGTTTACCCGTGGTTTATTTTTTTTTTTTTTGTCGGTGACCAGACGCAGACCTCCGCCCGGCCAAATTCCGAGTCACGCAACGTGTGATGTTTTTTCCGCCAGAAGCTGTTAAAACATTAATACACGGATAATTTTACGGATATTGTTTCCTTTGTTGTGGGTAAAATATATTTTCTTTTGGTTTTATCGAAGCGTTGGATTCAAAGAGAATAATAAATACGCTAAAAAAAGGTATTACGTCAGCCATGGAATGCGTTGACGTTGCAGCTTTCACTTTCGCTACGTGACTAATAAGATCGTGTTTACTTTGGAAGTTTATTTCGCCAGAAGCGACGGTCATCAATTTATTTGCAAGTTTGCGAGTATTTCTTGTGGTTTTAGGCAAATGAAGTAAATTCTTTGGCTGTTTCACCGCAGCGAGTTCATAGATCGGAAGGAAAATGAAATATTTGCAAGCCAAGCAAAGAACATGTCAGGACATGCAATGATTACGTCATTGGTCGGGAAATAACCACCGTACTAAAGATAGCCGTCGATAACGCAATTCTTGAATTATGTGACTCGTGTGACTTCTTTGCTAGCCCTTTACTCAAGGAAAAAATTAAATTTAAACTTGACTTTTAAGAAAGAAAGCTGTTGTTAATAGTGTTCGTATCTTCATGCCCATACATATCCCAAAGAAAGTTCCAGATTAACACTATTACGTCATCAGAGATTTCACAACGGCTACGACTGATGGTGCAATAGTACAGTCTGTGTTGATCAAGTGATGTGATGTCTACAGTAATCAATGAATCATCAAGGATTACTTTCGAATGTGCACTGCGTTACGACTGTAGTGCTAAGAAAACAGTTAAATTTTAAAAGCGCGGTTTTAAGATCTAACAGATCTTCTTGTTTATTTGTCTACGAGAGTCAGTCACGTGGTCTTGTGTCGTACGGCGCACCAACCATCGTGATCGCTAGTTTCCCCTGCTTTTAGTTTTAAAGGTAAGTAGTTTTTGATTTGTAGCTTGGTATTGAGTTCTGCATCTTATCATTTCTTTTACGTCTCGAAAATCTAGCTTCGTAATTAAGTACAAATGACGAAACCCGTTTGCAATTCTTGTTTCACCTCCAGGTGTTCATGCAAGTCGACAAATCGAGACAACAGGGATAAAGTTGCTCGCAAAAGCTAAGACAGACTTGGCATGTGTCCAGTGCAGGCTCTACAGGAGCCGTTGTACTTTTAAAAGCCAATATTCATTGCTTTGAACCGTCAGAAGTTTGAAATGTCCGCTCCATCGGTGACCAGAAATTCAAAGACAGTACCGCTTGAGTTTGAAAACGACATAACTCACAGACGCCTTTTCAAGACTTTCGGAAACAAGAGAGTAATATATTTCATCGCTTTACATTTGGAAGGAATTAGTGGAATTACTTGTTTTATAAATGTGAGTCACGGAAGAGGTTATTCAACGATCAGTTGACTGTAACGCCGTCGCGTCGATTTGCGGAATATATTTTCACTATTTGAGTAAGTACGCTCCTTCGCCTCAGTTTGAATATAAACTGTGACCTTTTTCTCTTTGCCCAAGTTAGATATTCAAAAGTGAAATAAATTACCATATTAGAGTTGATTTGCATTTGTTTACTGTACTTAGAAATCATAATCACATTGTTCGAAAAGTAAGCTTAGTATATTTGGAGATTTAGACAATGATTTCTTTGTTCTTTTTGTTAACTAACATTGTTGACGATACATTAATGTGATGTGTGGATTTCTCTTATTTCAATTTCTTAAGCCATATATACAATCAGTTTTCTTTAAAACTGGATCATTGCATAATACAATTTGAGTTTTCATTGGCTTGTTAACCGTAATACTAGTATATCATTCAGGAATTATGCCATGCTCTACAAATATGGTAAGTTTTTATGTATAATTTAATCATTATAAACAGTTATGAGGTTTTTGTGATATCCGGAATAATCAAGGTCGAGGTAAGTGTTATCAGCCGAACCCAAAGGCTGAGGCTGATAATAATAATAATAATAATAATAATAATAATAATAATAATATTTCCGAAGGGTCTAGATAGCAGCAGACATGTAAAGATTTTAAGGAAAACGACCACTTTTTTAAGTTTAAAAGACATGTTTCGACAGAACTTCTGTCATCTTCAGTTGAATGAATGATTACAAAGCAAGTTGAATAATAAGTAGGCAAAAATGCTAATTAAGACAAATAGTAACAACAGAACGTGAAAAGGTGTAAATTAAAAGGATAATTTTAGATTTAAATGGTGTAATTGCTGATTGAGGCAAGGTAGTTCTTTTTGAATATGGATAGCCTCCTTTATCTTGAGTTGAAAGCTGGTAGTGGCGTGATCTAACATATGAAAGCAGTCTATTGAACACAATGAGCGACAACGTTCAGAATTCGGAAGATGTTTGAAGATGTGAGAGGCCCTATCAACGGCTAAGTGCTCACGTACGCGTGTGGAAAAATGTCGGGAGGTTTCGCCGACATAACAGGCATTACAGCCCGCACATGTAAACTTATAAACCACACGTGAACGAAGCCCGCCGGGGATAGGGTCTTTCACACCAAAAAGGTTACCTATCTTAAAGGAAGAAAAAACTAATTTGATGTCTAAATCATTACAATAGCGCTTGATTAAGTGTCGAATCTTCTTCTGAGTGATGACAGAAAAATGGCCTATGTACGGTAGCTTAAAGTAAAACGTGGGCGAGGTGGTAAGGGGGTAGCCCCGGAGACAATGATTGCTATGGGTCCCAGTGATGTAACGGTTAACCACTTTTTCAATTAAATGGGCAGGGAAAAGGTTCTTTTTGAGAATTTCAGTAAGCTTGGTTATATCCTCGTGTAACCCCAACCAAGTGTTGTTGATCTTGTAGGCCCTGTCAACAAGAGTCCTAATGAGACCTACTTTGTATGAGTACGAGGTGAAGCTAAAATAATTAGTCAATAACCCAGTAAAGGTTTTCTTACGGTAAACCCTAGTTAGGAAGGAATTAGTGTCACTATTATCAATAAGAACATCTAGAAAGGGTAATTTGCGATTAAGTTCTTTTTCCTTATGTTGGGGTGCCTAGAGTTAATGTAGTCAAAAAATATAACAGCATCGTGCTCCGAGTGAAATAAACAAAAAGTGTTGTCAACATACCTACCATAAAATAAAATTTTAGAGCATTGGAAATTTTCCAACCATAGTTTTTCATGATGTCCCATAAAAGATTGGCTAATACGGGAGCAAGGGGAGACCCCATGGCCACACCGTCAATTTGGTCATAGAAAGAACCGTTAAATAAGAAATGGGTCTGGGCGGTGGCTACAGTGAAAAGGCTTCTAAGTTCAGGTTTACTTAACTTAAGGTCAGGATTGCCCTCGGAAATGTAATTGACCGCCAGGTCAATACATTCCTCAAGAGGTATGTTAGTAAAGAGACTTTCCACATCGAAGGAAACCATAAATTTACCAGACATAGATGAAGATTGAATGTCCTGTACAAAAGTAAAAGTGTCTGTAGCACAGTGTTCGGTTGGGATGTGCGGCGCCAAAGGATTGCATAGATATTTGGCCAGGTTATAATTGTAGGTTCCAATAGAAGACACGATGGGGCGAAATGGCGGAGTTGAGTTAGGTCCAAAATCCTTGTGCATTTTGGGGAGGCCATAAATTCTTGCTGGTTGAGAGCCTTTGGGGCTAGATGTTTTCGTACACTTCGTTGGCAAGGTGACCATCTTTCTTCAACTTTCGGAGAAGTCGCTGCAGTCTACCTTCTCTCAGTAAAGTTGGATCTTCCTTGATGGGCCGGAATTTGGAAGTGTCATTGATGATTTTAAGGATACCTTGGTCGTAATCTGTTCGGTCCAAGACGACCACACCATTCCCTTTGTCTGGTTTTAAAATGACAATGTTTTTGTTCTTCTTTAGCTCCTTAAGAACTGTGAGTTTCTTGAGGTCAGCAGTCGTTGGACGGTATGAAGAGACATAAGAATGAGCTAAATGAGAAAGGTCTGCAACAAGTTTTCCTGCTTGCTTGGTGTCCCTCAAGTTCTTTGCGATGGCACTTCTCAAAAGTTGTTTTCGGATGGTAATAGTGTCGTGTCGATTGGTGTTAAGAAGATTGAAGCTGAGAAACTTGGGAAAAACATTGAAGGACTGACAGTTGCGTAGGAAGTTTAAATCCAACTCGGCTTTGCGAGACTTGATCGAGATCTTCTCAAATTTTCGTAGATCAGCAATGTTGATGCGATCATACTTTTCTGCTATGTCGTTGATGATGTTTCCAAAGGGTCTAGATAGCAGCAGACATGTAAAGATTTTTTTCAATCACACCATGGCAAAGAACTTGCCAACGAAGTGTACGAAAACATCTATCCCAAAGGCTCTCAACCAGCAAGAATTTATGGCCTCCCCAAAATGCACAAGGATTTTGGACCTAACTCAACTCCGCCATTTCGCCCCATCGTGTCTTCTATTGGAACCTACAATTATAACCTGGCCAAATATCTATGCAATCTTTTGGCGCCGCACATCCCAACTGAACACTGTGCTACAGACACTTTTACTTTTGTACAGGACATTCAATCTTCATCTATGTTTGGTAAATTTATGGTTTCCTTCGATGTGGAAAGTCTCTTTACCAACATACCTCTTGAGGAATGTATTGACCTGGCGGTCAATTCTAGATGTTCTTATTGATAATAGTGACACTAATTCCTTCCTAACTAGGGTTTACCGTAAGAAAACCTTTACTGGGTTATTAACTAATTATTTTAGCTTCACCTCGTACTCATACAAAGTAGGTCTCATTAGGACTCTTGTTGACAGGGCCTACAAGATCAACAACACTTGGTTGGGGTTACACGAGGATATAACCAAGCTTACTGAAATTCTCAAAAAGAACCTTTTCCCTGCCCATTTAATTGAAAAAGTGGTTAACCGTTACATCACTGGGACCCATAGCAATCATTGTCTCCGGGGCTACCCCCTTACCACCTCGCCCACGTTTTACTTTAAGCTACCGTACATAGGCCATTTTTCTGTCATCACTCAGAAGAAGATTCGACACTTAATCAAGCGCTATTGTAATGATTTAGACATCAAATTAGTTTTTTCTTCCTTTAAGATAGGTAACCTTTTTGGTGTGAAAGACCCTATCCCCGGCGGGCTTCGTTCACGTGTGGTTTATAAGTTTACATGTGCGGGCTGTAATGCCTGTTATGTCGGCGAAACCTCCCGACATTTTTCCACACGCGTACGTGAGCACTTAGCCGTTGATAGGGCCTCTCACATCTTCAAACATCTTCCGAATTCTGAACGTTGTCGCTCATTGTGTTCAATAGACTGCTTTCATATGTTAGATCACGCCACTACCAGCTTTCAACTCAAGATAAAGGAGGCTATCCATATTCAAAAAGAACTACCTTGCCTCAATCAGCAATTACACCATGTAAATCTAAAATTATCCTTTTAATTTACACCTTTTCACGTTCTGTTGTTACTATTTGTCTTAATTAGCATTTTTGCCTACTTATTATTCAACTTGCTTTGTAATCATTCATTCAACTGAAGATGACAGAAGTTCTGTCGAAACATGTCTTTTAAACTTAAAAAAAGTGGTCGTTTTCCTTAAAATAATAATAATAATAATAATAATAATAATTTATTTCTAGCGCATTACGTTAAAAATCTCAATGCTCTCACAGAATTAAAATGAGAAAAACGATAACGAAACCAATATAAGGAAAATATATTAAATTACAATGGATGATAAAATACTAAAATTCATTAAATACCAAAATTCATCATAAGATACTAAAATTCATAATACTAGCCGAGACCTTGATTATTTCGGATATCACAAAAACCGAATCTCATAATTGTTTTATTATACATTGTTTTAAAGAAAATAACGACAAACGCATTATCGCACCGAACACAGTTTATTTTCGACAAGCCATGTTCTTACTTCGCAGTCCGTGAACTTGACACTGCTCTTAGAAATCATGTATTGCGCGCGCAAGCTACGGATTATTCACTAGTCTGCTAGCATATTAGTGAATAATCTGTAGGTTGCGCTGTTTCTCAGAATTAACTGTAGGCTTTTAGCCAATGACAAGACAGATGGTGACTACAATGTATAATAAAAACGATTATTGCACTCACGCTTGTTGGATATAAAATGATTATAGGGAACTCAATGCTACATGCCTCGTTGGCTACCCATCGTCTCATATCCAACCTGCACTCATGGAATAACCGTTAATTATTTGCGGGCTTCATAAAAAGATTTAGGCTTTCTTGGGTATCCACTCTATTTAGAGGTATTGTAATAATGCTTTGCTATGGTGTGAGCTTGTACTTTGTGTTATAAATGAAGCTAAAATATTGTTGATCAAATGATTGACTGATTGACTGATTGATTGAGTGATTGATTGAGTGATTGACTGTTTGATTGATTGATTGATTGTTTGATTGGAAGATACCTACACTCCAGTAACAAATATCTCATCTCATCAACTAGCACAAAAAATGGCAAATGCTCCCAATTAACCGATTGCCTACATTTGAAAGGGCTTGCTTTGCAGCACGAAATAATACGATGAATGTATAACACAACGAATCAGTCAATCTTTAAATGATTTTGTTGACTTTCACAAAGAGTGAATAATTTACACTCACATAATATCCACTCTGTGCCTTAATGAGGATAAGTTATGGGCGAAAAATTTTGCGTAAGGCGCAGAGTAAGCTGAAGGTTTTGGGTTAAATTTTCCAGCGTCGCTGAAATTCTGGTAATTCTGAAAGTTCGCTGCGATGAAATGGTCTGAGTCCCGGAACGGAATCTGGGTATCATTGACATAACACTGGCCTGATGACAGATATGATAGAAGGAAGAGGCCCGGCCCAGTTGTGAGTCTTTCCCTCCCAACTGCACCAAAACTCTGAGAAAGGATGGCTAGAGGCTTCTATGATCCTGGCGGAAAAAACCGTGGGCTCGGAAAACTAAAGGTAACAAGAAGGCAGATGGCAGGTGAGGAGGGAACTCAAAAGAAGGAGGACCCACAGCCAAGTAGAGCCAGGAATCTGGTCCGGAGACAAGGAAACGGATTATAATAGTAGAACCCGCCTGGCTACGACTCTGGTGTAGGGAAGGGAAGAAAAGAACTAAATAAGGAGCGGGAACACAAAACAAAGGCTAAAAACAAAACAAAAGAAGCAAAAAAGATGGGCTCTGAAAGAAAAAGTGTTTACAGGCTTATCTCTCAAGCAAAAAACTGAACATTAAAGCTTTATTTCAGCTATACAATTTCTGGCTATAAAAATAGAAAAAATAGAAAAGTATAAATGCAAACGAAGATACAACATGCAAAACAGTAAATAACTAAAAACCGCGGGGAAAACAAGGCTGTACGATACTAAGAAGTAATTAATGCGAAAAACAAAAGAACAGAAACAAAACCAGTGAAATGAAAAGAACGTAACAAAGCGAAGACAAGAACGTTCAGAGACGCTACGAGCGTAAACAAAAACCAAGTCCCTAGAGGATATGCATGAAAAAAGTGCTTGCTAAAATGTGCGGAATACAAATACCGGGGAAAGTAAATAAACAAAAGAGCGTTGGAGCGACGCTATAAGGGCCGACGTAGACAAGTTTTTACCGAATATTACGCTATAAAAGGCCAAAGAAAACTAATTAAAACGAAATATACGCTAGGCACAACAACTTATAAATAAATTGCACATAACAGGGTGGACTATAAAACGCTCATGTAGACAAATTTAAACGGAATATACGTTGCACAGACGCTGGAAGCGCTAACGTAAACGACTTGTAAGAAGATCACACATTGCACGGGGTATTAGACACTATTAAACGAAAATAAATTTCACTAAATATGCGTTGCACAGACGCGAAAAAAACGGGAACGTAAACTCAAGGGCCAAATATACGTTGCACAGACATTGAAAACGCCAACGTAAACAACTTCTTACGAAATATACGTTTCACAGACGCGAAAAGCACGAAGGTAAACTAAAAACCAAATATACGTTGCACAGACGCAACCAGCGCCAGTGTAAACGAATTCAAATTTAATATACGTTGCACAGACGTTAAAAACGCCAACGTAAACAAGTTCTAAGAGAATGCACGTTGCACAGACGCAAAAAAGTGCCAGAGCAAGAAAACACCAACGTAAAAAAGTTCTAACTAAACATGTGCTGCACAGTAGGCCTACAAACTGATAACGAAAAAATAAACCAAATATATGTTGCACAGACGCTAAAGGCGCCAGCGTAAACGAGCTCTGTGAAATATACCTAGCACCGCCAGGAAAGGCACAGACTCTCAGGCGCTGGACCCGGCGCTGGCTGGGGCGCGGGAGTGGGTGTTGGTGCGATGGTGGCCAAAGCGTCCGGGTCTGGTGCAGCCGGGTGTGCTATGATTTACTTCAGTCGCTTCAGCGACGCTGGGAAAAGCTGTAAAAGAAAGAACTGGACGAACTGAAGCTAAGAGTAGACTTGCGAAAAGAGGGCGAAATAGGCCAAGCGGGGCGTATAAAAAGCTTTATGAGGACCTCTAGGGACTTGTAGGGCCAATAGAATTTAGGCAAACCAAAAGCACGTGATTCAAAGAAATGACGAAAGGCACGTCGAGGCTTTTCCGTGAATGAGAATAGTGTGCTAAACCCATATTTCTTGTCTTTTTTTTAAAGTTTTGTTTGGGATATATTTTTCAAGGCCTATTAATCTTTTTAGTTATAAGCTGAAGCAATAAGTTTCAATTACTCGTAAATTAGCAAATACATTAACAATACAGCAGCATCTCATTTATCATATCAAAACTACTAGTATGATAAAACTAAATAATTGGAAGCCCCACACGAGCACACTTTGTGATTCTCTGTAATAGCAAACTATTCTCTAAAATACCTCATATTTTCACCTTCTACTATCGATCACTGACCTTTCGAGTTGAAAATCTTAATAGTGTCTCACTTTTTTCCATGATAATTCAGTTTTATCCTAACTAAAAGTATAACTTGTAAGCCACACATGTACGCACTGCAGATCTATTTTTTTCGTTCGCTTGCGTAAATGGAGAGGCTGTGAACAGTCTAGTTTTACGCCTGATTGGATGAAAAATTAGCACGCGTATTTAAGGTGGCTGAACACAGTTTTCGCGCGCGCTTTTGCTGATGCAATTCAGCACGCGCACAAGGATCGCAAAAAACAAACATGCCGTCAATAGAGCGATCATTTTATTTACTCAACGCCCGCACTATCTGTGCTATTTTCTGAATAATTGAACGCAGTATATTGATGGCTTTAGTTTTTATTACAAAGATATGTTAGAAACCGTAACGATGCAAAGAACCCAGCAATTCTAAGCTTTTTCTTTGTTACCGAAAGAACCCAGTTAAATGCAGCGCATGCGTAGTAAGTCAAAAAATTGCGATTGAATGAAAAATTGCACTCTCGGAAATACGCCTATTTCTCGAGAACCACTCATTAGAATTTCACGAAATTTTGCACGAAAATACTTAAGGAAATAAGTAACTGGAGTATTGAAAAAAAATTGACCTTTAACAAAGGAAATTCTAGATATTCCAGTGAACATTGAAGAAGGGATAATTAAAGATCTCTCTGTTAAATTATTATTAAAATAGTGGTAACTTGTGAGCATCGTTACAAGCTTGTTGCACGTAAATTATAAAGAAATTCTAACGACGAGATTTTCTGCAAATAAACAAAACCGATTTTAAAGGCCTTTTTCTATTTATTCATGTTTTCATGGCAACGGCACATACGTCAGCTTAACTATCAAAAAACCGAAGTTTGTGTTGTTAACTTGCTTGCTGCCATTTTTGGCGACCAAAGGATCAAGGCTTTTAGAGAAAAAGGTGAATGAAACACTGGTAACAAAAACTGTGTTCAGCCACCTTAAGGCAATAGCTCGGCGTTTTGTTAAAGACACAATAAATAAATAAACGTCATACGTTACAACGTTTGAACATTATCGTTTAATGCATATCAGAATGGGCACTTCCTCTCGACAAACAGCACTAATTTAAGTTATTTTTTGAATTTGTTATACATCTCTACCCGTATGAATATCTAGGTGCACTGGTTTTCGCTGATAATTTTACACCATTGGGAGAAATGAGATAACCACTTAATGGAGAAGTCTCGTCTCTAAAGACCGCCGCACACTGGCCGATTTTTTGTCGGTCGACAAAAAGCCTTCACTAGTCGGCTAGTGTGCGGTGAATTCAGACAAGTCTTCGACAAGATCGGGCCTTGTTGGGCCTTGTCGGCTAGTGTGCGGTGGACGAAAACAATTTGTCGGGGCTCGCACGCGCCTCAACCAGTTACTTAGGAAAAAGTCACGAGAGTCACGACAGTGGAATAGGCGCCATCTTGATTTAGGATGACTCGGCCCCAAGCCTCAACGCAGTTAGTGGCGACAAAAAGTTGGCTAGTGTGCGGCAGCCTTAAGACTGGAATGATTCCAGCGTCTGATTTACTGTTCTTAGAAGTAACTAATTTTCATCATAGTAATGTAATGTCAGCGATATTTTGTTATTTTGTGATCCGCGTTTCTAATCCTGAATGTATTTCACTTGCCTCAAAGCTTCTCACAATAATCGCTGGTGCTCGCGGTGTGCGCACCAAAACTCGTGCACGTGACACGGTTGCGTTACTTGAAATCGAAACTGGCCTCTGTATTGTCTTTTCACAAGAGATCATCGTCTCTTGTTTTTCATAAAGTTTACAAACAGTAGTGAAAACATTTAGAAGCCATTAAAACGCACGTAAGTGACGTGCAAATGGCGTAGGTGTCAAACTACAGCTATCCAATAGGTATCAATAGGCATACAAAAAGTTGTCGCGCGCCAATAGCCTTTTCCACAGTTAGTTTTTCTTATTTACATTACAGTGCGATCCGACATGAATGCGGGGCAATTTTACTACAAAATAACCCAAAGTTGCCTCACGTACATGCTAGATTATATTGCAATGCAAACGAGAAACGATAACCGTGAAAAGAGCTATTGCGTGACAAATAAGCGCACGGAGATCAAATGAAGACTCAAGAATCTTGTTGTAGCTATGATCTCTACCCCGCCCCCCCCCCCCCCCGCCCCCCAAAAAAGCGAAATTCGAATATCAAAAACAGAAAATGGAAATCAAAATCTGTGCTAGCTTAGCTTTCTTCTAGAACTTTGGCGTGAAGGACATTCTAGAGGGAGACGTACTGAAAGTACACCATGAAAAGGTTTTGAACATTGCTGGTTAGAGACACTGTATTGTGCTCTAAGGTGATTAATGCATCAGTCAGTTCCAGCAGTGCCCATTCCCCCCGGGCAACTACGGGGCATTTGCTCACGTTGTCAGTCCCGGGGCTGGGGTATTCGCAATTTTATAGCGGCCCGGGGCTGGGCATTTGCGTACCCCGGGGCGACCCCCGAGCATTTGACACACGTGTTTTCGAAAGTGCCATGGATGAATTCATCGGGAAAGACGAGGCGTTTTTCGAACAATGGCTTGTCCGTCAGGGACTAGAGAAACACGTAGATGTTTTTAAAGGTATGTTTTCTCA
Organism: Orbicella faveolata; assembly: GCF_042242905.1. Classification (NCBI taxonomy): domain Eukaryota; kingdom Metazoa; phylum Cnidaria; class Anthozoa; order Scleractinia; family Merulinidae; genus Orbicella; species Orbicella faveolata. The sequence goes on along the minus strand of NW_028301576.1, from coordinate 19,890,900 downwards.
ATTTTAGATATCTATTCATTACTTGTAAGCATATAAATGTAAGCGACAAAGTGAACTATATGTTGTTTATCACAAAACAATCACTGACGTGAGCACGACTATTTCGCATCTCGCATTCAAAACTAGCCTAGCATTTTTTAAATTCATGAAAGTGGAGTTAAAATACTGAAGGTTTGGGAATTCAAATTATGCGATCTTCAAGACAGAGCTTGCGAGCTTAAAATGCAATGCATCATCATTTAAAATGTCTTGATTCTTCACAGAAAAAGTAGCCTGCGGATACAGGCGCCTATCATCGCTCGCGGCTGGGGGCACGTCCGCCGCATATCCCAGCGTAGTTTGTATATGTAATAGGTACATATTAAATATACTTATTAAATACTTATTAATCAGTGTATGTTGAGTGACACTCAACAGTGTTTTAGAGAAATTGCAAAACAGTAAACGTAGCGGAAAGAAGTGGTTGATTCGTTGATCTATCGAAAATATAACTTCAGTTTAGTCTTCACAACTTTTGCTGCAAGTTTCTGCCTGGAAGATTTACACTGGCCGAACTGAATTGCCAACTTGCGGTAAGTGACTTTTGTTGTTGCGTTTGCTATGAAAATTAACAAGTTTCGTCGGTGATATAAGCTTATTTTCAATTGGAATCCATTAAAAGTCTTCCTTATTTGAAGCCATGCTGTAAGAGATTTTAAAAATTGCATCGTTTTAGTTTCGCTCGTCTCTAAACAATAACACGTGGGTCGCTTTGGAGGTTGCTGTAAGTTGTAAACAAATTATGTTTTCTATCGATTTTCGTCGTCAATTTAAGCTTATAACCTCACATCTAAAAATAAGCTTAACCAAAATCGTACTTGTCAACACGGCCGGGCGAATTTTGAAGTTTTCTCTGATTTAGTTAGCACTGCCGCTTCGTAGACTGCTAAAATTTGTTCTTCTGTTGTTACTATCCATGGTTGTTGAAAACTGAACCAAGAAAGGTCTACAAACCATTTTAAGCCGAAGCGAACAGGATTTGCTAAATTTACTTTTGTTCCTATATGAATATTTGCATATTGTGATTACAAAGTATGGAGATTTCCTCGTTTTGTTAGTTCAATTTACTCGGTTTGGCGAAATGCTTTTGTGAATTCCGAGGTTAAATTGGTTGAAGACTGGTAAAGCTACTGCCAATAAAATGACTGCAAAGCTAAATTAAGCCGTCGGCAAAAATACAGACTCTCAGTAATATTCAAATTTAAGTGTGAATAATTTTTAAACTTTAACACCGCAAGCTTAAACGAATTTTCTTTATCCTCTCTTTTATTCGGTCACCGTTCATTGAAAAGGGACTTGCTGTTGATACTCGAGCTCAGATGTAGTGATATGCATCTTGTGTTTATAATGTAGATTTCCTCGTTTTATTTTGTTGTCTGTCCAATTAGTTCGGTTTGGTGAAATGCTTATATAGTCCAAAATGTCGAGTAGACGATTATGCATGGCAATCCTGTCTGCAAATAAAGCTCTGCTTTGATTTTGATTGGCTATTTCATGTTATTTGTGCCATTGCTTTTGGTTGGGGGTACATGGACCCTATTTTCTTAATAAGAGGTTATTCCCCAATGCGGTATTTACACTTAATATGGAAATGTTCCAAAAAAGTGAGATACTACTAATTAACTCGGTAAATTGAACAGTGTAATAGAAGTTCTTGCCCTGACCATTTCTCAGTAATAAGAATAACTTTTACATACATATATACACAATTTAGTTGGAGAGAGCGCTCTCCTATCTCCACTTTCTCTCTCTTTGCTCTCTTCTTCACACTAATTTTTTATTTACTAACTTATTAAATGAATGTCGCTGACTGTTTTCTTTGTTGTGCGTGCATACTTTTTTGCTGGTCGAAGAAAGTTTCAGTTTCTTCCTGGCTGTACAGTTTCCTTTCTCCTGTCCTGTACCAATTTGTTTGTGATATAACTTCGTGAAATCTCTATTCTCCTTAAATTTTATCTCATCAGGTTGATAGAATGCACTCTCAGAGTGTTCCATCATTGTCTTCAGTCGCTACAATTTTCCGGAAAAAAGCAATAGTTTTCTTAATTTCCTTTTACTTTGTGTTAGGACTTCTTAGCATGCCTGTAATTGGCCCATGGGCATTACAGGAGAAAAAATTTCAAGTAAAGAATTACATTCGTTTTAGTGTTAAGTATTTTAAATTGTTATGAATTAGGCATTTCTTTTTATTTTTTATATTTTTTATTTTAGTCGCACGCAATGTTTTATGGTTTTACCGAGGTATACCATGTAAATGTAAATAATGCACTGGAATTGGCCAATCAGAGTGTGCATTATATCGGCTTTAAACACAAACCACATATTATAAATGACTCATATGTAAATGATATTTTTATTACAGAGAACTGGACAGGGCAAGAACTTCTCCTTCTTTTGTGAATTTATATATTAATTCCTCTCAGTGCTGTCAAAATGTCTCAGGAACCTTCATTTCTGATAATCTATTATTTTCCACCATACCTACAGCACAGAAGCTCACCAAATCCTAACTGATAACTAACATGTGTGTATCTCTAGCCTTTGCTATGTGCTACATGTATATTCTGTTATCCTGCCTTAACTGCTAGGAAAAATTTTGGCAGAGCTGTTGCAACAGTTTCACTTAAATTGATTTCCAGTGACAGCGCTTCATGTAGCAGTGTTATTGAGTATGAACTTTATGGAGGATTTTACATTTTTATTTTTTTATGATTACAGACGACTACAAAATATACATGTGTATACATAACCTAATGTTGGTGTTGGTTACAAACCGTAGTTCATAATAGTCATCCTATTACAGGTAAGGGGGAAAAGTTCAGAGAGTGTAGAACATTTCTTCCCCCAGCACACCTTCTGTCTATAGGTGCAATAATTGAGAGGTTATATATATGTACGAAGAGTAATGTAAAGTTACTGTATAAACTTAGCATTAAAATCTGACATTTGAACGCCTCCTTTGCTACAATTAGTCATGATTTAATTGTTATCACTCCCTGTGAATTCATAGAGATTCCAGAGGCAAATTATAACCTAATGTGGAAGTCCTGTCTTCAAGTGAGGGAAAATGACACAAAAGAGTTACAATGAAAGTAAAGAGAATTGTGAATGTTGATATGGTGTACATTATACATCATGTAAAGGTATTTGGTGAGTGCCAAAGGCATAACATTTCATGTATTGCTTTTTCAGGACAAATTATATAACAGTGACGTTTTAAAAGGTGTGATCAGAAAAATAATGAGTACATTGTCCAGGCAGCATCAGTTTATGGACGGCATATGCAGACAGTAAGAGGAACTGTAAGCACTACCATGTAAGTTAGTTTTATGCTTATGACTTCTTGTTCTTGAATTTTGTGTCATTTCATCACAAGAATAGGTAACGAAAGATGCAATAGTTGTTGCAATATATTTTTGAAGGAAAACTTATAAGTCTGCCTATGCTGGATAACAGCCATGTGTAAACTGAATGTGAAGCAAACAATATGTTAAATATGGGGCAACCCTAAAACCCAGAAACCGGAATCCGGAATCTGGAACCAAAAACCGGAATCCAGAAACTGGAAACCGGAATCCGCAAATCAAAGAAAATAAGTTCTTCAAATACGCGAAAATTGTTTTGCTTAGCTTTTCGACTGTAAAAAGTAAGCTGCCAAGTAAAAAGGACCTCAAACTTAACCTTTTTTGAAACAAAAATTCCCCGTCTGTTGAAATTTGGCAACCGTTATTTTTAGTGAGGGCTATGATTATGAGAATCTCAGTAAAGTGCGTCTTAATTTTATTCCAAGCACCTCGAGAGTGTCTAAAATAAGCTTGCTGGTAATTGCCATTTTGTTTAATAAGTGATCTTCAATTTACCGGAAGTATAAATTTATCCTTTATGTCTAGTACATACTGAACAAGATAGAAAATGTCATAGAGAACAGGATATCCATCAGTGGCAGCCCCTGTACATTGATGGTCACGCCCCCCAATTTCGCAGTCCAAGGGCTAACCCATCTGATCTAAATATGAAATTTGATTTTTCCAACAGATACGAGACCAATTCCAGCTTAACACAATTTCCACACTGATACTGTGACAAATCAACATTTCATATTCTTGGCGGCCATCATATTAAAACAATTTGTAGAAATGTTGCACACTTACTTCCGTCTGCTTCTCACTTGCTGACAGATCAGACCACATGCTGTTCAAAGATGCTAAAAGACTGCCAGAAACGCACTGCAATATCCTATAATAGCTTGTTGTTAATGTGCTGCTCACCAGTCTTCTCAGAGCAATTTGATCTAGACAAGAACCGGACTCTCACCAGGGCCAGCTTGAACAAAAGATGGGTAACTTAGCCTATGAGCAGGCTCTCGTGTTTGGGCTGGGGGTGTGAGTGGCAAAGCCGTATGAAGGCTCTTGGTGACATGCCAATGCAGAAAAACACTAGACACCTATTTAGCCTGCTCAGACAATAGAGACAGATACTAGAGCCTGCTCGCAGGCTATGAGTAACTCTATCCACCCAAAAAATCAGTAACCCTGACTGGATAGTGATGTACCCAATGAATAGCTTTATGCAGCTTTTGAACAACGGGGCCAGATATATAGCTAAGGGTTGTTCAGAACTAGTTAATAATTTTTTAGCAATTACAGTCTGTGGCTGAAGTAAAGCCAAGAGAATAAATAACAACAAAATGATTTTTGCTTATATTTATTTATTAGACATTGCTGAAGTGAATTATTTCTATCATCATTCATAATATCTGGATTCCAGATTCTGGATTCCAGATTCTGGATTTCGGTTTCCAAATTCAGTGTTTTAGGGTTGCCCCAGATGATGTATGTGCATATGTTAATCTTGAATAATCTGAAATTTTAGAGAGTTTAAAAATATCATATCATATCTGTGATGGTTCTGAGGTGGAGGGCTGTTACATGTACATGTAAATGTCTCATGCATGATTTTTCACTCGTTATGATTCAGGTGCAAGTAGTTTCTGTATCTGTTGATGTGCAACAATCTACACCAATATTTCAACCTAATAATGTACAGTGTATATTAATTACCCAAATTATGCTGTTTGCTTTTAGTTGGCCAGTGCTACATAGTAATGTGATGTTGAAGTGCACAAATTTACAAACATGCCCAGTGTCAACTTGTCAAATACATGTATATGAACTGGCCAGACAGTGTAGATTACAAAATTCTCTGTAAGGTAAGATGTTTCTTAAACATTATTTTGTAATTAATGATTTCTCAGACATTGTTTTCTTCAAGAAAAGATTCATACCCCACATGGAGGCTTTTTCTCTATTAGAGCTCTTGATTCCTGATACTTTAATTTGGAATTTCTAAAGACTGGCCGTGAATGGGTGTTGGGTGTGAATATCTTCTGGAACTGCACATTCATTCATTGAGTAAGCAAGAACATCAGTATTTATCCTGACAAACTCTGATTTTCTTCTGGAAGCTGAACTAATATACAGTTGTACAGTTATATGTACAACCAAACAGCCTGGATGACCCTGTGATTGGGACGGTGCACATTGTTGTAACCCTCAATGTTCCAGTTGCTTGTTTGTAGCAAATTGCATTTGCTCTCGAAAGCAAGTGGCGAAGTTCATAACAGTTATGTAAGTTTGCTTTGTATCTCAGGGCAGAGCCTGCCACAGTGAAAGTTGGAGTACCAACCCCTAGCATTTGATTCACTACTAACACTCAGTAAACAGCTAACAATGAAGTACACTGTATATCAAAGAAAGGAATTACATGCCTGTTCCTGTCAGTCAATATATGAACAGGTTACAGATGGGGAGCCTGTATTAAAACATCAAAGATTTTCAAAGCAACCATGGCCCGGTGAGATATTTCTGAGGTAATATAAATTTAAGGTCCTTATGATTGCTTATAGGCATTGATTTTTATTGTAAACAATATCTTACTGAGTGTATTTTTCTTGTGTTCTAATTGTTGGAGAACACAGAGGTCACTGTTATGACAGAGATATTAATTTGTGAAAAGTTCTATAAACAAATGCATCTGGGAACAAATTAATTTATCATGGATGCAGCTTCTGAGAGATCCCCAATATTAATGGAACATACACTGTTCATACAGTACATGTAAAAGAGTTCAGTAATTCATTACTTATGACTGTAATGCTTTGTTTGGTTTCTCTGTATTTACAGACAACTTGATGGGATTATAAATTCTGCGCCAAGTTCATTGAATAAACTGACTTGGAGGTTCAGTTCTGCAACCCATCCTGTTTGTAGTAATATCCTAGCTGCAACATTGTGACAGATACACTGCATTACATTATTAAGAAACACATATTAACTAATTATTTTTAAGTGCCTGTTAATTTAATCAGTTTTTCTTAGAGATAATTTACTCATGGTTTATTTAAATAATTGGCTTTTTGGCTTTAAAATGATATTTATTGAGCTTTTAAATCAATTTTGTGATAATCTGCATTGGACATGGCATAAATTGATATTTTGCCAACACGAAATGGAGAACTGGTGTTAAGCAAAGTTGCAGGATTAGCATTTTTGTAGAAAGAAAGGGTTGAGAAATTTGTGACATTCTACAGACAGCCTTGCCATTCGCAATGTCCGATAAGGTTAATTTGTTCCATTCTGTTGTAGAAATAGTGTTCTCTAATTTATAAATTATTTCAATCTGTTGTTTAAACGATTGCCTTATAACCCCTTGCCTGGCTTTGGTGCATGTAGGATATTGATGTATTTTTTATCCATTTTGCTGTAAATTATCTTAATTGATGTGTCAATCAAAACATATCTTGGATATGCTGGGCTCTTCTGACAAATGTACCTATGCCTCATAACCTTTGAGTGCATTTGGTTGTGTAGTGCAGACAAAATACATGTACATAATATAACTTCCTCTTAGCTCACTGATAATTCTTGGTATAATTTAATCATAGCAAAATTAATTAATGGAATCCAGTAACAGCTCTTGTAGTCCACAATGCCAGTCGAAAAAAAGAACAAATCACATTGAAATTGAATAATAAAATTATTATTAGAAGCCTATGCAAGTATTCATGATCAGCAAAAAAAAAATATCGTAATTACCATTCATGCGAGGGTGATTTTGCTCATTGCAAACCCTTCCTGCAGGAGGAGACTCCATACAATAGTGAAGATGGCTAAATGTATCTTTGGGGACAAGTTAGAAAACAAAACTTTCCAACTTTTCACATATGTATACTGTTTTGGTATTTTTGTGACATTTCATTTGGTAGAGATTCAGGGACTGAGTATATTGTAACCACTGCATTTCAATCAGTCCCCACAACAAAAAAATGTGTAAACTTCTTTTGTGTGGGAGTCCCCATGTTAGCTAAGGAAGAATATAATGATTAATAACAATGCCTTGTCTTTCTGAATAAGGTAGGAAAGAACAAGAAATGCCACCAAAAAGCACAGAAGACTGTTCTGTTATGTGATCAAGATTTTTGGTGGCTTCCAAGAAATCCTTGAAATCATGGCTCTATATTTCATAATCACACCATCTTACACCTCGATCTGCTGATGTAATACTAGTTCCGGCTGAAACTATTAAATCATTCGCAATTTACCTCATACAAGTTGGATTATTTTCATTAGTAACAACATTCCGAAAAATAACTGAGGAGCTCCGCTTTTAGGCTGGCCTAAATCTATATATTAGCTTACAATACATTACTCGTTTGCAGGCCTTTAGGGCGTGAAGTGAGTGAAGGTCTTTTACATCAGCCTATTAACGTTTCAGTCTTTTTCCCTTAGCCTTTGTTGTTGTTGTTGTTGTTGCTGTTTTTGGCGTTTGTCAAGCAAGCGAGACATTTTGAATTTCAGAGTTATGGTAGTGCGTGACTTAGAGCTGCGAACGCGTTTTTCGAAAAACATATACTTATCTCGTGATTTTTAGCCCTTTCAGAAGTTAAAGTATTAGGAAAAGTGATTATGTAAATGCTTGTTTCTTCAGTACAGATAATCAGTCGCCTAGGTAGCCAAAGTAAATTCCAGATGTTTACACTATTTTCCGGCCCCAATGTTGGTGTACCGCGGAGGCACACCAACATGGCGGCTCCATACTGGACTCTGTAAATTTCTGCAAAATATTTCGACGAATATCTGAGGTTTGGGAAAATGTACAGACTTAAAAATTAGAGAAGTGTCATCTTTATTAATCTCCTATAACATCACAATTTCTTGACTTTATCCCCTCAGTGGTTTTCGTAGCCTGCGTAGCTGGCGGTATTGTATGCGCGCGGAATAAAGTTTTGGCGTAGGCCGAAATAAAGTTTAGGCGGCGAAGCCGCGAGAAATACTTACTACCAGAGAACTTGGGTTTTTTGAATGCCGCCCACTTTTATCACCTCATTGACCCGAACTGACCCCAATTAAACCAACCAATTACAACCGACTATTTTCGCGCGAAATATAGGCGTGAAGGCGATCCTCTTACACTTTGTTGTTGATGCATGCATGGCGAATAACGGAGAATTTACATCGAAGGGAGATATGCCTGCAAAGCCAGTTAAAGGAAGAAAAAGCCAAGAGGAAAACGCTAACGACTTTTGTAGATTGTGTGGCGTCAATCTAAAGATAAAATTCGGTAACTTTCAGGAAATTACCAAATACATTTCCACGGAAATGTAACCTTCAGGTCGCGCCAAGCGTGAAGGCAAGACATCAGCAAAATTTTGCTCGGAAATTGGCCTGAACATTGTGGAATCTAGTGTTCTATCCAGTCGAAAATGTCAGTCTTGTGGTAGGAAAATATTCAACGGCGCTGAACTTGTCTGGTTCATTCGCTCCGGCCTAGAAAGAAATGTGGAAGTTCCGTTATCTTCGCATCAAGATACGCAAGTAAGGATCAAACGTCTTCTTCCGTCGTCTGTGTCTTCGCCGGACAGGAGTCCTCAAGCAAAGAAGAATTTATACAAGGACCGTTCGACCACTAAGAAATCATTAAATTTCTCAGAATCGACTCCCTCAAATGCAACGAATAAAGAAAACATGCCTTTGGATGTCAACCAAGAAACAATCACACCTCGCGTTCCACACTTCTCTGCAGAGTTGAATGTAGAAAATTTGTGTGGTAAACAGACCACTCAACGTAAAGTATTAACCGTAAACCCGAATGGCCGTATTGATACAGACATCGGTGCACTACAAGGAAACTGACACGCATAACTATCTCCATTACTCGTCACTTTATCCTGATCACTGCAAGGGGGCAATTCTCTACAGTCAGTTTCTTCGAGTCCGCAGGATCTGCTCTGATGATGCTGATTTCATGAACAGAGCCACAGAGATGAAGGAATACTTCCGGGCGCGTGGTTACCCTGATAAACTTGTTAACAACGATCTCAGAAAGGTCTCCACCGCGCGCTCCACGCTTCTCACATCAACACCAACAAGCCACAATAAAAGCACTAGCAACAAAGTCCCGTTGGTATTGACATATAATCCATTCAACGTCGGCACCAGACGGATCTTGCTTGATAATTTCAACATTTTGTCCTAAGATCTCGAGGCACGTAGGATTTTGCCCGAACCTCCGCTGGTATCATATCGGCGTAAGCGAAACCTCGTTGATATCCTCTTACCCTCCGCTGATGCATCGCCGTCTCCTACTGATGCCGGTTCATTGCCCTGCCGATGGCCTCGATGCCAGACGTGCAAGCACATAACTTCTCAGACTTTTCTACAAGGTCCGAAGAGCGCACATAACATCCGTGACCACCTCACCTGTCAGTCTGAGAATGTTGTGTATTGCATTTTTTGTCGTCGCTGCAATTGCCTATACATCGGAGAGACTGGAAGGCGACTGCGGGAATATTTCAGCGAGCACATCCGCAGCATTAGAAACTGATCGCGCGGGTTTGCCGTAGCTGAACAATTCCTACTGAGTATGACGAATGGTTTGTTAAGTCTGTTAATGACTTGACACCAGCTGGAAATCCTAAAGCACTTCCCAGAAAGAACGTGGTGGAGTGGATTTTACACGGGTGGGCCCAGCTGGATCCTGAACTGAAAAGGAGATCATTTAAATCATGTGCATTGACCATTCCCAATGATGGCACTCAAGACAACAACATCCATCGCTTTAAGGCTGATCAACCTTGTCATGCCGGGTTGGAGAAGCTACAGTCTTTAACTGACATCGTCACAGCACCTCGCGCCGACTCATTTGCCGAGATCTCCGTTGCGGTAAATCTGAATGATCAAGCTGAAATGGAGTTTGATCCAGCAAAAGTAATCAGTGATGATTCAGGCTCTGATGCCGAAGATATTGGCATTGAACATTGATTACCGTAATCGAAGAAACAAATTCGAGAATAGTTAAAAAGCCCATGTTCGGTTTATATTTGATGTGATTAGTTTTTTTTTATTTAATGGTATAATAAAACAAAACATTTGGGACACGACCTCCTATGCGTATTATTTGAAATGATCGCCTCCCTCGAACAATCGCCTTCTCTCGAATAATCGCCCCCTTTTGCTGCGAAAATAGAAATATTCGACCCCGGCTATTATTCGAGGAAATACAGTAGTTGTTTAGTAAAATGGCCCACAGTTTTTTTAAATTCAGGTGGACGTCTGGATATCAGTTCTTCCAAAAGCATAAACGGACATTTTTCGCTCCAAGTCGCGACTGTTATGATGTTGAAATCTTCCACCACCATGTCATATTATACTCATCTTGGATCGTGCTCTTGTCTCCCGCGAAGGCCAAAGTGTTCAGTGACATTTTTAAACTCGTGGATACGCGAAGCGTAGGAACGTGTTTGTTGCGGGGACTTCGATATACAAATGCGTCAGTCAGTCAGTCACTCACTCACACAGGTGTAGACACTGTTCGTAATTAGTCGTCCCGAACGATAGCGCCCGAGTCTGACGTTATGTTGGAATAGTAACCGAGCCCGACGGCATATTGGAATAGTAACGGTGCCGTCAGTGCGAACCTCGCTATCGTGTTTGCGCGGTTGCTACTCAATGCGTGCATCGTGCCCGAATGTTGATGATTTTGCAGCTTTTACACGATCATTAATATTAGGTCTTTTGCTAAATTGAAGTGAAGTTGACTTCGAATGTTCGAATTAGTACTATGGCCAATTTGAAGGCTGAATTTCATGAGCATATGAGTCGTTCAGGCGTTAAAAATGACCAGGAGATGTGCATTTGTTTGCTGGAAAGTGACCTGAAAATGAGTAAATCTCATGCTAATATGGTAAGCTTTGATGAGAATGTGTCTTATTTGTCGACCTTGATGAACTTATCTGAGCGAAACGAACGATTATTAATGAACGAAACAGCTATTTAATTTAGTAACATCTAAACCTGAGGTCAGCCGAAATACTGTTTTAAATATACGACGTTGTGACAGCCTTGCATTAGTCTTTGACTTATTATCGTTTCACTTTTTAAGTTTGGCTGATTAGATCTCTTGTGAGATCCAACGTTCAATCAAGCAGGACCTCCGTTCACAGCTTTGCAGTTTATAGCACTTAAGTTTTTCATGTTGAGTTGACAACGTTCAACCGACATCGAGTTAAGTTTAGAATAAAGTTGTGTTCTCTATACTCGTCTTGTTTATTTTAGCACATTGATCTGAACTCTGAGTGGGATGTGAAATGCACAGAAACGTAGGGGAAAAAATCCCAAATACTTGATTTTGAAAAGCTTAAATGATTTTTACGCTGTCTTTTGTTTACACTTTTGCTTCCTGATTGAAAAGATAACAAAGGGAAAGAAACCCTTTGTTGCAAGCCTGTTGGAACACATACTTATGGGTCGACAGACGTTTTGGATCAACACTGAAATTGCTTGCAAAAGAGGCTACTTATTTTGATGTATTTCACATGCAATATATATAGAGACAAGCGGTCCCACATTGGAAAAGAAGTGCTGTCTCATAAGAAACCATACCTATAGCGTTGAGTGAAATGCAATGAAAAAAGGTCTGTAAGCTCGTACGACTTGAATACATTCAAATTTTTCCAGCAGACAGACAAAGGGTACTCTATGAATTTTTTGGTAGGAGTGTCATCTGTGACCCAAGAACCATTAGCCCTTACCACTCCATGTTCAGCTGCAATTTTGCCACCCTAGCTATTCTGAACGTATGTGTCTGTAATATGTGTGCAACAAAAGCCAACGAAAAAAGCCTACTCTTTGTGAGATAAGTGCGACCTTGCATGGTACGAACCCGGCTTGTTTTAACAGCCTTTAATAACACACCAATAATTGCAAGTTCACCAACATGTTTCATCTCCATATTATTTAATTCACGAGTTTGGCCATAGGTCTCCTTTGATTAAAGTTTACGTTGCCTAGAGCTTGGGCAGAATGTTTACCAAGGTGACCTGAACTCCAGAGGAATTCTTCGTCTGCTTCACTTAAAGCTTGAGAAGCATTTTTTCGCTTTCCGTAACCCTGCGCTCGCTTCAAGTTGTTGCCTTGAATTTGCCAATTCATGATCTCGCAAAATACTGTAGTTTCTGCCACAGTTTTCAAATGGCGGTCCAACGAGCACTGCACGACAGCCAAACTTTCCGGTTCGTATTCGTGACCGTCCTTTTTTCCAATTTCAGCGAAAAAAACGGTAAAGAATTGCATCTAGCTCATGACCAGCGATATCTTCCAACCTCGCTTCGTTACGCTGCACCTTCCACTGGTTGAAAACATTCAGCTAAGTTTTTATACTCTTGGAGGTGTTTTGGGTTCGGTTTTTGCCTCTCAGATTTGCAAGCTCCTCTTCTGGTAACGTAGGAAATCTCTCATTTGCGGTGATATCGCTGAAAAGGTCATGGGAAATGGTAAAATTTGGCAAATCTCTTGGCAAATTACATCCCACCCCCCGCCCAGCTTTTTATTATTATTATTATTATTTTATTTAATGTCTTGCAGTGATGGGAGCATGCCTCCCTTTGCAAGACCCCCATAATGTAGATGTGGATGTAGACGCTAAACTCCACCATTGATAACTACAAACGGCGGCAACAACGCTGACGCTATGTTTTTGTTGACGGTATGCTTTGTAATGATTGGCTATTTTCTATTACCTATTGTATTTTCTGGGATCTGATGGGCTCAAACAATCTGTCCTATATTTTCAAAATTGGACAGTTTGCGCCTACTGTTAAAGGAAAATTTTACCTGAAACTATCCAAATTAATCTTTAATTGGACAGTTTTAAAAAATGAAAGAATAATAGCTATGCTGACAATTTCGGATTAACTACCAGCTATATAATTATTTGATATTATAATAAATTTTTCAAAAGCTTCCTTACGTTTTCGTTGTTAAAAGTCTTTGAAATAGGTTTTAGAACAGTACAAATTCCATGATTGAATTCGTACTGCTGTTTAGAGCAATATCCTTTTGACACTGTTGAACAACAACATACAGGTTTTATTATATATAATTTTTTTTTTTCGATTACTGATTCAACGAACTGTTTATAATCAAGTATTGAAATAAAATTGAAAAAAAGTTGAGATTTCTAAAACAATGATACCGTAAATCCTCGAATTAGCCCCCCCTCCCCCCCTCGAGTACACGTCCCCTTCGAATAAGCGCCCCTCCTATCGGCCAAAACTCAAAATAAGCGCGCCCCCCTCGAATAAGCGCCCCCTCCCCTCCCCCTATTTTGTGGACGAGTAATGAGACAACAAATGATGTATAGTTTTCGTCGTGTAGTATCAGATTTGTACATTGTTTCAGTTTGTGACCACGTGAATTTCTAAAGGTGCCTCGATTTAAACTTTCGGATCAGCTTTTTATGTCGATAAACAGCTTGTGTTGTTGTTTATGTGCAGCTGATGTATTAAAAAAATGATCATGTCAGGACACGATTTGGGGAAAATTAAATAAGCGCCCCCCTCGATTAAGTGCTCCCTTCGAATAAGCGCCCCCGTCTTCATTATCTTAAGAGAAGTTTTTTGTACACCGGAGCTCAGTCGTGGAACAACTTACCTGACCGATTTTAAATCTAAATTAAATCGACACAGTTTAAAGTAATATCTTAATTTTCAGTAAATTTTTAGACACGGCCTCCATGAAAAGCAGTTTTTTTTCATTGTAGTTAGGCAGATAGCTGGATAGTCCAGTAACTTTGTTGACTGATGGAAAAACCGTGTATAAATAAAGTTATCTTATCTTATCTCCTAAATTTGAAATAAGCGCTAATTTGAGGATTTACGGTAACTGTTTTATTGTAAACACTGTTAACGGATTGTCGTTATTCTAGTCGAAATATTCAAAATAAATGGTTTTTATACAACAAAATATTTAATGTCATGCCATCCTCTAGCAAACTGTTAGAAATAAATATAATCAGAATCAACTAACAAGTACTGTTATCCTTGAAGTCTTTACGTTGCATTAAAATACTGAACGGTTGAACGTTTTATTCACTGACCACTAAAAAAATAGGCTCGCAAAGCGTACATGTGGCTACTGCTTAACAGTTTATGCTTAATGCAATCAGGGCAAAGAAATTACTACTTAAACATGTGAATGTAACGATTTATTAAACATGGTTATTTTGAGAAAAAAATTTCTAACATGATGTTTCTTGAGTAGTTCATAGGCAAAACTGTGTACAACAGTAAAATGATCCAGTTGTGCATATGATGTTGAGATTGAATCCAGTGTTCTTTGAACTGAACATGCACAAGCTAATCACATACATGTGTAGGAAGCTCTTTCTGCTCTTCTTGTGATCTAATATATAGAGCCTATTGGTTATTAACTGTAACAATTTTTGAACTCAAAGTACCATACAGCATACCAGGGAATGCAAAGCTCCTGGCACAAAGGTGCATAGCTTTAGAAAGGTCCCCCATCCTAGATTTTTTGTGATTGATATAGATGCCATTTGATGAGTGATCAATTGTTTTAAAATGACAAAGTAAAACATTCAGCAGTTCTGAAGCTCTAAGTACAGTGTCGAATTATTTAAGACCATATCTCACTTGCCATGTGCTTGCTACTACACCAAGTCAAATGATACTCCGTGGTCCCTGTAAATGACATTCTAAATATCTCTTATGCAGCTTACAAGATGACTTTGTCACAGACTGTAAACCTAAAGGTTTTGATTAAAAAATATTCTAACAGGGGTAACCCGCAAGCACTGACCCCCGGTCCGCGGACCCCCACAACGGACCGGGTCCGCGGACTACCCTACGGACCGGTCCATGGACTACCCCTACGGACCCCCTCTACGGACCACCCTAAAATAATGTAAAAGTAATAAATAAGGATTTCACTTATGGGTTGTCTAATAGATTCAAACTCGTGTCGGTATTTTTTCGAGTGTTACGCTGTGCAAATGTAACGGACTTGGCTTTTTAACACCCGACCCGCTCCCAAAAACAAAATTGCCTAAAACGCCGTTTTCAACGTAAGGAGATGCCGATGGTAAGAAGGAAAGTTCTTACCTTTCATTCGTGGCTCAATCTGGCTATGGAAGATATATTCTTAGGCCGTTTATTCTTGTTTGCATCTGTTATTCCGCTGAGTAAATTGTGAAGCCTGGAACGAGTTCACGAACCCACGGGAGGATGGGCTGAACAAAATGGCAGAGGGGAAAGAACACAAATTTCGAGGCTTCCCGGAGGCTTCCCCGTACGCGTCTTTCGTATACTTCATGGCCACAGCAAAGGAAATGGCAATGTGTAATTATATAAATTGCACCCGAGCGCAATGTAACGTTCGAAATTTCGCCGTCACGAGTAATCTATTAGACAACCCGCAACTGAAATATTTATTTATTATTTTTATTATATTTTGGGGGGTGGTCCGTAGAGAACACCGCGGTCAAACGTCGGGCATGCGCAAATTGGTACATTTTTTGGCAGCCGCGTGCCAATTTCCCGCGCAAAAATTTAAAGGAAAACATTGGAAACAACCGGTGTCACGCAAAATTTACGAAAAAAAATTGAAAAGTTCATAGAAATCTGTAAAAGGAAAAGAAAGCAGCTAAAAGGTAAACTTAAGACTTTTCAGACACAAAGTTTATTAAGTTACCGGTATTCTGTTGATTTACCATTTTGTTTTGAGCTTTACCAAAAAAGGTTTTAAGTCTTAAAACCCGTGTCATGCTACGAGCCGACGGCGTAGTGTATTTTCATTTGTTTTTATTAATCACACGATGCGTGACGCCGGAAACGGACGACAAACGATGTGTAAAAGAAGGAAAAATGGGAGAAGAAAAAGACAATTGCAGTGATTCGGCTTCGCTCAGACGAGCTGGAAAAATTTTGGCAAGGACTGAGGGATTCCATCCGGATCCTTGATTTGTCTGAAGCACAGGAACGAGATGAATCGAAACGAGCAACGATGTTCATGTCCATCGTCATGGGGGCATAGCTGGCCAAAATACCGATCCCAAACCGACTGTACCTGGTCTTTGACCAGGCGGGAAAATCTTTTCTAAACTACAAACCTGGGAAAAACTGGTGCACTAAATGCAAAGTCGAGGCGGACAAAAAATTCAAGGAGCACGGAAAATACATACCACGGAAAAGAAAGACCTGCAACAAGCAGAAGGTAGAATAATTTTTAACTCTCAAGTCATTTCTGTTAACTCTCGCTGTACCGGCTAAAACATAAACAAATATATAAATAACGAGGAAAATGTCATTTATAGGATACCGATGACCCACGAAAAGAACAGTGTCATGAAAATATATTTTGGCCGCCTTTTAGTTGCTCCATTGCTCGCACATGCGCAGACGTTTGACCGCTGTGTTTCCGTAGAGGGGGTCCGTAGGAGGAGTACGCGGACCGGTCCATAGTGGGGGTCAGTGTTTTCAGGTTACCCATTCTAGCAGTTGGTTTTCGGTACAATCAGTGACTTTATGTGCTACCTTCTATAAAAATGTTCATAGTTGTATCAAAGTGTACAGTATCTGGTTCAGGTCATTGGTAAGGACTAATATATTCTGTTACTGATGTGTCTAGGAGCGTATTAACAGTAAAACTGGTTAGCTTGCATTTATGACACTTAACAACATTACGATCAACTATCTGGATCTTTGTGTTACACATCAGACAGCCATTGTATAAAGTTGATTTATAATTAGTACATACTATTTGGCATGACTGAGGCAATAACAACTTTACCAGATGATTCTCGGTGTCCTGGTTCAATACTAATTGTGATCTCATCCACTAGCTTTACAGTACTGTGTTTGCTGATACAATTGTATACATTGTACGTGGTGAGATATGTCTTACAATTAAAACTATGCATACTAATGCCTTCAGTGATGTAAGACTTTGGTTGTAGCGAAAACTAAGACCTAAGACCTAAGACCCGAAAACTAAGACCCGAAAACGAAGACTCGAAAACGAAGACCCGAAAACGAAGACCCGAAAACTAAGACCCGAAAACTAAGACCCCCTTATTTTATTAATTTTTGCCCTTTGTTTATCTTTGTGATCTATGATCACGGTGTTCACTTTTGTTTGATTATCGTTTCCTTCGTCTTTGAGTGGGATTTATTACAAGTTTCGTAGCGAAAACTAAGACCCCCGAAAACTAAGACCTAAGACCTAAGACCCGAAAACTAAGACCCGAAAACGAAGACCCGAAAACTAAGACCCCTTTATTTTCTTTATTTTCCAAACCCCTGCTCCACCCCCGTCCTTGATTATGATAAATTGTAGGATTATGATGTCTTTCCGCCGCCCGGACTTTAGCAAAAGCGAAAACGAATATCCGAAAGATCCATTATCTTTTTGTCCTTTCTTTTTAATTGAGTTATTTGAAACGAAAAAACTTAAAACATTTTCTTCAAATCCTGGTTTTAAAAGGAATCAACCCATAAAACAGAAAATCCACCACTACAGTACAACGTTTTTACTCAACAGATTGAATTGATTTATTTCCCCGGTCAAACGCTGTACTTCAATTACACTCGATTACACTTGGCCTAAGTCCATTTAAGAAAGGCGTAAAAGCGCCTTATTTGCACCAGAGAATGGGTATTCTTGCGACAATCAAAAAACAGTAACTACAAATAAAATACCGTAACATAACAAACAATAACAATGTCAGTAATATTAACTGAATTTTTTTTCGCATTTGACGCTGTTGGAGTGTGAAATGGCATGGTATTCTTGCGGAAATCAATAAAAAAAAAACAGTGATTACAAATAAAATAACATAACAAACGTTAGCAAACAATAGCAATGTCAGTAATACTAACTGCACTTTTTTGGCTTTTGACGCTGTTGGAGTGTTAATACTTTTTCTTTCTTACTTAAGATGAAACTGGAACAACTTTCGAAAATAGTGAAAAAAAACTATTAAATAGGATACCTCTTTTAATCTTTATAGGGCTAAATCAAACACTTGAGTCTTAAGCAAAGGAATACCACACCAAAGCTTCCTCGGCCAACGTGCTTCTCCACGTGAAACTTGTTCCAGTCAAACTGAGGAATGTCCTGAACTGCCGAAGCCACAACGTGCTTTCTGTCCACAAGCTTTGGAAGCCGGAATGGTGCTGACATTCGCAAGTTATTTAGGTAAAACCAAAGAAAGAAAAAGAAAGGAAATCGGGCTTTACGAAAATAACATCGCTATTTCGGAAAAAAGCGCCATCTTTATCAAGCGATGTCGTAACACTATGGCTGGCGGACGCCAGGTCAAAAGTTCCCAACGGCACACTCTAATTGGTGGATTTTCATTGTTCTAGCTAGAATAAGGACGGCAGGGGGCACATGTCGCGAGGCGAACTGTCAGACTGTTGCTAGGTGGGGTGTGACATTCTTCTGTCGGGAAAATCAGAGAGCTTGTCAAGTCTGTACAATCGATCTGATCTTCATATTTACCAGGATTCGGACAATCTAAAACGGCCCATAAACGATAAAACAATGGCCGCCATGCTAGCTACTTTCCCTGGCAAAACTTGTAATATATCCCACTCAAAGACGAAGAAAACGATAATCAAACAAAAGTGAACACCGTGATCATAGATCACAAAGATAAACAAAGGGCAAAAATTAATAAAATAAGGGGGTCTTAGTTTTTGGGTCTTCGTTTTCGGGTCTTCGTTTTCAGGTCTTCGTTTTCGGGTCTTAGTTTTCGGGTCTTAGGTCTTAGGTCTTAGTTTTCAGGGGTCTTAGTTTTCGCTACAACCGTAAGACGTTCCTATTTGTAAGTTTACTATGCGTTTAGCATTCCATCTGCAGTGTCAAAATCAATCTTCATCAGCCTTTCCTAATATAACATTAATTCTTTCATAATCACCTTTTTGTAGGATCTTAGCCTTTACTGATATAGCCTGGAAGCCACACATTTATTGACATTGAGAAATATTAAAGGTCATCTGTGAAAAGAAATTGTCATGTTACTAATTAACAACATGTGGTGTTATTCAAGATGTTATTGTAACCAGTTGTGTATTACCTCCTCGAATGCTCTTCGTCTACCCATGTTGTCTTGGACATTATCAATATTTATTGGTGTTCTCTTATCTTGTATTTCTTTGAGGTTTGGACGCTTTTCTGCTATTACTTCAGCTTTTGAGAGCAAAGTTTGCACTTGGAATTCAAAGTGGGAGCTTCAAGTGCCAGTGCTCTCATGTCAATAATTTTGTGGATAAGAACCACAAATTTGGATGTTTCCCTGTCAATGAAGATCTTGGGGAAAATAAACATAGAATTGATTAAGAACATAGTATCAAAGGAATACTAGTGATAATGAAATGTGATTTTATGCAATGTATGATGTGCTATTGAACACTGTAATCAATACTAACTCAACTCAATCACTGAATGGTTGGCCATTACAGGAAGCTAGAAAACAATATCAAGAAGCTTGGCTGCTGAGGCTGATTACTGTATGTATAAGCCATTGAGCACCAGTAGCAAAACATGCTTAAATTGTTCACAAAAGCAGTGCTCAGGCATGTCATTTGGGTCATATATTTAAATCAGTAAGTTATTGGACGTTGTAGTGTACAATATCCCCTGGACATTTTGTACTTTGTTGAGCAAAAGATGTGTAATGAAATTTTTATCATCAAACAACATTTTTTTACCCTTTTTGCCAACATAATTTTCAAGAGGGAGTCCATGAAATTGCTGATACAAGTTTATAGAAGAACAGTATTGTAGGGATTTGAAGTAGTGTCAGTCTTACCTGTGGTGAAGAGCACAATGCTTCATTTCCCTAGAAATTTCATTTGGAACTTCTTTATTTTATAAAAGAAGTTGGTCCAACCACAATAGTTCTGATTTGCATGTACCGATATCACTGTAATGCACTTACTTACATCTAGCCATCGCACCAAGGAATATTCCAGGATCATGCTAATTCTTCAGAATTTTAATTTTTCTCTAAATATAATCAACAGTCCATTACTGATACTATGTTGACATCAACTGATTTTTTGCAAGAAAAAACAAGTGCCAGAATATACATTGGCTAGCTACACTGTAAACACCTGAAAGCATTTCACCTTCATGCTTACTTTATTGATTTTCATCACCTAGTATTTTTTTATGACTCAACATTTTTTGGTATTTGCATTTATTGTTGCTAGTAATTGATTATCCCATACTACATAGTTAACATTTTCATGTTGTGAATTTCTTTGTTGCATCAAATAATGTATTATTCTGGATTGAAACCAATCTCATCATTTTTATAGAAATTGATATAATCAACCAATCAGCAGCCTGCACTACCTTCTAAGGGTTGATATTGAATGGCAATACAAAACTCTTATATTGCAACTATCTTTATAAAAAGAATTGACTTTGATTGCACTAGCCTTACATGGTAGCCATGGCAACATGCTGGCAGTATTAGGATAGAACTTCAGCAAGAACACTGACAATATATTATCCTGTATCTTAAAGGAGTAGGTCACTCCAAAAACCGTGTATTTTTTCAATCACTAATAAAAAGTTCACATTGAGTTGAGTTACTCACCGTTGTTTTAGCTTCTGATGTGGATGCGATCCTAATGAAAAAGAAGTGAAAAGTTCGACTCCGGGAGCCGCCATTTTGAAAGGATCTTGAAGGCCAGGCTGCGTATCTGTGACGTCATTCCGTCCGAGAATGTGTTTGTTCGTTTGAGCTTTAGTATGGCTGCGCTTGAAGCTAGAACGTGCTAATGATTCCGGGGATGATAATAATCTAGTTGAATGGAACGATTGGAAAATGCTCTGTGGTGTACTTGTGAGAGATGTGCAACCATGACGATGCAAAGAGAATGTGTTTGTTGCCAAGAACAGCCGGAGTAGGTCACCAAGATGAAAGGTACATTTTGCAGTACAATTGCAATGGACGCAGTTAGCGGAAGAGGAAGTTTATTTTTAATTGCATATTGCTCTCAGAATTGAATTGGTGGCTTAAAATAAATCTCCAGTATAATGCTCTTGATCTGATTTGTCTCCATTTTTATTTTACTGGCGGTTCAATGCAGAGGGAGTTCTGGAATCACAGAAACTGACGAGTTTCAATGGTGTGTTTAAATCGGTCGAATGCTTTCCACCTCACAAGTCTGTGTTTTTACTTATAAAAATGTGGATACTTTCTGCCCGTGCTCGTACGTGTTTGCCGGTTTCTTTACACTTATGGACTACGTGGACTCTTGTGAAATACGCAGTGACTTTACATGTAAGATGCGAAGTGAAATCGACGTCTTTGACGTGAAATGTGAAATTGACGGCATTCCTTATCATTACATAAGATTTTTTGTGAGAATTGTAATTCTTACTGTTGGAAAGCTAAGCATATGTAATAGATTTTGGATAGAAGAAAAAAGTGTATGGAACTTTTACATGCGTAAACATTAGCTGATGAAGGAAAATTCACTCTGCTAGTGTGTTTATCCCTATCGCACGTGTCGTGTTTACTCGCCTCGTTACTTGACAAGGCATGCAGTAAAATTAAAGCTTCATTTTTTACCGTAGATTTGCTTTCATTAGCAACTATAATTACCAAAACTGATGCGAATGCAAAACCCTCTCCTTAATTAATGATGAATCGTGTTGATAAAATTAATGAAAACAAATTGTAACACATTTCAGACAAAATATTATTTACATGCGGATATCGGATTTCACTATAGCAGGAGTTGTTATCGGTAATTATCGATATGTAGATAGTACTGATGTACAGTTAACTACTTCTTCCGATGTATTCCAAATCAAATTAAACAGCATTTAAAAATTTGTAAGTATTTTAACTCATCCCTGGCTGTCAAGGTCGATTATTAAACACGCTCTGATTTTGGCCCACACAAGAGATTTATAAAGCGAAAAAATACTTTTTCGATAAAAGAAAACCGACCGGGTTAGTCTGACTTGTAATTTTAAAGAAATCTGCAAGGCATTTGAAGTTCCCACGGTACCCTAAGAAATTTAATAAATCACTTCCAAAAAACGCATGCGGTCGCTATGCATCAATGAACACGAAAACACCGAAAACCCTAGCGCCAGTCTACGAAATACAATGAATTAAAGCTTGTAACATAGAAGCTTTTTTTACAAATACTGGTAAGACTGGTAAATAATGAAAAGAATTTCATTTAGCCATTTTCCCTGTTATTATAGATAAAAAGCGGCAAACTGATTATACATGAAACTGACCCGTGATTCACGCCGTTTTAGCATCTTTTTCGTAAAAATATATTGCCTGAGGGGTCGAAAATTTTTGGCGACTAAAAAACTTGTGCTGGCGACCAAACCTGAAAACTTAGGGGCCAGCTGGCCCCAAGGTTTTTTCTTGAAATTCGAGCCCTGTAGTCCAGCGAGGAGCTTCAATTTCTTGCGCAGTAATAATATTTACCCAATCAAGTCAACGACAGTTCTGCCGGGCAAATATATTTCTAAAAATGAAAAGTATAACTGATAGCTACCTCATTTCGTTCCTTACGATGAGCCGTTCGCTTGCAATATGCGCCTTTACAAGGGCCATCCGTTGAAAAATTGTCGGAAAGCAGTTTTCTTCGATGACGTCCTTCTTGTGTTTCCAGCCACAAGCTCAAATCGGTATTGAGTTTTGAAACAGTCGTCTATAAAATGCTCGTTGCACACATACTCATTTTCGAGTTTTTTTGGCATGAATCTCTCATCCCGACGTAGCTGTTCGAACCACTTCTTTGGCAATTTTTTGTTCTTTTTAGGCAAGTTAAGGAAAGTCATTCCTCTTTCTCTATCCTTTTCGGTTCCGGTTTTACAGCCCGGGCCGAATTTTTTAGCTCACAACTGAATTTAGAACAGAAAAGAAGAGCTTTAGCCTTTGAACTTTGCGCCAATTCGGACGGAATGACGTCACGGATATGCGGCCTGGCCTTCAAGATCCTTTCAAAATGGTGGCTCCCGGTGTCGAACCTTTCATTCCTTTTTCATTGGGATCGCATCCACTTCAGAAGCTAAAACAACGGTAACTCAACTCAATGTGAACTTTTGATTAGTGATGGAAAAAAATACACGGTTTTTGGAGTGACCTACTCCTTTAAACTGTCTTGCATTAGCTTTTGAAATGCAATTCTTGGTGTTAGCAATCTACATTAAATTATTCATTTAAATCAAAGAGAGCTGTTTTGTGGAAAATGACCATGTCATTAACAACAGCACATGAGTTTATACTTTACTAAATGCCTATGGCATGTCTACAAACCCATTCATTGACATCAACACTTGTTATATATTACTCGTGGTAGCCTATTGATGACGCACTGGTTAGCCTGTTTACGATTAGCTATCAATGATGGAAACAGTTAACACGATTCAGTTAAAAAGTCTACAGTCTGCAGTCTACAGTCTGCATTTTACCCCGGTCTGCAGTCTGAAGCCATCTTTCTGTGTTTTACACCGTCCGATTTAACACTGAATTAGAATCAACGCTGCATATTCCTCTTAAGAAGAGGCAATATTACTTACTTGTTGCAGGACTGAGATTTGACCCTAAAACATGTTTCCCTGATGAATTATATGACACTGTAAATATGTTTTAATGTAATTCACAAAACAATTGCTGTAAAAACTGTCTTTTAGTAAATTTGCCTATTTCAGTGGGTTTAAAAGTCTTCTCAGTGACACACTGGATGGTTGTATATCTCTTACTATCACAATAAGTGCTATATTATTGTCACATTCCACAATTAGCAACAGACACAGCTTTGTCAGCTTTCAAGCACGTGTCAGTGTCAAGCAGGCTATTTTGCTTCGCATGTACAGCATCATAACACAAATGGATGTTGTACTGTTGCTCTGTGTTTTACTACAGTACCAGTGATCTATCTAATCACCTGAAGGGATTTTCGTTTCCCAAAGAAAATACCTTTGTGTCTCTAAAGACACATTTTGTTCTCCGAAGGGAATTCATGTTTCCCAAGGGCTATATTTTTTCTTGTTTGTGTCTCGCAGGACAATGTTTTGATGTACGAAGGGAATTAATAGTTTCCAGAGGAAAAATTTCGTAACGGGTTTAAAAATTGCCAGATCGTGTACCACCCTGTACATGGAGCATTTCGCAATGCTAAACCGGACAAATCAATCGGTTATCACGGCAGTCTTACACAAGACCTTTTGTGTATCAGCGATTCCGGGAACGTTTTCCTGAAGAAAATTCTATCTGCACCTTCAGAAGCCTAAAATCTTTTTACGAAGAAACACTGTGCACATTGCTTGAACGCTATGTCTGATTACTGGTCCAAAATAGGATAAACACATAAATGGAGAGTAATCTTGCCTGAGAACTCGAGCTCTCAACCAGAATGTTTTCGATAGTAGTAAAACTCGATCATTGGAGAGAGCAGGATTTAGCTTCGCTGGTCGTTGGTATCGTTGAAGTCCAAAATGAGACCACGTTCGTGTAAACCCGAGAGAAAATGGATTATACATTTGTCCGTATTTTGTGACTATGAACATCGGACCGACTACCGTTCGAGTTCCAGTTACAGACGACCGAACTGTTCCGAGCACAATCCGAAAATTGGACACTCTACTTACTTACGCACATGATAACATAATGGCTACTGTTGCTTAGCAACAGTAGCCACAAAAACTGCAGGGCATTTGCCCGCTTCCTTCGTCCCCACCCCGGGGCATTTAGACAGCTTATGTGTCCCCACCGCGGGGAATTTGCCCATTTGAAAAAAAAAAAAATGCTTATGCCCGTGGGTTAGCCCGGGAAAGGGGAGGAGGGGGATGGGCGCTTCTGGAATTGACTGACGCATAAAACAATTCAGTCTCAAACAGTTTCCATCGACATCCAGACGCATAAATAGCTGTCAAAATGTAAGAGGAGCAGCCTGACAAATCTAAGCAGATATATATGCTGCCAAGTATAGAGTCCCAAAGTGACGACGTCACAAAAATAAAATTTTTGAAATTATGGGATATGATGTCATATTCTTATAGAGGAACCTAACAGAGGCCCTCATCCCAAAAATTAGCTCTAAATTCCAATTACCGATAGAGATATAAGTTTGATAGCATCCCATACAAACCCTTCAAAATTTGTTTCAGTTCCTTCAGTTTAGAACTGACTCAAAATTAGAGAGATTTATATGGGGCAATACCAAATTTTCATCCTTTATATTTCGGCTGGGAATTACAATTAAGAGATAATTTTTGGCAAAGACGCTTTTTTCAAGGACGCTCTATTCGAAAATGGCGCGAAATCCCATAATTTCTCAAATTTGTTTTTTTTGGTGACGTCACACTTTAGGACTCTATTTCAATACTCCTAGTAGCTTCGTGCCGCATAAACAGAATAAACTGGATCAGGAAGCACCGACAGTTGAAAACCTTAGGCTCTCTGCTTCAACAGTGCTCTTGTCCCCTATTACAGCCACGTGTTCATTAGTACTGTCTGCCCGCACACATTTCTTACTTACTTTCTAGGAATGGACATTAATGTTATAGCTGGAAGACATTCGAAATTACACTCAAAAGATAAGATAAAGCTGCGTCCGGAAAACGCTAGGTGTATAAATTGCAGCCCGAATATCAAAATAGATAGGAAAAAGAATAAAAAAAGAGAATTAAAAAAAGAATAATAACTGGAAAACTGGTGGGCACACAGACTTTCTTACAGATATCTCAGAGAAGATTAGTGGTATCTAACTCTCCTTCATATTTCTGACCAGGAACTAGATGAAATTCGTGAGGGTTTTATCCAGGCATTTTGATTCTGAATGTCACATTAAGTGAAGCTAATGCTATTTATGCTTCACGGATATAACTGTTATACCGGGTTCGTGCACTAAGATACCACAAGTCGCGTTGTGATTTACAACTGATAAAGTATTACTTCTTATGGTGGGAAAAATACATGTAACGGCTCTGAAAAAGAAACATAACGGTGGCAATAAATAGAAAGCGGCGAGGGTGGAGATTGCAAATGACGGATTGCAAGTCCTGACTTAAGTTCAGGGCGTACTATCAGAACCAATGTTTTGCTCTCGCCTGAAATACAAAAGTGAAATGCTGGCACTAGTGAACAAACATAGTTCTTATAATGTATTAGGGAGAGTATCTCAGTAATAAGTTGAAATGCTACTGTTTCAAACCTACAGATACATTAGCCACCGTAAGTCCCGGAATGTCCCTCTAGGTAGAAATTGAATAGCATTTGACGCCAAATCCCTGCGAACGAAAAGCACAATATAACTAACATAGCACATTATAAAACAAAACTGTATTCAACCGCTTGTAAAGTAACCTAACAATTTAAGGTCATCATGTTAAGACTGGACTAATTGGGAAATTGAAAGAAGAAGAATTCACTTACACGACTGAGTTGGACGATTACATGCAAAAATATGAAAGTCAGTTATCCCACGATTGACTATTTTCAAACTTAAAATAAGTTTGACTAACTTTGAGCTCATGGTTAAACTGGTTGTCACTTGAATGTGGCAAAATCGAAACTAAAGTAATCACCCTAGCCAACATACAAAAGACACAGACAATCCAGCTAGCCAATCAAAACTAAAAAACTAAGAGAACTAGCATGGAACTATTCCAATGATATATCTATTTTCTTCAATCTAATTTAATTTAGTTAGCGTTTAGTCATACTGTTAGTCTATTATGAAAAAGACACTTGATTGTTTAATTCAAGCGTCGTAAAAAAATTGAATATTTGTTTTTGCTGATTAAAAATGCACAAAACTTGCATCTGAATCACGGTAGTTCACACTGGAAAAGTTGAAAATTTACATGGACATGTCAATTTTAATTTACAGTATGTAAATCTTGATTTACATTCTTTGTAAATTACAATTTACATGTTAGGGTTTTGTAAAATAAAATTCCAGGAAATTTACAGCTTTTAGTACAGCAGGTAAATGTTCTGTAAATAGTGATTTACATTGTCTTTGTCGACAATGATCATTTGAAGAACGTGTAAAAACCTGTAAAATATTTTACGCACTTTTACAGTATCTGCCTTTGTAAAAAACATGTAAATTGTTTTGCTAAACCATGTGAGGAACGTGTAAATAATTCAAGCGAATGCTGTAAAAAGTCTGGAAATGTTATGTTTGTAACCCTGTAAAAACCATGTAAATGAAAAAAGGGGGCCTGTAAGAAACATGTAAAAACCATGTAAATGAAAAAAGGGGGGCTGTAAGAAACGTGTAAAAACCATGTAAATGAAAAAAGGGGGCCTGTAAGAAACATGTAAAAACCATGTAAATGAAAAAAGGGGGCCTGTAAGAAACTTGTAAAAAGCATGTAAATGAAAAAAGGAGGCCTGTAAGAAACATGTAAAAAGCATGTAAATGAAAAAAGGGGGCCTGTAAGAAACATGTAAAAAGCATGTAAATGAAAAAAGGGGGCCTGTAAGAAACATGTAAAAAGCATGTAAATGAAAAAAGGGGGCCTGTAAGAAACATGTAAAAACCATGTAAATGGAAAACCTAGAAGTTGCACGGGTGCGACACCGCACTGATTAAGCTGTCTTCTTGTGAACTTTCCGCGCATCCACAACGACAAAATAAAACTAGAATTGTTACTGCACATGCAGGCGTCCCAAGCTTACGTCTCTAGAAAAGAGAAAAATTAATTCTCGGACACGTACGTATTTATTCATGAAGGTCCATGAAAGCGTCACGCGTTGTGTGAGTTCAAGACGGAAAGAGCCCTGGTGACCGAGTTTGAACTGACGCGGAGTTAGGTTAGGCAGGGAACCATAAGGGACACCCAACGACCGTTTCCTCTCGAATGCTTTTCAACGCTGTTTTAGGCTATCTGGTGTACTTTCAAAGCTCTGTAGGTTAACTTTAGGTTGCGCAAAAAAACATTTATCTGTTCGGTTGTTCTAGATGAGCTTGAGTATTCTCGAACTTATTAGGGCTTTTTTGTCCATTTCCGGAAAACGTTAGGTCTTATCGCCTTTCCGAAAATGATAGCTGACTTTTTTTCGGTACCCAAAATGACATTTTTAACAATCCGAAAACAACAAACATTAAACTTCTCATATCGCGAAAGTTCGAGGTCACAGTTGTGCCCCTGAACCGCTGAGAATATCATCGATTTAGAGCGTTAAATATTCCGAAACATGAACATTCTACAAGTAAGATTAATACAACTAAGTCTGCCCTTGCATGTTCAGTGTTTCTTTGGGTTTTTTTGTTTTGTTTTGTTTTGTTTTTTTTTTTTGGTGATTTCTACCGTTTTGTGCTTTCATTGCCATCACTGTTATCCCAGTCCCTTTATAAGAGCATACCAGCCTTGTGAGTGTCCGATCTCCAACAAGCAGGAATCAGCGGTCTTCATGTTAGGTACCAGGTTCTCTCGGTTCTCCCGCCATGTTTGGCAGTTCGTTGGAACTTGCAGCGAACTCGAGCTCTGTTTTAGCGGGCCAAAATCCACTCTACCTTCGCTTCGTCACCGTGCACGGTTTCAAGGCAAAGTTTACCGTTACCCAGAAGTTGAAGATAGCGATTACAGGCAACAAAAACAACAGGTGAGCAAGTTTTGCATGAATCGAACGAGCAGAGTAAAGTAACGTCAAGATTCGTATACATTTCGTTTTGCCTTTGGTTGTGAATGTGTTATTATCAAGGAGAAGTTACATTGCTTGTGGAATCGACTTTGGTGATGTTTACCTGCCGTGCATAAAGAGCTTTATTATCTGTTATTATCTGTTCTCGATAACTGAGCATGAGCATGCGACATTTGTTATTGGCTTATATGCACCTCATGATTCTTTCTGATGCATGCTCTTGTAAGGTTATGTTGCCCTCTGATGTGAATGCTAGTAAGCTAAAATGTAATGTGCCATCTTCAGCAGAGAAATTTCTCTTATGCTAGAGTAAGTATTCTGAAGTTACTCAAGTGTCTACAGTTGTACCTACATGCAAGTTACAATATGCTGTTATACACAACTGTACATGGACATTGCACCCACTGGTGCTGATACTGTAGTGAGTTAAATGTTGTGGTATTTTCTTTCACAAAAAAAAAAAACACTATGATACTTTATAAAGAGGTATGCATGTACCTCAAACTGTCGTGAAAACTACACAGGACTTGAAAAAAAGGAAGAGTAACTTGCCCAGGCAGGAAAATCTACTTGTATTGGACGACACAGTATAGTCAATCGATTATTTCATAACAATCAATAGAAATTAGTCAATGATATCAGAAATCAATAAAAGGATTCGTCATGAGTCATCGATTGTGATCAAATTTTCAATAAGCATTATCAATTTTGCTGATACTAGCTTATCTTTTAAGCAACATTTAATAAGAAAGAAATGAACAAAAGATTTAAAGTGAAATATGAAATCATGAATACAATTGCATAAAAACATAACATTGTATCTCGTAAACAATATTTTGCTGGCAACATGTATCAGGGACTATGTTTTGGGGGTTTTTGGTAGTGCCTTTGAAATCTACATAAAAAAGTTACAATCAAACATTGTGTTGAGGGACACAATTTTTCTACAGTTTAGGTGAACTAACAACGAGAGACCAACTTTCAATTGATTCTCTAATGACTGATAAATTTGGTAAAATCAAACTAATAACTTGAAACTTTTCTAGCATGTGGGTATGAATTTCTTTCAATTGATCGATAGCACTGATAACACTTACATTAATTTCAATTTATTGATTTATATCAATTTATGGATCGATTTCAATCGATTGCCTTACCCTGGGATGACCAGACAGCACTTTAGAGCCCTGTCACAGCTGTACATTTTACTTGTACAAAATTGGGCTCTTACCAAATACATGTAGGTTTCATGTGTCATGCATCTGTTCATGCATCTGTAGCAGGGCAGGAAAAAAAATTGTAAATCACTTGCCCAGTGGGCCAGTCAATTTCAGTTTTCACTTGCCCCACTTAAATATTAGTTGCCAGTGTGGTGGCCAGTAAGGAAATCAGAGGACAAATGCGAATGAGGTACACTCGGATTCCAAACTAATTCTTGCTTTCAACCTAATAATTAACTAATGTTTAGGTCTTAAGTTTTGAAATGGAATGACTGGAAATTATCATTTATCAAGCTGGCATTTTTAGTCAGACTCACAAGACTACTGACACTACATTGTAATTTCACTTGCCCACTGGGCCACTGAACTTCTATTTTCGCTTGCCCAACAGCAAAATTTACTTGGCTGAGGAAATCAGACCTGGGTTTTTTCTTGCCTTGAGTAGATCACAGATAACATCAAAATGTGGTAAAAACAAAAAATAATCACATAAGCCATTACCAGAGTGTGTCACAGAATTTGTGAATTTTTCAGGCGTGTGTCACTGATGTTTTTACCACATTTTGATGTCTTCTGTGATCTATTACTGAACAGATGCACGACAACATAGAATCTGTCTGCTTCATAATACATACATGTAACAAAGAAACAAAAACAAACTTTTATGACATCATCTGTACCTTTGTCCACCAATAGAGCATAAGTGCACGTAAGAAACAATCAAATTGTGCCTGCAAATAACTTGACTTATTATTTAAACATTGTTTGATAGGAGTTTGATTTATTGTGCATGAATATTACAATGTAGAAGATAGTGAACATTGAATAGTTACTGCCACAGATTTTGAGTTTAGTTCTTCTACATCCTCTGACATTCAGTGCCTTCCAATCAGAGATGCAAATTTTTTGTCACACAGTAGCTACAGATGTAGATGTAAGATCTGTTTGATTGATGAATATTCAGGGCTCAAAATAATGGCCGGTCAACGGGCAATGTCTGGCCAGAATGGTGACTTGACTGGGCAAAAACTTCACTCGCCGGTCATGTTGACCAGTCATGTCATGTTGAGATGGTCACGTTGTTCATTCTTGAATAAACAATCAAATCCCCAACTGTAAATCTGAGAGTTTTTATCTCTTTTTTATTATGACCTCTAACGAAAACATACACCAATGCATACATGTATCTGTTCAAACGGCTAAAGACCATTCGCTTGCTGTTTGTCATGCGTTCAAGATCGATAGGAATGCCATTCGAGTGACTGGGGTTAAATCTGTTCAGAAAAATATTAAGCCAATCTTTAAATGGTCTAGCAGTGACTGGAACAAACAAACTATGTTTGTGGGTTTAATTTGGCTCACATTATGTGTACTTGATTTTTTCGTAAATATCTTGACCAGTCAGAAATGAGACGTGACTGAGCTAAAATTAATTTGACCAGTCAACATGACCGGCTACAGTCCGATTTCAAATGTCACAGTATAAATTGGAATGATAAGAAACAAAAAAATAGTAACTCCAGTGTAAAATTCGCTGATTGATATCATACATAGAATTTGCTGATTCATACTCAGACATAACTTATCTTATTTAACGAAATGTTTTATGTTACTTGTAGGATGAAGTAAAATTGAGAGTGGTCAATACATGCATACTCCTTGGCATTGATGCTTGATCAGGAAAAAATCAGCCACTGAGAAGTCTACAGTACCTATGACTCTATAAGGGGTCCAAGGTCCATTTCTTGAAGGCCCTGGAAACTTTTCAGGCCCACAAAGCCATCTTTAATTGAGCTGTGTCTAAAAACTAAGAGCTGTATATGCCTGAAACTTCTTGTGTGAAGGAAACCTCTGTTCATATTGAGAATAAGCCAATAAAACAGCTCTGTAAGCATAAGATTTCAGATTTTGGTATAGCTTTCTGGGTGCGAAAACTTTTTGGGACCTTCGAGAAATGGGCCCCTGGTGCATTACAGTCTAACATGGTGACCTTCAACACTTTCTGGCATAAATTCAACCACTTTAAACATTATTTTTAATGCTTTGAAGTATCACCTACACTGTACCTGTGTTAGTGAATTAGCATTAAATTTGAATATCTTAGATTGCTAGGTTGATACTTATTGTTCAATACAGCAGCTATAAGATTTCATCATAAAAAGCAAAGGCTATGTTTACATACATGTAGTACCAGAACAATAATTTATTAACTTACAGGTGTATGATGTGTTATGGGAACTATGGTGCTAGATAGGCCTTTCAATTTCAACAGGTCCCTATGAATTTTTGTTTTACAGTAGAGTTTTTTTTTTATCACAAAAAGAAAAAGTAAAATTTTGAATATTGTTTACAGTGAATGTTTTGTCAGGGGTCCAAAATGTTTGTCCTGTTTGGATTCCGTACAGTTTTGGAAAAAGGAAACTGTGACTTTGTAAACATAGCCTAAAAGATGTCAGAAGCCTTGTTTTATGTTATGCAATGTAGTATTCCTTTGGCATGAATGTTTTTATGATGAATTTAAAATGTCAATCTCTATCTTGTGGTAAATGTTTTTTCTCCCTATTTTCTGTTATTTCAAAAGAACAATTCACTCTATGAAAAAAGTTGATCAATATTTCACACTTACATTGCAGTAATTTTCATAATAAGGTAAAGGTAAAGTCTACATATGAGCCACGTGGCCCAACAGACTGGAGCTTATCCCGCTTTCTGTAGCAGGAAGTGACTAGGACTATTTCTACTCCCCCTGGATGAGATGCCAGTCCATTGCAGGGTTACTCCACCATTAAATTCGCTGGTACCCACTTATACACCTGGGTGGAGAGGCACTGAGAGTAAAGTGTGTTGCCCAACAACATAACAGAATGTACCCGCCTAGGGCTTGAACCCGGACTGCTCGATCAGGAGTTGAGCGCACTACATGTAACTATGAGGCCATTGTGACTCCCACATTTTTCATAATAATTATTAAGGCTAATTTAATCCTACATTAATTACTTAGTAAGAAAAAAACAGTTTATTCATTCATTTTATGACAAAGGTATTATCATTATGCTACATTTGACTTTGTGAATTTAGTATATATTTAAGACAGGTATCCATTTGCAAACAATTTTAATTTAGTAATACGCCTAAATTGCGAAATTTTCACTAGTTGTAGCTGACAACAGTATTGTTCTTAATCATTTTATTATTTATGAATTAAATAGAGTTGAATATGACATGGTTTTGCACAATCTTGAAAAGGTCCTGAATTTTAGTAGTCTTCTTGAAAAGTGCTTGAATTCGGTTAAAGGAGCTCAGTCATGGTATTTTAAAATATTTTGGCCATGCACAAAATTACATTTAAGTCGTCTTGTTATGGATAGAAAGAAAAGAAAACATGTTTTATTTGTTGTAATGTGTACATTGTAAACCTTATTCATGGCATTTAAAAACTATTTGAATTTTACTGAGTTTGTTCTGATTGCAATAAATTTCTGATTCTGTATAAATTTGCATGTTTTCTACTATTATGATTAAGGTCAACAGATTTGATTACAATAAAACAGTACATTCCATGCATTTTTCTTCAAGTTATTATTTACAAGTTATTTATCGTACAGGGTTTCTCCCTCCCTTTTTCGATTTCCAGGTTATTTCCAGGCTCCCTTTTTTGATTTACATGTTGTTTACAGGCTCCCTTTTTCAATTTACAGGTTTTTTGCAGGCTCCCTTTTTCAATTTACAGGTTATTTCCAGGCTCCCTTTTTCGATTTACATGTTATTTGCAGGCTCTCTTTTTCAATTTACAGGTTATTTACAGGCTCCCCTTTTCAATTTCCATGTTATTTGCAGGTTCCCTTTTTCGATTTCCATGTTATTTACAGGCTCCCTTTTTCGATTTGCAAGTTATTTACAGGCTCCCTTTTTCGATTTACATGTTATTTACAGGCTCCCTTTTTCAATTTCCATGTTATTTACAGGCTCCCTTTTTCCATTTACATGTTATTTACAGGCTCCCTTTTACGAGTTACATGTTATTTACAGGCTCCCTTTTTCGATTTACATGTTCTTTATGGGCTCCTTTTTTGATTTCCATGTTATTTACAGACTCCCTTTTTCGATTTACACGTTATTTACAGGCTCCCTTTTTCGATTTACATATTACTTACAGGCTCCCTTTTTTGATTTACACGTTATTTACAGGCTCTTGTTTTCATTTTCCATGTTATTTACAGCCTCCATTTTTTTTATTTACATGTTGTTTACAGCTTCCCCTTTTTATTTACATGTTATTTACAGTATTATGGCAGCCTCCCTGTATTAAATTTACATGTTATTTACGGGTTTCCAGGTTGAATCACAAGAAATTTACAGGCTCTTTACAGTATTTGCAGGAACAGTTTACATGTTATTTACATGATCTTAGCCCTTTGCTTTGAAACATTTACAGTGTTTTCTTCATCATTTACATGTTTCACTTGAAATATTTACATGTTTTTTACATGAAACCTCCAAAACATGTAAAAGGGAAATATCATGTAAATTAATCTTTACAGTCTCTTTTTGATTATTTACATGTTAATTACATGTTATTTACATACTCTGTAAATTTTCGACTTTTCCAGTGTCAATTCGTAAGGAAAGAATAAGAAATATCGGTCCAGCGCTTCGAAAGAGCTTTCTAGAGAAATATTTTTCGCTCTAATCCGGTCAGTACCTTTCGAGAAACGACTTTCGGACGTTTTAGAATGGATTTCTTGTTCTCCTGTTGGTACTCTACAAAGTTTTATACGTGGAGGCTCTGCTCCAAGGTCCAAGCCGTTACTCTTTTACATACCTTTTAATAAAAATGGATACCACTTTCGTACGCTTTTTATAAAATTACCCCTTTCACATACCCACTTAGAACACTGCATCCCTTTTATTAAAACTTTGGAATGAAGTTAATGGACCGTGTCACGGGAAAACATCGAGCATTACAAAAAAAAAAAATACAATAAAAGTGAAAGTAAAAATAACAATTTTTTTTTTTAGTTCAGGTTCATGTTGTACCGAGATGAAAGATTTCCTTACCTTTTCATATACCTCAACTTTTGAAATCTGAGCCTTTTTATATACCTGAAGCCTGAGTAAGGTATCCTTTTCGGGCGGTGCCTCTTTGTATTGGTCATTGTAGGGAGTTCCCCCTCCCCCTTCTGGGTCTAATTTGCTTTAAAATGAATTTGGCCATAGAATTTAAGTAACCTTCGGATGAGCAAATAGGAAATAGTTTTCCTGCCCAACGCCTGGGAAATGCTTTCTCGATCCAAATGATACTTCCAGAGAAGCAGCATTTTTTTGGTTATGAACGTACAAACTCTGGTAAATATTTCGAAATTAATGAGGCAAAAATTTTGTACCGGGATATTCGGAGCGAAATAATAACAGAAACAAGTATTTTAGCTGTGCTGCGCTTTAAAAGACCTTTCGAAAGAGATGTTTGTCGCTTCAATTCGTTCAGTACTTTCAGAGAAACGACTTTCCTTCTAGCAGGTTAGAATATAACTTGGCTCTTCGTGTTAATAACTCATGCAGGGGACGACTTCTATTTCCGAAGTACACTTCGGAGAAGCATGTAGAAGACAATTTTCCTGCCCAGCGCTTTAAAATGATTTCTAATTATAAGGAGACTGAACTTTTTTTTTCCTCTTAACCCGTTGAGTTGGACGCTACCGGATGACCGCAGGGCATTGGTTGAGTGTTCTGTTCAGGCACACAAATGACCCCGAACAGTAAATGATCCCCAAATTGGACCGCCAATGATCCTAGAACCGGAAATGATTTCACAGCAAAAAGTTAGGAATGGCGTGCACTCCATAAAAAGTCCAAGGTGAAAAAAGGAAAAGTACCTTAAGCATAAAAGCAGCAATAAAAAACGTAAACATACTACGCAAAACACCAAATTGACATTTGTCGGCTGTATAAAGTTATCAATTAGGAAACGCACCGCAACAATGAACATGAATCTTCGAGGATGCCTCTGCTATCCAATTAACCACTATGAGCTTACTCCCGTACGCTTCTATATACTTGCGTCCTAGATAGACACGGCCACGGGCTTCCATCAAAGACAATTTCATTAAAAGTGCACAAGATCAGATTTCTTCGTGTGGTTTACCGCAGTGTTCCTTAGATAGATTTATTTGCATGCCGTATGAGTAGAGCTGTCGATTCTGCTCATACAAATATATATATTTTTTTACTGTCAATAATCCCCTCTGTAGTTAATCCACTTGGGGATTCTATCTTGTCTCCAAATTGGACAATATAGTGAATATCCTGTGTTAGCGTACATCTCAGACCCGCACCCAATAAATTCATTCAGGGAAGGACCTACAATCCCGGACAAAAAAGTTGGGACAGCAAGCAAGTCCTTTCCCTCCTCCCACTTACAATGTTGATAATCGGGTGAGTTTTTCCCTTTTTTGTTGGAAAAAACGCGATATTTTCGAACATTGATTAGAGGGGATGGGGGATACGTGATCTAGCTCAAGTGTCCCAACTACTTTTGGCCGGGATTGTAGCTAAACTACAAAATTCAAACGCAGGATTTCGTGACGTTGAACATCAGTTTTAAAGTTGTGAAATTTGCATTCACATCGTAAATAATATACATTTTGCTTGCGTCACATATAGTAGCTGTTAGATTAATATATTATCACTGTAAAACTAAGAAAAACGCGAAAACCAGAAATATTTATGGAATATTATTGTGTAGCAAGGAAAGAGCCAATTAAGCGTGAGAAAACTAAACCACAAACAGCAGCGAAAACTAGTTGTGTGTGGTTTTCAGGTTTTCTGAACCCTATTGTGATTGGTTCAGTATAAAATAAACCTTTCAGAATCAAATTAAAGTGTTCGCGGTTTTCTGAGTTTCAAAGTAATAATAATAATAATAATAATAATAATAATAATGATAATGATTGCATAGAATAAAAATCCTCTGTCCAAATTCCCGAGTCCACATATTTTCATCTTCTACTGGGAGGCGCTCATTTCCGGTCCGGGATTATTTATAGTACAACCTGGGGATCATTTCTGGTCCTGGGATCATTCGTGGCACAATTTGGGGATCATTTGCGGTACGTTTTGGGGATCATTTGCGGGCCTCATTAGAAGGCTTGTACAAATCATGGGACTGAGACTAAAGATTAAAAATTAACATTCAGAGTCATGCAAAGCTTAAAGTTGGTTTTAAAATATTAACATGGGGCAAGGGGATGAGTTCTTTAGATTATTATCTGTTGCCGACACAAAGCAAAAGGTTTGGGTTAGAGTTAGTTTATGTGCGCGGAAGTTACGTTTGGTTTTGGTTTTACTTCTGATTTGATGACGGAGGGCCGCGTGTTTTAAACGCCCCGTCCACACTTGGCCGGAAAAATTTTCTAAGCGGCGTTTTTATTCTGAAAAGCCATCGTTGATTTTTTCCTTTTACACTACGCCGGAAAAATTTGAGAACGAAACAATCATGATCAACGGCCACTTTGGGTTTGTCTTCGTGAACACCCTGTCAGAGAAATCACATGAGTATTGTGACGTCATCGTTTGCGAAAAGCTCTGTTTTCCAGATGTCTTTCGTCTACGTTAAATCAATCAATCAATCAATCAATAAATCAATAAATAAATCACTAAATAAATCAATCGATAAATAATTAAATAAACTAGTAGTAATCAAGGATTAGGAGTGCGTTCTGCGCCTGTGATAATAGTTTTCTGTTGCTGAAATCATTATCTTTATGTGAACGGGTGAAGTTTTACAGACAGATATAACATACTGACAAAATCCGCTATTTAGTCTGTGGATTATTTGATTTCTTGCTTTATTGTTAGCAAGTTGAGGTCCCGTCTACTGAACTACGATTTGATGACCTTCATGGAACATTCAAAATTCATACTAAACATCTCATTTTCACTTTTACTGGTAATGTTTAAGCATTAAGGCTAATTTTTAAAAAGAGTACTTGTGTTACATCTTGTATTCTTAACCGGAAGCATTAATATCAGCTAATATCTGTAACATTTGCACTCGCGTGTCGGTTCATCCATGCATGGTTTATCGTAAACAAACTCCCGCGTGGGAC
Source organism: Orbicella faveolata (assembly GCF_042242905.1). NCBI lineage: Eukaryota > Metazoa > Cnidaria > Anthozoa > Scleractinia > Merulinidae > Orbicella > Orbicella faveolata. The sequence continues at coordinate 19,852,535 of NW_028301576.1, read as the reverse complement.
TGGCAATAATTATTATTTCCGCTGATGAATAAAAATAGTCAGAATTTACATTGCTGTTCCTTAGTTCTGGTTTACTCTGATAGGTCTTGGCTTCAGAGTACTCTTCCATCGATTCAATTTTGACCTTCGCTGGATACAGACAGAACTATTCATGGCCACTGGAAATTTTAAAGTCAACAAATGTAAACAAAATAAAGGCGATGAAATATTGCTGTTCCCGCGGTTAACATCCCAAAGCCAAGGCAATTCAAAGTCGTGTTCGTTAACAGAATAAATAATTGTTGTCCCAGTTATGTAACAAAAGCACGTCATGTCGCATCCTGACCAAACAGGCCACGCACGGTCCAGATCAAAACTACTAGAAACGAGCGATCGCGAACGAACGAAAAAGAAAATCGTCTCGTATAATTATACGTGCTTTGCGATGATGTAATTTGTTTTTCGCCCGGCCGAAAAGTCTCACTCCAGTCTACATTAGGACTGCATTCCTTTTTCTGTTGAATGCAATCAGAGTGAAAAACCCAGGAAAAACCGGTTCAAAGAAATTCCCAAAAACGTCGCCGAAAACAACGAAAAAAGCCACAAACGAGAGCAAGAATGACGAAGCAGATAGACACGAAAACGAGGCCAAAAGCTCCTGAAAAAACATGGAGGGGCGGTTAATTTGCAGTGTTCTCTAAAAACCGCGATTTTTGGGGGGCTTCAGACTATGGTTGGCCATTCGTTTCAAAATTACGACAGTGTATGCGCGGGTTTGTCTGCCGCGTATACTTGTTTACATACGTTACGTATGGGCTTTGAGCCCATATATACGAATATTTAGATCACGTATGTACGCATTTTTAAAGGGCCACATATTTGCGTAAACTCAAGCGCGGGGATATGAGAAATAAATGCCCAAATATACGCGTCCTACAAGGACCCATATATACGCGTGCTAAAATGCGCGTGTATGCGGGTCTCGTAAATTACGTTGTAAATGCCAGCACGAAATGTGTCTTTTGTGGGAATGGTTGTTCGTGTATGATAGCAATGAAAAGTACTTTAACAAGAAATCGTCAATACGGCGGCAGTGGTAAAATACCTTGTCTTGGTTTATCTGCTATTTAACAAATTGAAGTCAGTTTATTATGCTTCTGTCCTCTTATTCAAGATAAATTGCGTCATAGCATTGTCAAAGTGGCTGTGGAACCACGAGCCGCAGGCGAGAGGTTCCGCAGTAAACTTTGACGATGTTATGACGAAATTTATCATCAATAAGGGGACAGACGCATAAAAAACTGACGTCAATTTGTTTTTACAATAACAAGACCACAATATGGTCAAAAAATGGTCAAGTGAATCTTATTCAAAATGACGTGAACATTGTCAATACCTTTTCTCGCTTTTTGATTGGCTACTTCAAAAAGACTATAAAATCTCATTGGTTAAAAAGTTGACAGCTGAAAGTTGAACTGTTGAAAGCTTGATTAAATTAAAATTTTTATCCGTCTGTACTCTTATTGATGATAAAAATCAGCCAATCAGCGCGCAAGAAATGAGACAGTTTTTGTAAAATTAATGTTTGTTACTGCAGCTCTCCAGTGAATGAACTTCTAGAAACAGTTATGCGTCTTTTGAAGCACTATTTCAAAAACTCGTGCTCCGGGTTTCATCAGATTTCCAAACACGAGAAACATTTAAAACCACGAGGCCGCAGGCCTCGTGGTTTCAAATGTTTCTCGTGTGTTTGAAAACCTGATGAAACCCGAAGCACGGGTTTTTGAAATTACTTCTCCAACAAAGAAAATTAGTTTAAAATATTATTTGAATGAGTTTTTTCAATTCAAATATTATATTTGAGACGTGAAAATGTGATTCTATCACCTAATTGCTGCTCTGTGGCAATTTTTGAATATTCATCAATGTCACGTTGTTACCTAGCTGTTTGTCAGTTCTGAGCGAACACGTTGCTTCGCAAAGCAAATGGCGGAGTGCAGATGTAGACCTCCTAAAACTCGCGAAGAGGAAAAGAGTGGCCAGCGCTAATCCGAGGTAACGTGTGCGTCCAGTCTGTTAATTGCAGGGGTAGATAGTAAATTGGTATGCCTTAGAACTGGGAATTTCTTTAAACGTTAGTGCCATTTCAGGTTCGGAAGTGTACAGCACGGTTGAAAGCAAACCAAAAGACGAGGTCGCCACCATTGAACGGGAATTTAAATTTAGAGAAGAATGGCCCTTTCTGTTTTGGGGAGTTTAATAACTGTACCCAGACGACGATCGAATAGTATCCCATAACGATATTTTTTACGTACATGACCGGCGCAACATCGAAGTTATCATGGATTTCAGCGTGAAATAACGTGGTTTTCTCCGCGGTCTATTTCTTATTTTTATTGCCGAAAAAGGTAAGAAAAGTACATTATTTAACTCTTTGACACGATTATAATGATTTGTGAATGTTTAAGAGCACAGCCTTATTATAATATTACGATGGCCCAGAAGGCTCACAGTTCAGTTGTGATTTTTCACAGTTCAGTTGTTTTATTTTTCACAGTTCAGTTGTGATTTTTCATAGTTCAGTTGTGATTTTTGAAACAGTTCAGTTGTTATTTTTCACAGTTCAGTTGTGATTTTTCGGTTGGACGAAAGAGACTGGAACTTAACATACGGGAACTGAGACAGGCGAGTGTTTTTCTCTCGCCATTTTAAAAGGGGGCCAAGTTGTCCTCTAGTTTGTGTTTGGCAGTGCTTGGCGTTTTAAACGACGGATGCTATAACAAGGGAAAATGTCCGAGAGGAAATAAGACGTTAGGGTGAATCTGCCTCTACGAGTTCTAAAGCAGCGACCCGTGAACCAAACCAACGAACGGTAAGCCGACTGTCTGGATTGCTCGACCGCCTCAGAGGTCAGTCAAGAGGGAGGAAAAGAAAGACCGATAAAGAACATCGAATCCAAGTTCGCTGGATTCATTATGACAAGAAGTCAGAAAGTTTTTGTTCCAGTTCGTCAGAAGAACGGTGACGGAAACTGGTTCGTTGCTTATACTGCATCGGAACCTCCCACAGTTGAAGAACTGAAGCAAAAAGCCACTGCTTTGTTTTTCCCTGACGGGAAAAGTGCTTCCGCTGGCTCTGTTCACGACATGCTCCTAGATATCTGCGACACAATCACCCAAACGGTTATTATTCGATTTCCTGGTGAACGAACTATTGAAAGTTATTTAAAGGAAAATGGTCCTTATCCGTCGACAACTTACCGCTATCTAAGATCACAGCACCAAGCCACATTCTTTTCACAACTTAAAGCAGACGAGGAAAATTTTGAACGGTCAGTCAACCTGAATACTTCGCAGGTAGCATCAGATGCTGGTAAGCGCGTTGTTTATTCAGTATGTAGCTGTACGTACTTGGAAGGTGAAGAATGAATTCGATGTGAGCAGAACAGAGAATATGAGTTTTCTAGGATCGCTGATGGGGGAATCCATATGCTATGGAAACCTCAGAAACACCAGAAAACCCAGTTTTACTAACTATGGATGAAATAAGATCTAGGCGGGTAGCACTACTTTCAAATGGTGTGGCTGAAACAGAGTCAGAAGGATCACATGGCAATGTGGCTGATGAAACCAGTTACCGAAGGTTTACAAATGAAGAGAATTGCAGTTGTGATGAAGGCTCTTCAGAGCAGGATTCTCCATGTCCCTCTTCATCAAGAGATCTTCCAGAGAGAGTTCTTACAGTTCACAGTTCAAAGATCATGCATAAGAGCTGAATTGATCAAACATTTTAAAGACCCAAGTGTAATGAACCGTAATATTGATTTTAAAGTGATTAACGAAAAGGGAGAGTTTGAACAAGGTGTGGGTGTTGGGGTAATTTGTGAAGTGTATACTTTATTCTGGAGTGAATTTTCTGTCTCCATGACTTTAGGAAAGAGAGAAAGGGCTCCCTTTGTTAGACATGACCACTTTGTTGAGGAGTGGGAGGCTGTGGGGAGAATTTTAGTTAAAGGGTTTGTGTTTGTCTCCTATTTTCCCACCTTTTTGTCAAAGGCTTTTTTACGCTACTGCCTCTTTGGCAACCAAGTTCCAGATTCCATGTTTGTTGATTCATTTACAAAATATCTATCCCCAGTAGAGGAAGAGTTCATTGTAGATATTATAAGGAAGAATCAGCTTCCAGATGATGAAGACAAATTTACTGATTTTCTTGAAAGATTCAAGTGTAGAAGGGTGGTTATCAATGAAAACCCTAACCAAGTCATTCTTGAAATTTCCAAGCAGGAACTAGTTCAGAAACCATATCTCATGATTTCATCTTTGCAACCTTTTTTACAGCAGTTGAAGCAATATCCCCAGTTCCAAACTATTTCAGCCGTTGAGGGCTTCTATGTTAGTCTTCAAACTACAACGAAAAAGGTGCTCTCTTGTCTCATCTCAAATCTAGAAAGTGAAGGAGAGAGAGATGCATTTAAGAGGCCCCGCGCCTAAGAAACGACCGATGATTTCCGGCTAAAAAATAAAATCGGCCGACTTTTATCTCCCAAGTAGAGGTTACCGAATACTATTTAAAAATGAATTTCTTTTGTTTCAGTTTCGCTTTAAACCAAAAATATCGAGCCGCAAACTTTTTCCGTCTGATAGCAGTAAAATCAGGCCGAAAATAAGCCCCCGCAAAAAACTGTTCAGAAATAACTATCGCAACGCAAAATAATGAGAAAACTACACAGTGTTGAAGAAAAAGGTCTTTTAATGCAATATCATTCGATAAACATCAAAAAACTGCCGAAGCGATTAAAAAAGTAAAGTTTGAAATATTGCATAGTAAATTAGATGGAGCGTTGGAGCTGATTTTAAAATAATTATTTCTCAAAAGTTCAACGCTTTTGAAAGCAATCACAGTGATGAATCAGGCATTAGAGGGATATACATCACGTTTCTGGAAAAACATTTTTCGGCCAACGTATATTGACCTTGTACAAAGCTTTCAAAGTTACCGTGTTTACCGTTATCCTGCTACTTCGGCGAAACACTTCTCTTTTGCCAATACGGCCGTGGATAGCGTGTTAAACGCCACTTTAAACCTTGCTAGGCATCCAAAGACCATGCTAAGTAGAAGGACGTAGAATTAAAAGAGAAAGGAAGATGAAAAATACGCAGAAAAAGAAAATAACTTGAAATTACCATCTGCTCACGAAAGTTGAATCTGGAAAATGTCGTCGCGTGACAGCGGTCATTGACACCATTTGTATAAATAGCGGCGGAATCCAAACGAATGCACAGATAGGAAAACAATTTTTCCCGGCCAGAAAACGTTTAGTGGAACAATGTTGTGTTATTTTTCACAAATGATGGTCACTCAATAAGAAAAACTTCCCCAACCGCCAAACCGTTTAGGCCGCAGCGTGATCTGAGTTATGGGGTCACGACTGGATCCCTAGCCGCTGACCGCCCGAAGGACATTGCAGACTCGTTTTCCCACGGTCTTGCGACTTGACGTGACAAATGACGTCGATGGCCACTGTCACGCGACGACATTTTCCAGATTCAACTTTCGTGAGCAGATGGTAATTTCGAGTTATTTTCTTTTTCTGCGTATTTTTCATCTCCCTTTTTCTTTTAATTCTACATCCTTCTACTCAGGATGGTCTTTGAATGCCTAGCAAGGTTTAAAGTGGCGTTTAACACGCTATCCACGGCCGTATTGGGAAAGAGGAGTGTTTCGCCGAAGTAGCAGGATAACGGTAAACACGGTAACTTTGCATAATTGACGAAAATTAAAAAGTATCTTCATAGAATGACTATTCGATATATTTCGAACATTGCTTTTTTGTCGTTGTTGGTGTCTTCAATTACTTAGCCTTAATAGTTTCCAAATAATAAAGAAAGAGGGAAAATCGCTGGTTAAACTGACAACCGTTTACATATAGCGTCACATTATCCCCTGTCATATTTTTCGGCTTAATCCCCGTAAAAGGTGCAAAAGCTCCTGCGGTGGACCTTTTGAAGATTAACCCCTAAAATGTACGACGAGCACCCCCGTTATTTTTATATGAGTCTCTTCCCCCCCCGGGGGTTGAAAATGAACAAAGTTTGCATGCCGTGTAGCGCGACTTGACTTCGGCGTGCTCTTACGTACCGTGCCGAACTGAATTTATAGCCTGCTGCATTAGCTGCCGTTTTTAATATATTGTAGCATTTAAAATGGCCTTCAGCAAAGCAAGCGTCTTCCGATCTTCTGCGCGACTGATTGAACTCCACGTTTGGAATCAAATTTATTTGAGGTCGGAACGGCAGAAACGCGACGTTTGGACTAGGGCAAATTCCAACCGAGGTCAGATCGCGGGATCGATTTCAAACAGTCTTACTCTATTTTTCAAGAAAACCTGCTTCCTTGGTCTGGCTGGATCACGTTAATAAAACCTCTTCGTTTCATTTCGTGTATTTAATTAATTCGTTTTCCGTCAAGATCAAAATCGAGACGCGTGCTAAAATTTACTCTAAAAGACCAGTCTCCTTTGGAATATTTGCAGACTAATCGAGTGTATATAAAAGTGAAAGACAAACCCTGATATGTCTCTATTATAAGCAAGTGTCTAAACCTCAATAACCTAGTAATTCCAATTGGAGCAAACTGAAAATAAATATTAATATTACGTGACGCCAGTCACGTAATACATGTAGCGTGTTTAGTCTATGTCACTTTGAACTTATATTCTGCGCTTTTTCTGTAGTTTTATGTACCTTGCGTGAAATAATGAAACAATGTTGTAATAACGACATGGATCAACTCTCGTATTGTATATTTCCCACAAAGCATGGCCCTCAAATGGAACAAAAACAGATTAGAGTGTTCAACAATAGAGTTCTTTGAACATACCGCATTATGAAAATTTGAGAAAAGACTGTCGCGAACTTTTGCATTTTACCTGCGTGAACCTCCATTACCCAGAATTTTTTTTTCATATTATTATAGGAGAAACGACACTCTTTTGCACAGTACTTGTTTTAGTTCCATATCGGACATACCAAGACGCGTTTTAAGCCCGTAAAACTACGCAATTTTTGCTGTTTTCATACGGGCTTGAAAAGGCAATTCTTCAACGGTCGACGGAAGCCTTCAAAATGCTTGAAAAATTTAAAACTTCCTATTGTTAGATAGAAGAAAGTAAAACTCTTATGCTAAGTTTACCCCGAGTTCTAGTTTTGTAAATTGTTTCAGTGCGAATACCGAGAACTTTGTCAATTTTCAAGATATTTTTTGTATATTTAATAAGGCAAAAAAGGTATATTTTCGTTTTTTGCGAATTTCTCGAAGACTTTAAATTCTAAGAAAGTCGGAATAATATTTTCGAAAGTGGCTCTCCAAAAGCGTTCTTTAGGCAAATTTTCAGGATTTTTGATTTTTCTAACCTGGCCAGCCATCCTCGGTATTTTCATGATCAGTCAGTGACTCTTAAACAGTGTAGCAGTGCTAAACTCCTTTTCTTACTGGGTCTCTTCTCTCAGTTTTCTGTCTAAGAAATAGGGTTCTGCTGTCGTTTCTACTCTGATGATAAAGAATTTTATATTGTTTAAACCTCACATGAGTCCCAATTCTTTGCAGGTTGGCATGAGGCAGCTGACGGGCGAGGACTCTCTGAGTTGGAGCGATGCAAGCGCAACTATGAAATGCTGAACATGATATTAGATGAGTGGATATCCGATGGCATAAGGAAAACCCAGACCTTTCAACCGTCGATGTCAACAAGTATGATGATTTAAATATGCAAGTGAACATACACAATTACTACTAATGGATTCAATACTTAACGATATCAAAAAACAAATGAATCAAAACTTGAAATCTACTTTCATTGTACATGCTTTAGTACTCTGTTGTTCTTATAAATAAAACATTTAAAAGAAAGATTTAGAACGCCTTTTCTCAAAAATCCAGTTTTTATGTTAAGTTTAAACCAGAAGGACATTTGACAACTTAATAATGTATGTTACTTGGTGCTAATTTGTAGGCCAATCAAAGGAATTTGTGGATTTTCACGAGAGACCGTCATTGCAGTCACCACCAACATTGAGAGCATTGAATTCCGCAGAAGAGAAAATGGCACTCATGGCTTTGAAGAACATCCACGTGCTGGCACAACAGATCCCGTTGAAACGCGCTGCTGCATCGTTACCTAGGTCTCATTTTCACTTTGAAGGAATTTAAAGCTCTCTGGAGGAAACTGGTAAGGTGAGGAAAAACAAGTTAATATTATTGATATTAGTAATAATACTAATAATAATAATACTACTACTACTAATAATAATAATATTATTATTATTATTATTATTATTATTATATTTCTTATTTATTTCATCGGGGAATTTACTAAGAGGATTGGAGATGACTTCCCAGTTTACCACTGGACGGCAAATGAACGATATAAAGAATGGGAAGAAGAATTGCCTTCTTTCAATGAAGCACCAGATGTGTCAGACAACATTGATGCTGCTGAACATCTCCTTAGGCTCCATCGTCTGACCTTAAGCAGAAGAGAAGACTCTTCTATCTTCACAGCAGGCCGTAGCTTTCTTCCCGCCCGAAACCAGACAACAATTCTCCAGAGGCTTTATAGGCCTGAAGGACAGCTACCCCCCAAGTTGTGATAGTGGTCCTAGTGAATATACTTAACTAATATAGTCAGGGCTGTCAATAAGTTGCAAAGCAGTTGCGGTATGAAAATCTTTTGTTCATCCAAAGCAGCAATGCTGTGTGTTATGGGTTGTGGCCCTTGATGACAACCCTACTATAATGCCTATATCCATTTTTGTGGCAGGCATGAAAATTGTTTATCAAAATCCTTGGTGTCAAAGTTTGTAATAGTTTTGAAGTTAAATAGCCAAGCACAAGTCACTGTTATATTGGTTGTTGTTATCATTTTTGCTCCATCGACCTTTCTTGGTAATTGTTACTGCAGAGTAAAGTCAAAAATCCCTGATTTTCGGTATCCATTGTCTCTTTACGAAGCATAACTTGTAGGCACTAACTTCAACCCATTTGATGGCTTTCGTCAACTTTGGAATTTTTTCCACTCCACAGTACCCAATGACAAGCCAAACTCCATTGTACAGAACTTCAAATGTGATGGCATTTTTGTCTGTCAAATTGCTTGTTTCAAAAGAGGCTGTAACTGAGATATTTTCCTATGTAGACTTCAGTTCCAAACCTTTTTCTAGGGCATCGTGGTATCTATTTGCCCAGAATGACCCTTTAACATTGAACGATTCTGTGAAGTACTCGACTTCATCAGGATCAGACAGGTGATCATCAAGATCAGCGAAGTTGTCTTCTTGCTCATCCCCTTCAGGAAAACATTCGTCTTCGCTGATTACAGGGCTACCCTCTTCACTATGATCAGACAATAATTTGGTAGAAGTCTCGGAATTCATTGCCACTAATTAGTAAGCGGTCGAAGTAGAACAGTTACAGTGGTAATCGTCGATTTCCACTGGTGGTAAACGATTGTCAAGCGGAGAGGCTTTTATCACACTCGGTCTCACGTACTGAGCGGCGGGAGCAGGTATTAATTCGAAAGACCGAAGCAATGATCTGGTCAGTCCATCTCCTATAAGATCACTTGGGTCGAGACATTGTAAAAAAGGAACAAGCAGGAGGGTCATGAATTGTGCCATTATTTTAGGATGTCTTCTAGCTGATTTAAAATACTGTTTTAAAAAAGACCTCACACCTCCGCAATGCCGCGTAGTTAAAACACAAAAGCAACTCCGGAGATCACAAGTCTCGGTTAACAAGCCTAAAAAAATCACAGAATCTTGAGAACTTACCGTGATATCACAAGAAGAACTTATTCGTATCAGCACAGCGCTTCTTACCCCAGCGAATAATTCGTCTGTAGGCAAATTCACAACAAACACAGGGACGAGAGCCCTTCCTCGTTCGTCCATGCTTTCCATATAGCTTATATGTATTTCCCGACAGATCAACGAAACAAAAGTAAAACCCTTCGCTGTAACGGCAAAATTCTCCTTTGAAACGCAGCGAATATAAACTAACTCGGTACTCTTTAAAGCAGAAGCAACGGAATCCAAACAAGTGTGAAAGCACGCCATAGCTTCATCGCGAGAGCGTGGAATAAATGATGACGTCACGTAGGCAGTGATAATCGAGAGGTTAAGCATGACGTTGACGGCAGACGGCAAACGGCAAAGACAACTTCTGATTTTGAGTTTTTTCTTCTAATCCGTAAATAAAGCACACAAAAATGGAATAACGTGTCCTACTATTCATTGCAAATACAAATAATTTCACTCTACTGTACACGCAGCTGAAGAGAGACGGCAAAAGTTTTGTTTTTGCCGTTTGCCGTAAACGTCATGCTTAACCTCTCTAATATAAACCTAACCGAGATGCATCATGGGATACTACTCGATCGTCGTCTGAACTGTACCGTTACATTTAACGCCAGCAGTAAATAATTTAGGTTTAAAGTTTGTCTTGTAAAATGTGTGATTAAATAAAAGTGTTTATTGTCGTGTGTTTTTCTTGCTTTATCAATATACAGATTAAGAAAATTTGCATTCGTGTTTGAAATTATTTCAAACACGACCGTGGTTTTCAACTCGATTTTCATTGAGTTTCTAAACCCATCCACCTGAGCAGAATAAGACACTCTGCTTGGAAAGAGCTGCATGAATAATTAATGAGTTTGAGAATGCCTGTTCAAGATTTTATCCTCACGCCGATCATCGTGAAGTTGCTGTGGATTATTCTGTACATCGTTTAGTAGCCTACGTAGTTTGGAGGTTTTTAGGCAATTTGAACGCGCTAAGAAAGCGGCAAAGCTGCGATAACGAGCGCCAAATGCGGTAAAGCCAAGAGAAGCCTGGGAGGTTCCTGCTCGTTTTCGCGGCTTTGTCGCTTTGTGCGCTCGCGCTCAAATTGCTTAAAAGATTGCTAAACCGCCAAGCTACGCAGGATTATCGTTTAGTTGACTCATTGGACAGAGGTGCCCAGGCGAATGCCGAGACGATGGATCATACTGAATGTTGGGTTATTATACCCAACCCGAAAAACATTCATCCACAGCAAAGCCAATACAGTATTCCCAGCCGTGTACTATTTCTTAATAAACATCAAATAATCTTACAACATAAAAGCTGGACTGTCAATTGATTTTCTGTAATGTTTTCTGAATTTCAATGTGTCTATAAATTTTATGAAATCGTCGACACAGCTATATGTAATGGTATATTTAACCTTCAATAATTCGTCAACTAGACGACCAAAATGACTTGAACAATCGCTTACCATTTGCACTAACAAACATAGGATACCCTCAATAATTTAAATAGGACAATCATATGACCCTTGGAGGACATTTAGTTTATTTGTGGCCCGAGTAGCATCATTTACGCCCGAGCGGAACAAGGCCAAATCGTACAAATTTATTTAATAAGAAAAAAAATGTTTAACAGAGCTGTAGCATGAAACTATGGTATGGAAAGTTGTTGCTACAATACGATCAGCTAGACATGAGCCAAATAAAAGTCTTTTTTGTGTACAATACAAGTCAAATATAATCTAGTTTTATAAAGATTGGTAACAATGATTAGCAAAGAGACAGTTTATATTAAAAAATAATAGTCTTCCCGTTCACAGGTAATGGACACAAACTGGCTTTGCTAATTTCATTAAATAAGTTACAGCTTTTAGTCGCTATCGTCGCTCTCGATTATTCGGTCGCGTTTGTGGGTTGATGGGGACAGTTCTTCATACTTTCTGTGATAAATGTTCATTGTTCCAATCTGAATATGTTGGGTGCAATTTTGGTACGGCTGTGTCAAGGAAATCAAGGTTTTGGAGAAGGGAATTAGGGTAAACTTTGAATAGGAATGGCTGACGGACCGGCGACATTTTGCCTTGTGATTCCTGAAGCTTCTTGCCGAACAGCGAGTTGTGACTGCAAGGTGTCACTTTAAATCTTTCAACACTCTCTTTTTTGTACACTTGTTTTCTCGCTGATGTAGAGGAAAGGCTCCATTCATCTTTGTGCTCTGTGATTACACAGATTTTCCTTGCGTCCACACCGGGCTGGAACAAAGAATTAACAGTTGATGTACGAATTTCAGTGATACGTGTACCGCTCCGATAACTCTGCTTTGATACAAATCCTTGCCATCGTCTTGCTAATGGTATTTCTTCCCAGAGGCTCATTTCTGTACGAGTGCTGGGCGCTTGCAAGTTTATATTATTAGTGGTAGCTTTGTTTGGAGTCTGAAAAAGTGCCTTGCGGTCGGGATGAGTCTTGCCGAGGTAAAAATCAAAAGCAGCAACTGGAAAAGTGCTGTTGAAGTTTCGTACATACGAACATCCGAGTATGACTGCTCAGACTGTTTAGCGCCTCCTTGGTAATTTCTAGTTTGTTCAGTAACTTTTTCGGTAATGTAATGGCCTCCAGCGTCATCAGTTTTATTTCAAATGAATGCCTTGTAAGCTCCCGCCATTTCACTCTGCCGCCGCGAGAGAAATGAAAACACAACCAAAACCAAATAAACTCAACTAACTTATTCCATTCCATGAAGTATCGATTCAATTTCTGCATGTTTCCTGACTCTATAGATGATTTGTGTTTTGGTTTCGCTTTGTTTTCTTTCGTAAATAACTTGACCTTCGCATCAAGCGTTTTGTAGGCAGGCAAATGACCAATTTCGATATATTAAAATTCAGCCTAACACAATACACCTCTGCATGAGCCTCTGAGGAATAAATCCCACAAACTCTGTATTTATTACCAAGAGCCTCGCACTGAGGTCTATTGTTTTAGGCCGAATTTCAATATATCGAAATTTGTCTATTATTGAATTTGCTGTCTTGCAAAATGTTTATGTTTCGGCTGACTGGAGAACAGGTTAGATGGCGATAAATGGCCGCTCTAATTCCACTCAATGCACTTGGAGTTAATGCTTGGCCTGTCTCTGTTTTCACTTCAGCGAAGAACTTTTGCAGAATTTCACTCAAGTCCATTGGACCTACTGTTTTGAGATCCACTGTAATTTTTCTTTTCTTGCACCATTTCTCGAACTTTTTTCACTGCTCACTCAGTTGTTCTCTTGGTGTTTTTCGCTTGAGATTTTTGCTCAATTTCATCCAGTTGCTCCTTGTCTAAGTATGCGTTTTGACTGGAAAGAAGCTGAAAATTTGGAACTGTTTCCATTTTAAAATAAAGTTCCCAAAACGTCAAACGTTCACTACAGACCTACAAAGTGAGCAAGTGTAAACTCATCCACAAAAATTTGCGCCCAACTCGGGCATTGAAATGATTTAGCCAGGATCTTATTGGCCGAGCGAGGTTGTTTTACATCTCTGCAACGAATAAGAATCAGGGCGGCAAACGCATATTAAGCAAGCACATTTCACGCCTGGCCCGCAAAAAGGCGCATTTTAAGAGGGCAGTTTGAGATTTGGGCGCGCGTATTACGCTTTCCGCTGAAAGTCTGTTAATTTGTTCCAAGCTGCCGCGATTATAGTCAATTCGTAATATGAACAATCCATGATAAAGCCGTTTATTTACTATGATAATAAAGCATCAACTATTTTCGCCCGCGGGAAATTGGTCTCAACCCATCACGTGACTGAATATTCCCCAATTTTGACAAAAATGCTCGAATATTTGTCCTTGGACATTATCTGTTCCTCGAAGCTCACTGTCATTGTCGTTATTATTATTGTTTTTAATTCATCAAAAAATGTTCAATCCGAATGCAAAAGACACCTCAAAATAAGTGATCCGACCGACTTCCGGCACGAAATCTCGCATAGAAGTGAAGAGAGCGTTGATAAAAAAAAAAAAAAGAAAAAAAAGAAAAGAAAAAGAAAAAGAAAAACTGGCATTTATAATTTTCTTCTTATTTTCGCTTTTCGCAAACCACTGCTCAATTGTCACAAGAAACATCGCAGTACATGTATCGAACTAAAACTTTCAGTCTGGCTCGAACTAAACACTTGAAAAACCAGACAAAAAAGACGAAATAAATCTTAGGCCCAACTTTCAACAACGGCTAATTATGTTATTCCTAACTACACATTTCCTCCCCCTTTTTACGACCAGTTCGCCATAACATTAAAACGCAAGAGGCTGAAAAAGACCTCCGAAGTTTTCTCTCCACTTCCGCCGGAATAGACAACAAGAAATGGCCTATTCTTTTAAGACACGCGCTCGCCCCAGGCCGTGCAGTCAATCAAATAACAATCAAGGAGTAATATGTTACTACACTAATAAATACTACACTATATGGGTTGACCTGTCAAAGCAAATGCCTCACCTTCCGAGAATAAAATCTGCCAAATGCATGGCTTACAGTTGGATCGATATGGAAGTGCATGGAAATTAGCAATTAGTGCTGTATAAAACGTTTATCGATATACTTACAGCTGCCGCAAATATCGAAGACTGGAAAAAACGTTTCCTGATAAATTCTGAATATTATTTCCTGCCAAGTCTCTGCAATAGAGAGAGGGAAACAAGTAAAAGACAATGTAGCATTAATAGTAAGATGAAGGGTACACATTGTAATAATATGATTAAATAGAGCTATATGTTTTCTTTTTTTTTTTTTTTTTTAATCAAGCTTAAAACATGTAACTAAACCAAATATCTGCCATTATTCAAACTGCTAGCTACCAAAATGGCGTAGCATTTTTGAGCAAACGTAGTGGGTTAATTCAATCGCATCTTATGCAACGATGGGTGAAACGGCTAGAAGCCGGAAATCCCATGACAGTGACCAAATCTACATGACAGTGACCAACTCGAAAGCTCATTGGCTACTTTGGTCTGTACACAATTAAATATTGTTTCTTCTAGTTAATTTCTATCTGTATTTATTTTTCCTATATCATTGTAAACCATCTTATGTCAAGTTGTTTTTTTCTGTAAATAGTGTGCGATTATAAAAAAAACTGGAAAAAAAAAAAAGAAAAAAAAAACATGAATTTAATGTTCGATTCATATATTATACTTTCATGGGAAAGCGCCCTAAAGCGGCCATTACGGTTTTGTATTATTTGAGTTTAACTATAGGTGAATTTTATAGCAAATAACTTAGCGATGACACCTTGATTTGCTTATGTCATTGAAAACCAGCCGTCAAATAAAGCGAAGGTAGACGCTAGTTTAAAAGTCATTTTCCACATTTTCTATGCGCCAGAAATCAGGGTTGTCTGATATCTTGAGAGGTGTAGAGAAAATCTGTGTTTCATTCTTTTCATTATGAATTTTAGCCCCCTTTGATGTTGTTCTTATTTTCTTGTTTTGTGAGGATCCTTGGCAATTAATACAATGATTTTTACAGGTTATCCAGGGATCAGTTGTCTCTTACATTTTGAGGGAAAATATGAAATCATTTATCCCAGTTGTTCAAACAATTCCTTTGTTGTTTCTGTGTTGCTGATTTTTTCGTTTTTGTTATATCGGTTGATTAGTTTAACACATGTAGTTCGTGCACATATATGTCAATATTTCTTTGCAATTCTTGTTTTCAACAGGGATGAACTGATTAGAGAACTGATTTCTGTCGTGGTTATTAATTCTTAACCGATTTTATGACCAGGAGCTGTGGAATGGAACGAGATAGTCCCTGTTGTTGTGCTCTCTTTACACTGTAGCTTTGAGTATGGTTGATGAGCGCGATGAACTTCCCTTTGTGAGAAAACAGCTTTGAATATTTAGATGATTTAATTTCATGTTTTGGAAAACACTTGCTCCAAATTATTACATATTAGGTTGTTTAGTGCAACATTCTTTTGTGCATTTCTTGACTGCCAGTTTCAGTCTCGAAGATGTTTAGAGTATTTTCTAATTAAATGTTGCTCTGGATTGTACTGTTTCTGCAATGCGGAATTATTTGTTTGTTGCTATCTCTTTCACCTACGTACATAGTACGTATTTCATATTGGTACAAGGCCAGGTTTGAAATCAGCGCTTGTTTTGTTGTTCCCTGAAATTATAGAGTAGAGATGGATATTTTCCCAGAGGGCAGCCTAAACTGTCAAGGCAATATTAAAAAAAAAAAAAAAACTCCAGATAAACACTACACAGTGGTCAATGTTTTATTGTTTTTCTTGCTTTTAAATACTGCGAAAATCTTAAAATTATTTACCGTTAGTTTATACCACACAAATGAATCAAGTGCGTTCTGCGCATTCTTATCGGCTAGCGCAGAGGTGAATAGCAAGTACTATTCTGTCCTAAGTCTATGGACTTAGTGTGGAGCAAAAATCACGTGACTCCAGTGCACAGCTGGTAATAAAACATTGTATTACAACGTTCTTATTCTGAGATGAGACAACACTGGAATTGGTCTGATTTCAGGGACAAAAGGTCATTCTTAGGTAGAACTGGTCACAAAAATTAACTTTGAACCCAGAAGTACAGGTAAAATGAAGAACAGCATGCTCCAATTGTCTGTTTTTGATATATTTTAACCATACTAACATTTAGAATTTACTGTATTGTAAAAATAGGGCTTAAATATGGGCATGCTGTTTGGTTTCTTAGAGATTTGTCTGCTTTTAAATTGCTTTTCGATGCTTTACTATCCAAAGACAGATCAGCACTCTCATTTTAAAAAGAAGTGAACATTGCTACACTTAAGAGCAGAAGCCACGGAATCCAAACAAGTGTGAAAGCACGCCATAGTTTCATCATCACGAGAGTGTGGAATAAATGATGACGTCACGTACGCAGTGATAGCATAAACCTAAACGAGATGCATCATGGGATACCATTCGATCGTAGTTTGAACTCTACCGTTACATTTAACATCAGCGGTAAATAATTTAGGTTTAAAGTTTGTCTTGTAATATGTGTGATTAAATAAAGTTGTTTATTGTCACGTGTTTTTCTTGATTTATCAATATGCAGATTAAGAAAATTTGCATTCGTGTTTGAAATTATTTCAAACAGGGCTGTGGTTTTCAACTCGTTTTTCACTGACTTTCTAAACCCATCCACCTGACCAGAATAAGATGCTATGATTGGGTAAGAGCTGCGTGAATAATTAACAAGTTTGAGAATGCCTGTTCAAGATTTTATCCTCACGCCGATCGTCGTGAAGTTGCTGTGGATTAATCTGTACATCGTTTAGTAGCCTGCGTAGCTTGGGGTTTTTTAGGCAATCTGAACGCGCTAAGAAAGTGGCAAAGCCGCGATAACGAGCTTCAAATGCGGCGAATCCAATGGAAGCCTGGGAGGTTCCTGCTCGTTTTCGCGGCTTTGTCGCTTTGTGCGCTCGCGCTCAAATTGCTTAAAAGATTGCTAAACCGCCAAGCTACGCAGGATTATCGTTTAGTTGACTCATTGGACAGAGGTGCCCAGGCGAATGCTGAGACGATAGATCATGCTGAATGTTGGGTTATTATACCCAACCCGAAAAACATTCATCCACAGCAAAGCCAATACAGTATTCCCAGCCGTGTACTATTTCTTAATAAACATCAAATAATCTTACAACATAAAAGCTGGTCTGTCAGTTGATTTTCTGTAATGTTTTCTGAATTTCAATATGTCCATAGATTTTATGAAATCGTCGACACAGCTATATGTAATGGTATATTTAACCTTCAATAATTCGTCAACTAGACGACCAAAATGACTTGAACAATCGCTTACCATTTGCATTAACAAACATAGGATACTCTCAATAATTTAAATAGGACAATCATATGACCCTTAGAGGACATTTAGTTTATCTGCGGCGCGAGTAGCATCATTTACGCCCGAGCGGAACAAGGCCAAATCGCACAAATTCATTTAATAAGAAAAAAAAAATGTTTACCAGAGATATAGCATGAAACTATGGTATGGAAAGTTGTTGCTACAATACGATCAGCTAGACATGAGCCAAATAAAAGTCTTTTTTGTGTACAATACAAGTCAAATATAATCTAGTTTTAAAAAGATTAGTAACAATGATTAGCAAAACGACAGTTTATATTCAAAAAATAATAGTCTTCTCGTTCACAGGTAATGGACACAGACTGGCTTTGCTAATTTCATTAAATAAGTTTCAGCTTTTAGTCGCTATCATCACTCTCGATTATTCGGTCGCGTTTGTGGGTTGATGGGGACAGTCCTTCATACTTTCTGTGATAAATGTTCATTGTTCCAATCTGAATATGTTGGGTACAATATTGGTGCGGCTGTGCCAAGGAAATAATGGTTTTGGAGAAGAGACCTAGGGTAAACTTTGAATAGGAACGGCTGACGGACCGGCGACATTTTGCCTTGTGATTCCTGAAGCTTCCTGCCGAACAGCGAGTTGTGACTGCAAGGTGTCACTTTAAATCTTTCAACGCTCTCCTTTTTGTGCACTTGTTTTCTCGCTGATGTAGTGGGAAAGGCTCCATTCATCTTTGTGCTCTGTGATTACACAGATTTTCCTTGCGTCCACACCGGGCTGGAACAAAGAATTAACAGTCGATGCACGAATTTCAGTGATACGTGTACCGCTCCGATAACTCTGCTTTGATACAAATCCTTGCCATCGTCTTGCTAATGGTATTTCTTCCCAGAGGCTCATTTCTGTACGAGTGCTGGGCGCTTGCAAGTTTATATTATTAGTGGTAGCTTTGTTTGGAGTCTGAAAAAGTGCCTTGCGGTCGGGATGAGTCTTGCCGAGGTAAAAATCAAAAGCAGCAACTGGAAAAGTGCTGTTGAAGTTTCGTACATACGAACATCTGAGTATGACTGCTCAGACTGTTTAGCGCCTCCTTGGTAATTTCTAGTTTGTTCAGTAACTTTTTCGGTAATGTAATGGCCTCCAGCGTCATCAGTTTTATTTCAAATGAATGCCTTGTAAGCTCCCGCTATTTCACTCTGCCGCCGCGAGAAAAATGAAAACAAACAAAACCAAATAAAGTCAACTAACTTATTCCATTCCAAGAAGTATCGATTCAATTTCTGCATGTTTCCTGACTCTATAGATGATTTGTGTTTTGGTTTCGCTTTGTTTTCTTTCGTAAATAGCTTGACCTTCGCATCAAGCATTTTGTAGGCAGGCAAATGACCAATTTCGATATATTAAAATTCAGCCTAACACAATACACCTCTGCATGAGCCTCTGAGGAATAAATCCCACAAACTCTGTATTTATTACCAAGAGCCTCGTACTAAGGTCTATTGTTTTAGGCCGAATTTCAATATATCGAAATTTGTCTATTATTGAATTTGCTGTCTTGCAAAATGTTTATGTTTCGGCTGACTGGAGAACAGGTTAGATGGCGATAAATGGCCGCTCTAATTCCACTCAATGCACTTGGAGTTAATGCTTGGCCTGTCTCTGTTTTCACTTCAGCGAAGAACTTTTGCAGAATTTCACTCAAGTCCATTGGACCTACTGTTTTGAGATCCACTGTAATTTTTCTTTTTTCGCACCATTTCTCGAACTTTCTTTGCTCCCAACTCAGTTGTTCTCTGTGGTGTTTTTCGCTTGAGATTTTTGCTCAATTTCTAAGTATGCGTTTTGACGTGAAAGAAGCTGAAAATTTGGAACTTTTTCCATCTGCAAATAAAGTTCCCAAAACGTCAAACGTTCACTACAGACCTACAAAGTGAGCAAGTGTAAACTCATCCATAAAAATTCGCGCCCAACTCGGGCATTGAAATGGTTTAGCCAGGATCTTATTGGCCGAGCGAGGTTGTTTTACATCTCTGCAACGAATAAAAATCAGGGCGGAAAATGTATATTAGGCAAGCACATTTCACGCCTGGCCCGCAAAAAGGCGCATTTGAAGAGGGCAGTTTGTCATTTGGGCGCACGTATTACGCTTTCCGTTGAAAGTCTGTTAATTTGTTCCAAGCTGCCGCGATTATAGTCAATTCGTAATATAAACAATCCATGATAAAGCCGTTTATTTACTATGATAATAATCCATCAAATATTTTCGCTCGCGGGAAATTGGTCTCAACTCATCATGTGACTGAATATTCCCCAGCTACGACGGGGGAATATCTGAGGATATTCCCCAGTTTTCAAAAAAATGCTGGAATATTTGTCCTTGGACATTATCTGTTCCTCGAAGCTCATAGTTCAGCTCATTGTCATTGTCGTTATTATTATTATTATTTTTAATTCATCAAAAAATATTCGATCCGAATGCAAAAGACACCTCAAAATAAGTGATCCGACCAACTTCTAGTCTCCTCGGCAGGCGTTTTTTTGGGATGTCACGCAACGCTCCCCCCAAAGAAACGGCTGCTCACATCCGAAACACATTCTTTTCCTTTTGTTTCTGACGTTTGTTTGCGTTCTGTTAAACAGACCAATCACATAATAGCAAAGCGTGAATGACGTAACCTTTCGCGCGAAAAGGTCTTCGGTTCGAACACGCGAGGGATTTCTGGCTTTTGTTTCACGCCGCACGTCGCCAAAAATAGGCAGTGTTCGCAGGCTACGATCATGACGGACGAAAAAAAATGTACATGAAAGCCCTAAGTACAAGTGCCTCATGTGCTCATCGCTATGTTCAGCTAATGAGAGAATATATATTTTCTCGAAAGGTCAGATTGTAAGCGTCAATCGAGGGCTAAACGCTTCCTACAGATTGTAATCAGGAGGAAAGAGCGGCATCCAGAACTCGCTGTCAACGAATCGAGCGAAGCTACTTGATTTCCTGGATCCTGTATTAAGTTAAAATAGATATCGTCCTTCTCGACAATAATTTTTTGAGTTGAAGTAAAAAAAAAAAAAGTGTGCATACGAGCCAAGTGGCCCATCAGGCCGGAGCTTATCCCGGTTTCTGTAGCATGAAGCGACTAGGAGTATTTCTACTTCCCCCTTGATGGGATGCTAGTCCATCGCAGGGTTACCCCCAGCATTAAGTTCGCCGGTACCCATTTATACACCTGGGTGGAGAGAGGCACTGTGAGAGTAAAGTGTCTTGCCCAAGAACACAACGAAATGTCCCCGGCCAGGGCTCGAACCCGGACCGCTCGATTCGGAGACGAGCGCACTAAGCTTGAACTTTGAAGAGTCTTCAGCTACATAGAAAGCTCGTCACAAGAAACATCGCAGTACATGTATCGAATTAAAACTTTCAGTCTCGCTCGAACTAAACAATTGAAAAACCAGACAAAAAAGATGAATACGACCAGTTCGCCATAACCTTAAGTGTCATTGTCAGAGAAAACCGGGCAGTACCAAAAGATCGAGCGAGGTCGGCCGTCTACCTTTATCTTTTTACTGTACAAAAGCTACCCAAAAAGATTAACAACCATGACATTTGCCGAGGTAGGCGTTCGTTTTTCTTCGAGATATCACCACATCTTGATTTTAGGCTCTCAAGCGGTCGAAAATGGCCGAAATATCGGGCAGCTTTAGGTGAGCCTAAAAGATACTTCGTACATATTCCAGAAACTCTTATTTTCGTGCGATAATATTTGGCCCTTTATTAGTTGACTGAGATATATTTGAGGTCTTTCGCTTTAATTCGACGGTTTTTCCGAGGTGTCAAATATCGCAGCCGAATCGTTTTTTAGCGTGACCTGAATTTTAGTCATTTTCAGCGAGTCGTTTTTCAAAAGTGCGGCAGTTTATTTCCACCAAAAAAACTATTTTATGATAGTCTTTTGCACTGTTATCAATATCCGGTTGAGTTAAAATTGGTATCTACAAGCAAATCGGAGTAATTGGTCTCGCAAAGTCCAAAAAAAAAAAATCATTAGTCAGAAATATTTCCCACCAAATATTTAGCGAGAAATATCACCTCATTCCGACTTTCGGCGATTGTTATTCATGATTTACTGAAAGATCTACCAAAAATAGTTAGCTAGACTGCAGAAGAGAATTTTTAAGAAGTGACATCGTTGTTAACCTACAATCCCAGACAAAAGACTTGGGACACGAAGCAAGTTCTCCCCTCCCCCCACTTTCAATGTTGATAATCAGGTGATTTTTCCCTTTTTTGTTGGAGAAAACGCGATATTTTCCAACATTGATTAGGGGGGAAGGGGGATACGTGATACGGCTCAAGTGTCCCAACTACTTTTGGCCGGGATTGTAGGCAAACATTTCAAACTCCCCAAATCCTTACCGTCTAGGCTAAATTTTCCCGCGAAAATCCTATTTTTAACGTCACGCTGAATGGAAAAACAAAGTGGATCCTCAGTTCGATGGTCTTTTTTGCTGTCGTGTAGAACAAACTGCAAGTTAATAGTGAGCGAACCTTTACCCTAAATTTAATTTTGGGACTTCTGCAAACCCCTTGTTTACATCAATTTCTCGTTTTCGGATGGCGTGACGCGTTACAGATTTAAAGGTAAGACTTCGAAATGTCGATATTACTTAAAGGTTCCTCCTTGTTTTTGAAAACATTAACTGTTCTTTCAGATCAGAAAAGTCGCCTAGCATTACGGGTGGCGGGCCAGTTTTTCTTCAATTATTAGCGTTCAAACAAGAGGTGTTGTCTATTTGGTCACGGTGTCTGTTTGGTGCCGCTGAATGTAAACAATGAGAAAATACAGGTTACGACAAAACTTCGCTGCTATCCGGCCTACGAAATGATCGAAAAGGACAGACAACTGGAATAAGCATTTCAATACGTGAAATTGTCGCTAGGTCTGCAGGATTTCCAGCGGAAATCTCTCTTGCTATCATTGTTGTTTGTATCGTCGCAGGTTTGTACACCGTTTTGTTTTCCGTTTCATTTCCTTCCTTTATTACCTCATGCATGGAATTGACTTACGACCACTTGCTATGAAGCTTGAGATAATTTTTTGCTGATTCAAAGGTGTCTTAAGGTGTCTCGAAAACCCAGACCCGGAAAACTCTTCTTAATTTAGCAGAATTTTCGTGATCCGAGCAGAGGAATCTACCACCGTGGGCTGTTTTTTTTTTTTTTTTTTTTTTCTTTCTCTGCAGATTGTGCCTATGACATTGTATGGACGAACAGCAAATAAGATGTCTTGAAGCAATCCGCAGTAAACACGCTGCGAAAAAAAAGTTGTGATATTTTTCGAGTCTGAGTTTTCGAGACGCACAGCGAGTCTGACTTTTTCGGGTCTAGCTGAGTTTTCGTTTTCGAGGGTCTCAGTTTTACGGGTCTGAGTTTCAATCTCGCAACCCACTCAGCTGGTTTACATGTATATGTAAAAAATAAAAACAACTTTATTTAATGAGTTCTTAGAAAACTAAATCAAATTGAAATGTTGTCTAGGACAGCAGATATCTCTTCCACCTTCTTGCAAACAGTGTGTGAGTGGTGGTGAGATGGAGGGGGGGGGGGGGGGGGGGGAGGAGTCCCTCCTCCGTTGCAACTATGCAATGGTACTTCTTCACGGCCTCATAGTTCCACCTCTGCACTCTCCTTGAATGGGGTAGGAAGGATATACACACTACTGTCTGGACAAATATCGTTTCTTTTTTAACAATCCATTTCATCATTTCGTAATTTTATTTTTGACATTCAGATTATTTGAACCATCTTGTTTTTGTAGATATTCTTTCGTTACCATCCCGTTTCTCTTAACACGGATACAACTACATTTTGGCCGCGTTAATGAAAATTAATTTACCTCCGCAAGATTTTTTTTTTCATAAACCACCTCAAAACTATCTCAATTAATCTTCAGAGCAACTAAGCTGCGTGCAAAATGTAATTCAATTTACGTTCATGGATCGCAAACATGCAATCTCGTTCTCTACGAACTTTAAATAACTGTCGTTAACAGTAGTAAAAGTAACAAGAAATCAGTCAATACTAATTTGGATGTAATTTCGTTGCATTGAGGAGGTTTTGGGTTGATATTGACAAGAGCAACATTAATTACTTTTGTTGAAAGTAAACGTTTCAGAGCGGAAAACAACACGGTGTACTAGTAACCTGGGGCGCCAATTGCGCGCGCGAGGTAATAGAGGAAGGAAATGAATTAAAAGCGGAAAGCAAGACGGTGTACAAACCTGCGACAATACAAACGACAACAATGATGGCACGGAAGATTTCCGCTGGGAATCCTGACCTAGCAACGATTACACGTATTGAGATGTTTATTCCAGTCGTCTGTCCTTTATGATCATTTCGTAGGCCGGGTAGCAGCGAAGTTTTGTCGTAACCTGTATTTCCTCATTGTTTACATTTGGCTGCCCCAAATAGACATCACCTCTGACGTCTTTCCTCGACCCTCCTGTTTGCACGCTGATAATTGAAGAAAAACTGACGCCGCCACCCGCAATGCCAGGCGATTTTTCTGATCCGAAAGGACAGTTAATGTTTTCAAAGACAAGGAGAAACCTCTAATGCTGTGTTTAGACTTGAACGGTTTACCGAGGTACCAGAGTTTACTAACCTAGGTAAACATTTTCCGTGTGTAAACGCCAACTGATACTTTGGTAAATGCCGCAAAAGACAAAAGAAATTTAACCGAGGTAAAAGTTGTAATTACCCTGTGATCAGGCATGGTTACAGTTGGTAACCAAGGTCAAGATGACAGATATATCCGCTTGTGGCGGCGTAATATTTCACTTCCCGCGGTGAGCAGATTGTGCGATTGTCGACAAAGCAAAGCGTGTCTTTTCCAGTTTTGACTAGGCTATCATGGCAGATAACGTGGAAAGATTGGATCGATCTTCTTACGGCGAACAATCCGTCACGAGAAAGAAAGCATTGTATTTTTCATTCTCAGTATTATTTACAACTTTCACTAGACAAACTTCGATCCTTTGTTGTGTAATTATTGTCGGTATACTTTGCCACCAGGGAGGAGGCTGCAGTTACAACGTATCCACGTTTCTGCGCGTATAACCATGCATACTCTGGGTATGATCAAGCAGCTGAATTTTCGCCGCAATATTATGGAATGAGGTCCTCGCCTATGAAAATGATGGCACCTCAATTTGCTCCTGCTCCGCTGCAGTGGGATCCTCGACCAAGTTCGATTTCATGACGTTGATAATGCAGCGCGCGAGAATGTTGAAAGATCAACTTGAGTTGTTTGAGCCGGTATAAACCCTGGACGAATGTACCAAGGTTACGTAACTGGACCTTAGTAATTGTTTACCTTGGTAAAAAACACAGCATAAGTAAGATCGACTTTTCGAAGTCCAGTCGTCTGACCTTTGAATCTGTAACGCGTCACGCCTTTCGAAAACGAGAAATTGATGTAAACAAGAGGTTTGCAGAAGTCCCAAAATTAAATTTAGGGTATAGGTTCGCTCACTATTAACTTGCAGTTTGTTCTACACAACAGTAAAAAAGACCATCGAACTGAGGATCCACTTTGTTTTTCCATGCAGCGTGACGTTAAAAATAGGATTTTCGCGGGAAAATTTAGCCCAGGTAATAGTAAGGATTTGGCAAGTTTGAAATGTTTACTTAGGTTAACAACGATGTCACTTCTTAAAAATTCTCTTCTGCAGTCCAGCTAACTACTTTTTTGCAGATCTTTCAGTAAATCATGAATAACAATCGCAGAAAGTCGGAATAAGGTGATATTTTTCGCTAAAAATTTGGCGGGAAATATTTCTGACTAATGATTTTTTCTGGACTTTGCGAGACCAATTACTCCGATTTGCCTGTAGATACCAATTTTAACTAAACTGGATATTGACAACAGTGCAAGAGATTATCACAAAATTGTTTTTCTGTGGAAATAAACTGCCGCACTTTCGAAAAACGACTCGCTGAAAATGACAAAAATTTGAGTCACTCTCATAACTGATTCGGCGGCGATATTTGGCACCTCGTAAAAACCGTCGAATTAAAGCGAAAGACCTCAAATATATCTCAGTCAACTAATAAAGGGCCAAATATTATCGCACGAAAATAAGAGTTTCTGGAATATGTACGAAGTATCTTTTAGGCTCACCTAAAGTTGCCCGATATTTCGGCCATTTTCGACCGCTTGAGAGCCCAAAATCATGATCTGGTGATATCTCGAAGAAGAACGAACGCCTACCTCGGCAAATGTCATGGTTGTTAATCTTTTCGGGTAGCTTTTGTGCTGTCAAAAGATGAAGGTAAACGGCCGACCTCGACCTTTTGGTAGTGCCCAGTTTTCTCTGACAATGCCACTTAAAACGCAAGAGGTTCAAAAAGACCTCTGAAGTTTTCTCTCCACTTCCGCCGGTATAGACGACAAAAAATGACCATTCTTTTGGGACACGCGCTCGCCCCAGGCTGTGCAGTCAATGAAGAGGCAGAGGGCCGACTTCAGACACAACTTAAAGCGAGATTCAATTAGTCCTGACCAGCAAATTTATTTGACTTTCCATAGGAGGAAGGTAAATTCCTAAAGATAAACATAAGACGAATTAATACAAACTACTAACCGAAGACGGCAGAAAACTAAGAGGAAAATACAAAACAGACGATAAACTAAACGGCTTACCAAAATGCTGGCAACGGGGTTCTGAGGACCAAGAAGTTAGAAGTGTACCGGACGATAAACTAGCACTAAATAAACATGAAGGGATAACACAAATATATACGCAACGAAATTTACATACGACGCGAGAAAAAAAGCGTGCAGAATGTGAAAAAATACATTAACATACGGAACAAAAAAGGACACAGAGAAAACACGAAATATGGAAAACACGAAATAGCCGCAACAGCCAATCAAATAACAATGAAGGAGTAATATGTTACTACACTAATAAATACTACACTATATGGGTTGACCTGTCAAAGCAAATGCCTCACCTTCCGAGAGTAAAATCTGCCAAATGCATGGCTTACAGTTGGATCGATATGGAAGTGCATGGAAATTAGCAATTAGTGTTTTATAAAATGTTTATCGATATACTTACAGCCGCCCCAAGTATGGAAGACTGGAAAAAACGTTTTCTGATAAATTCTGAATATTATTTCCTGCCAAGTCTCTGCAATAGAGAGAGGGAGACAAGTTAAAGACAATGCAGCATTAATAGTAAGATGAAGAGTACACATTTTAATATCATGATTCAATAGAGCTAGCATTTTTTTTTTAAATCAAACTTAGAACATGTAACTAAACCAAATATCTGCCATTATTCAAACTGCTAGCTACCAAAATGGCGTAGTATTTTCGAGCAAACTTAGTGGGTTGATTCAATCGCATCTTACGATGGGTGACAGCTAGAAGGGTGGGTGACAGCTAGAAGCCGAAAATCCTATGAATTTAATGTTCGATTCATATATTATACTTTCATGGGAAAGCGCCCTAAAACGGCCA
Source organism: Orbicella faveolata (assembly GCF_042242905.1). NCBI lineage: Eukaryota > Metazoa > Cnidaria > Anthozoa > Scleractinia > Merulinidae > Orbicella > Orbicella faveolata. The sequence continues at coordinate 19,825,345 of NW_028301576.1, read as the reverse complement.
TTACGGTTTTGTATTATTTGAGTTTAACTATGGGTGAATTTTATAGCAAATAACTTAGCAATGACACCTTAATTTGCTTATGTCATTGAAAACCAGCCGTCAAATAAAGCGAAGGTAGACGCTAGTTTAAAAGTCATTTTCCAAATTTTCTATGCGCCAGAAATCACGCTTGTCTAATACATAGCTTGAGGGGTGTAGAGAAATTTGTGTTTCATTCTTTTCATTATGAATTTTAGCCCCCTTTGATGTTGTTATTATTTTCTTGTTTTGTGAAGATCCTTGGAAATTACTACAATGATTTTTACAGGTTATCCAGGGATGAGTTGTCTCTTACATTTTGAGGCAAAATATGGAATCATTTATCCCAGTTGTTCAAACAATTCCTTTGTTGTTTCTGTGTTCCTGATTTTTCGTTTTTGTTATATCGGTTGCAATACAATTAGGTTAACACATGTAGTTCTTGCACATACAGGTCAATATTTCTTTCCAATTCTTGTTTTCAACAGGGATGAACTTATTACAGAACTGATTTCTGTCGTGGTTATTAATTCTTAACCGATTTTAGGACCAGGAGCTGTGGAATGAAACGAGATAGTCCCTGTTGTTGTGCTTTCTTTACACTGTAGCTTTGACTATGGTTGATGAACGTGATGGGCTTCCCTTTGTGAGAAAACAGCTTTGAATATTCAGATGATTTGATTTCATGTTTTGGAAAACACTTGCTCCAAATTATTAGCATATTAGGTTGTTTAGTGCAATATTCTTTTGTGCATTTCTTGACTGCCAGTTTCAGACTGGAAGATGTTTATAGTATTTCCTAATTAAAGGTTGCTCTGGATTGAACTGTTTCTGCAATGCGGAATTATTTGTTTGTTGCTATCTCTTTTACCTATGTACATAGTAACGTATCTCATACTGGTAAAAGGCCAGGTTTGAAATCAGTGCTTGTCTGGGTTTCCTAAAACTATAGAGTAGAGATGGATATTTTCCCAGGTAAGGTAAAGGTAAAGTCTGCATGCGAGCCAAGTGGCCCATCAGGCCGGAGCTTATCCCGGTTTCTGTAGCATGAAGCGACTAGAAGTATTTCTACTCCCCCCCTGGATGGGATGCTAGTCCATCGCAGGGTTACCTCCAGCATTAAGTTCGCCGGTACCCATTTATACACCTGGGTGGAGAGAGGCACTGTGACAGTAAAGTGTCTTGCCTAAGAACACAACACAATGTCCCCGGCCAGGGCTCGAACCCGGACCGCTCGATCCGGAGACGAGCGCACTAACCATGAGGCCACCGCGCCTCCCTTTTTTCAACATAATAGACAAAATTTTGTCAATCTGGGCAGTCTGACCCCACTAGCAGTCTCAAGCTTAAATACAATTAACATATAAACAAAACATTCTCACTGTAAACCCCCACACTCAAGGTGTACTCCCATCTGTCTGGTCACCTTTGTTTGTTGTGACGTGCTTTGTTGTATTACCAATTATTATATGAGCAATTATCTAAAATGTCAGTTAACAAACAGAAGTAATCTGAGGCAAAGTGTCTGACTAAGATGTAGTTCTTTTAATACGTCATATAATTTATAACATATATATATAACATATAATGATGTACATATAGCTGTAATAGTAATAGTAAGTAAAACCTTTATTTAATTGTCCATGTGTATAGCCTAGATAGACTAATTGGGGACACTAGTAAAATAGAAACACTAATTGACATAGAGTACTTATAAAATTTGAATATTTACAGGAAAATGATAAAAACCTAATGAGTATGAGAGATCCTATGTTAGCTTATGGACAAGATAAAATTTTAAAAATCAAAATAATTTTATTGGTTAAAAAGAATACAGCAATTGCCGTAGTTAGTTAAAATGTAAGCAACCTTCAGTTTTCTTATTTTGTTTTTTGTTTTGTTTTGTTTTGTTTTTTTGCAAAAAAAAAGAAAAAGAAAGAAAGAAAAATTAGCTAGGTAAACTAGGCGAATCTCTTTCATTTTCGGTAAGTTTTAAACATAAGAATAGCCCGACATAACTAACAGAGTGTTTGCCATAGCGCATAGTTCTAAAACGTGGTAATACGAAGTCACTATTCCGCAGCGAGTGTGTAGAGCCTTTGCGGACAAATAGATCAAAAATGCAGTCAGGTACAGGACTATGTTTTTCTTTGTACATATAAGTGCTGTGATATCCTGAAGCCGTCTATTATATAAAGAAGGTATATTAGCACGTCTTAGAAGTTTTCCATATACATCGGAGTAGGATCTATATATCACCCTTAGGGCTCGTTCTTGTATTCGTTCTAGATTCCTTTTGTCCGATGACTTGCAAAAATGCCAGGTTAGATGGCAGTAAGTTAAATAAGGCAGCATAAAAGATTTATACAGTAGTGGCTTAGCCTTGCAGGGTATTAAGCTTCGACGACGAGAGAGTACTCCAACTTTCTGGCTTGCGTTAGTACATAATTTGTTAACATACCCAGTCAAGTTAAGATTTGTCTGTTGTCCTTATCGAGTTTCCATGGATTGATGTTTAGGGACTGAAACTTGTCTGGATTGGCCAGTAGAAAATTATTCGAATACCAGGACAGTGAGTTTTCATTCTGCGTCCTACTGTTTCATGGCCCTTCCTTTGACGTACATTTGGTGATCATGGGGATACATGGTTAAATTTGCGTCTTTAACATGAGCTGACATGATATCGTTCTAATAAATGTTCCATATTAAGGGACCGATAGACGATCCTCGAGCTAGGGCATCCCCGTTCCATCTTTATCCAGTCACTAGTAACTTCACACATTTTTACTCTCTTTAGTCTGTTGTCGAAAAATGATCGCATAAGGTTAAGTGATCGCCCACCAAATCCATTAGCCTGCGAGCAGACTCACCTTGGAGCACAAACGCGCGCGGCGTAAGCGCGATGGCGAAATTGAGCGACGAAGCCGCGACGCGAGAAAGTGAGCCTGCTCTGATCTCTGCAAATTTTGTATTTCCACCCTGGAAACCGCAGAAAAGAATAAGTCAATTAATTTTCACCGAAAGTATGAACTTCGGAAGCTCACATTTTTCGGGAAAATTGTAAATCTATTTTATAACAACATGCAGGCGCGATATCCGTTGTTGATAAAGTTTTGCCGAAGAAAAACCGTCGAAGTTTATGTCTAGTAAGGACACACACTTGATTCCAAATGATCGTGCTTTGGCAGGCTGGTAAACGGGCAAACACCTTCGTGTTGTTTCGTTGCTCGCTTGTAATCACATATATACGTTTGTAATATTTAACTTTTTCCATATGCAGTCGGCAACACGACAAGTACGTCTTGATTCATTAACACACCTTCAACTGCTATTTCCTGCTCCCTCTTTAGCTAGTTTCAAATTTACCCAGAAATAGACTGGACAGTAATACGCGCTCTCAACTCTTTCTCCGACTCCAAAGGTGGACAACTTTTGTTATTGTAAGAACGTGCGGTTTATTACCGACTCCATGAGGATCTATTAAATCGCTCCTCATCAAAGATAATAGATTGACAGTTTTCTCGTCTTTCCCGCTTTTCGACCAGTGGTATTTCACTTCGCTCAGGCGAAGCAGAAATGAAAAAATTACAGAGTTTGCAGGTTTACTTTCTTGGTGCTTCCTCGCCAGATTCCTTCCCGCCCGATCACTTATGTCTTCACCGCTCACCCGCGTGACTCTAAAGTGAACCTGCTCGTAGGCTACAAATCTGTAAGCCTCCAGTTTCTTTACCGTCAGAGAATGACTGAGAGAATCGAAGGTCTTGCTCTTATCTGTAAATAACACTGATACCAGTTGCTTACTATATCAACGAGCTGTTTCCAACCCTCAATCAGCATAAGCAAGTTTGTTTCGCAGCTTTGTTTTTCCTATAGGCTGTCATTCTGTAGTACAAAGTCTCATCATAATGGCTTATCGCCTGATTGCTCAGCAAGAGTTCAAATATTTTAACGACAGCTATAAGGGAGGTGATAGGGCGATAATTTATAGCCTCCTATCGGTCTCCTTCTTAAATACGGGTGTCCACTCGCCCATCGATCTTCCATGCGCTGGGCTAGGTACTCAGTCTGCTCTGTACAGTTGTTATAAAGGCTGGTTAACGATACTGCTGCTCCTTTAGCCATATTCTTGAATACTTTTGGTCGTAGTCCTGTGTCCCATCCACTGGAATGCTTTGGATTAATCTTTTCCAGTGCCTGCTCTACTTCAGCCACTGTGAAGAGCTTAAATTCAAAATTGGTTTCTTTGTAGGTTTCTCGTATGGTCTTAACACTGCTGTTGTCACTGCAGTCCTCTTCCGTGAAATTATTTACGTGGTCTCTGCCCATACTTAGTGCCGCATTAGTGAAGTAATTGGCGAGTATCTCTGCCACTTCCGTTTGATCCTTTACGGCCTTAACACCCTTCGTTTTAAGATATATTGCTGCCGATTCTTTGCTCTTGTTGCTGATAAAAGGTTTGAACGTGTCATAGAATTTCGATGGTCTTGATTTATGCTCGTCCACCTTAGTATACCAGTACGCTCGGATTGCGTTTCTGCACTCCCGTGTAACTATATTTCGATACTTCCTTTTCAGATCCAGATTCTCAGCGGTGCGGTCTTTGGCAAACTTTTTGGCCTACTTCCTTTTGTTTCTCAAAGCTTTTTTCCATTCCTGTGTCATGTAAGGAATATCCTTTTCCCTTACTCTTTTCTTTTTCCAGAAGCTGCAGTTATTAGATTTATTTTCCATGCCCTATTACAATGCTACTGAGATAAAAGAGACCCTCCTTGGAGGGTGACTCTCAGGGTGCTTCATGGTGTACTTCACTTCCAGTGACATCCCTTGTAGGTTGGTTTACAGAGTATCCCACCACGGTAGTTTCACTCCGTTAAGCAGTTTTGAGCCCGTATCAAATGGATTTATTAAATGAAAGAGTCCCAAAACAATGAGATACACTAAATCTAAAGCATACCTTGGCCCCATTTAAGTCAATCGTTTAGTTCTTATAGAAGAATATCTCAGATATTTGACGGCTAATATTGGCTTGCTTATTGGACGGTTGACGGTAAAACATTTGCGTTTATAATTTGACGGTTGACGGTTAATCCTTTGGTCATTTGACGTTTGACGGTTAACCCCGATAAGCCCATCTCAAGTCAACAAGGTAAACACAGAATAACATAGAACAGCATCATGGTGAATCCTTCTAGATAACAACCTGTAACAGAGCAAGCGCTAATATCCGTACTTGTATGATACCAACAGCCCGCATTTCATATATCAAAATGTTTTATGGCACTGAGACTTTCTGCGAAACGTTTATATTTTGGTCTTGTTTTCTTTACGTCATCGTCCTTTAGCTTTGACTTGAAAGCCTCAAAGCCATGCAATAATTATGATAAATGGAACATGGGTTATTAACGCCAGCTTTTAATTCGTCTGTCCTAGATTTGCTGATAATATGTATAAGAATAGCACAACGCCGAAGCCGAGTGGAAACATAGACTACAGTCGATCCCCTATTAAGCAGCCACCTATTAAGTGGCCACCAACTCAGTATTAACCAGCCAGTTATCAAAGTTCCGAAAGTACCGTCACCCAGAAAATTATTGGAAATGAAACCCCAGTTGGCCGGCCACCTTTATAAGTGGGCTCTGCCACATTTTGGTCGCTCCGATGTGAGTTTTCCTATGGTATTTTAGCTTCCTAAAAGGCCTCCTAAATTTTAATACACGTACACGCAGTAGTTTAGTTTTATTTTGGAAAAGGCCATGACTGTATGAGAGAGTGACACAAGTTGATTGTGTTGCCGTGATTCAATGTTCACTAAGAACTTAACCCGATGGTAAAAAGTTCACCAACTACTATTAGGCGGCCACCTCTCATTAATTTCACTGATTTCGATTTCGTTTCGACTGTATTTTGACAATGTGACTACGAAATCAATGATGAAAGAATAAAGTTATTGTCGTAAATTCTCTACCCTTCGGTTGGCCTGTCATAGCAAAATAACGATTAACCTTCCGAGTAGAAAATTTGCAAAATAGAGGGCTAGGAATAGGAACAAATTTAGCAATTTGTGCTTAAAGTAGTTCATCGATATACTTACAGGTGCAACAAGTTGGTCAAGCTGGAGAAAACTTTCTCTGGTACATCGCGTAGAATGCCTATTGTTCTCGGGACATTTACTTGCAGTCGAATAAAAATTATAGGTCTGTAATATTAGCAGCGAAGCGTAAACAGGGACGCTCTGATTGGTCAAAGATCACGTACGCTTTCCTCCGAAGGGAATACTGCCTTAGCTCATTAACTTGTCAAGGCGGGGCTAAGAAACAAAGGCCTCGAAAGTTATTCTTTATTCTATTGTTTCCGATATCGCGTATTTCAAGCTGGCTATTTCAAGCGTTGGACTTGTAATGGATATTTGTATCCGATTTTTACCATAGGCCATTACATGTATCCGGGTTTTTCGTACCAACGTCTTTTCGTACCACCCATTTTCGTACCACCTACATACACGTTCGTACATGTTCGTACCACATAAACATACATTCCAAATAGCACAGATTTAGACTATCTGATAGTCTAAATGAGATTTTAGATGTATAGCATGGTTTTGGTGTGATTTCTTTACGTAAAGGATATCACAGAAGAAGTTCCGGAGAATAATTATCCACGGAATAACACTCTTATCTTCACGCGAGCGAATTATTCTGTGACAAAAACTTCGAAGATTGTTGTCACACAATAACTCGTTCGCCTCTTCGAAATTTTTCAGTAATTGGCGATGTTTCCCTTACTTTATTCGCCTTGAAATCCCCTAAAACTTTGCTAGGAATAAAAAGAATTGTTTCTTTGCTAAAGATCCGGTCTTGAAAGCCGAGCTTCTCAAAAATATCTGACTGATGACACCAGTCTTCACGCTGTTGTTGTCACATAATAACTCGCTGGCCTCTTTGAAGTTTTTCAGTAATTGGCGATGTTTACCTTACTTTATTCACCTTGAAATCCCCTAAAACTTTGCAAGGAATAAAAAAAATTGTTTCTTTGCTAAAGATCTGGGCTTGAAAGCCGAGTTTCTCAAAAAAATCTGACCGATTGACACGAGTCTTCACGCTGTTGTTGACAATAACTTGCTCGCCTCTTTGAAGTTTTTCAGTAATTGGCGATGTTTACCTTACTTTATTCGCCTTGAAATCCCCTAAAACTTTGCTAGGAATAAAAAAAATTGTTTCTTTGCTAAAGATCTGGGCTTGAAAGCCGAGTTTCTCAAAAAAATCTGACCGATTGACACGAGTCTTCGCGCTGTTGTTGTCACACAATAACTCGCTGGCCTCTTTGAAGTTTTTTTAAAGTAATTGGCGATGTTTACTTTACTTTATTCGCCTTGAAATCCCCTAAAACTTTGATAGGAATAAAAATAATTAGTTCTTTCGTTTAAGCAAAACAACTGCGCGCTGGTCGGTTCCCGTGCTGTTCTCTTTGTCTGCGTATCACAAGCTTTTCGTTCGCCTTTCTTCCTTGAAGAGAAGACGTCTGCTACGCAGGATTACAAAAAGTATTGTCTTACGCTATACATTGTCTACCTCTGTCCTCGCGCTTTATATGCCTTTGCATTTCTTTAGTAGGCCAAAGGTAAAATTCTCATTGGTTAGTCATGAGGGAGGCCGAAAAGCCTCCCGAAAATGTCGACTAAAATGTTAGTCAACATGTCCTTTGGGGTTCAAAGCTTCCAGAAGCTTTTTACCCCAAAGGGCATTTTGTCGCTTTAAAGGCGGTGGAGGTGGTGATTCAGGATCATCCATTTCGAACGGAGGTACTATGTTGATCAGCAGGGGATGGATCGGGGTTTCGAAGAGCTCTGAAAAGAGCTCCCGATCACTTACGATTTCGCTTTCCACGTTCATTGAGCAACAGGTTTTCGAATGAATCAGCTGCGCCGACAGCATACTTTTGAAATTCGCGGTAATGAATATTTCAGTTACAGTCAAGTGGTTTTCTTGAATGGGTATTGTTTAGTTTTGACAGCCATTGTTATACAGACGTGTGCTTAAGACAATAGCTCTTCCATCGAAGACGCGCCATTTTCAAATGCAACTCCAACAAGAAGTTTTCAAACTCAAAAAGCTACAGGTTCCTGTGGACCGATTTTCATATTTGAAACGGGTTTTGTTTCAGTAAAAAGCCATCTTTCATTTGCCGTGCGTGAAAATTAGGAAGGCCGGTTAAGATGGTCTGAAAATTGCTTCTGAAAACGCTCCCCATACAAAAAATGGCCAATTTTTGCCCATTTTCAAGAGCAAAAAGCTACTCTTTATACCTCATATATCAACTTACTTAACGGCTTAAATTGAAGATTCAACCTTCTTCTTCAAAAAGCCGCGCGTGAAAGTTGAAGTTTTAACTCCTGGAAACCAGAACAGTAAGTTTTATCAACGCTATTGGGCCAATTTGGACCCTTTCTTCTCTTAATCAGGGCATTTCACGACACGCAAACATTCAAATTTGCCGCTTCGCCGGTCATGAATAATTAATAATGTCCAGGCATTCTACCCGATGAAATTCTGAATATTATTCCCTGATAGGAATCTGGAAAAGACAGAGACAAAGTTACAAACCATATATCATTCATATCGAGATGAAGGTTATGAACTACAATATTATGAAAGTGAAGTTGACTTTTCTTAATCAAACCAAAATTTCTCTCCTCTGTGAACTTCGAAGAAAAGATGATGTCCAAGGACAAATATATTAATCTGTTTATTATCCTTCACATATTTTTCACAAGACCCGGGATCTTTTGAAAATTGGGGAATATCACTCAAATATATTCCAGTTTTAGCAGGGCATATTCAGTCACGAGATGAGTATGAGAGATCTTATGTTAGCTTATGGACAAGATAAAATTTTAAAAATCAAAATAATTTTATTGGTTAAAAAGAATACAGCAATTGCCGTAGTTAGTTAAAATGTAAGCAACCTTCAGTTTTCTTATTTTGTTTTTTGTTTTGTTTTGTTTTGTTTTTTTGCAAAAAAAAGAAAAAAAAAGAAAGAAAAATCAGCTAGGTAAACTAGGCGAATCTCTTTCATTTTCGGTAAGTTTTAAACATAAGAATAGCCCGACATAACTAACAGAGTGTTTGCCATAGCGCATAGTTCTAAAACGTGGTAATACGAAGTCACTATTCCGCAGCGAGTGTGTAGAGCCTTTGCGGACAAATAGATCAAAAATGCAGTCAGGTACAGGACTATGTTTTTCTTTGTACATATAAGTGCTGTGATATCCTGAAGCCGTCTATTATATAAAGAAGGTATATTAGCACGTCTTAGAAGTTTTCCATATGCATCGGAGTGGGATCTATATATCACCCTTAGGGCTCGTTCTTGTATTCGTTCTAGTTTCCTTTTGTCCGATGACTTGCAAAAATGCCAGGTTAGATGGCAGTAAGTTAAATAAGGCAGCATAAAAGATTTATACAGTAGTGGCTTAGCCTTGCAGGGTATTAAGCTTCGACGACGAGAGAGTACTCCAACTTTCTGGCTTGCGTTAGTACATAATTTGTTAACATACCCAGTCAAGTTAAGATTTGTCTGTTGTCCTTATCGAGTTTCCATGGATTGATGTTTAGGGACTGAAACTTGTCTGGATTGGCCAGTAGAAAATTATTCGAATACCAGGACAGTGAGTTTTCATTCTGCGTCCTACTGTTTCATGGTCCCTTCCTTTGACGTACATTTGGTGATCATGGGGATACATGGTTAAATTTGCGTCTTTAACATGAGCTGACATATCGTTCTAATAAATGTTACATAGTAAGGCACCGATAGACGATCCCGAGCTAGGGCATCCCCGTTCCATCTTTATCCAGTCACTAGTAACTTCACACATTTTTACTCTCTTTAGTCTGTTGTCGAAAAATGATCGCATAAGGTTAAGTGATCGCCCACCAAATCCATTAGCCTGCGAGCAGACTCACCTTGGAGCACAAACGCGCCCGGCGTAAGCGCGATGGCGAAATTGAGCGACGAAGCCGCGACCCGAGAAAGTGAGCCTGCTCTGATCTCTGCAAATTTTGTATTTCCACCCCGGAAACCGCAGAAAAGAATAAGTCAATTAATTTTCACCGAAAGTATGAACTTCGGAAGCTCACATTTTTCGGGAAAATTGTCAATCTATTTTATAACAACATGCAGGCGCGATATCCGTTGTTGATAAAGTTTTGCCGAAGAAAAACCGTCGAAGTTTATGTCTAGTAAGGACACACACTTGATTCCAAATGATCGTGCTTTGGCAGGCTGGTCTTTGATGATGCAGGTAAACGGGCAAACACCTTCGTGTTGTTTCGTTGCTCGCTTGTAATCACTTATTTATTTATTTGTAATATTTAACTTTTTCCATCTGCAGTCGGCAACACGACAAGTACGTCTTGATTCATTAACATACCTTTAACTGCTATTTCCTGCTCCCTCTTTTATGCAGTTTCAAATTTAACCAGAAATAGACTCGACAGTAATACGCGCTCTCGACTCTTTCTCCGACTCCAAAGGTGGACAACTTTTGTTATTGTAAGAACGTGCGGTTTATTACCGACTCCATGGGGATCTATTAAATCGTTCCTCATCAAAGATAATAGATTGACAGTTTTCTCGCCTTTCCCGCTTTTCGACCAGTGGTATTTCACTTCGCTCAGGCGAAGCAGAAATGAAAAAATTACAGAGTTTGCAGGTTTACTTTCTTGGTGCTTCCTCGCCAGATTCCTTCCCGCCCGATCACTTATCTCTTCGCCGCTCACCCGCGTGACTCTAAAGTGAGCCTGCTCGTAGGCTACAAATCTGTAAGCCTCCAGTTTCTTTACCGTCAGGGAATGACTGAGAGAATCGAAGGCCTTGCTCTTATCTGTAGATAACACTGATACCAGTTGCTTACTATATCAACGAGCTGTTTCCAACCCTCAATCAGCAGAAATCAATAATGAAAGAATAAAGTTATTGTCATAAATTCTCTACCCTTCGCTTGACCTGTCATAGCAAAATAACGATTAACTCTCCGAGTAGAAAATTTGCAAAATAGAGGGCTAGGAGTAGGAACAAATTTAGCAATTTGTGCTTAAAGTAGTTCATCGATATACTTACAGTTCCCACAAGTTCGCCAAGCTGGAGAAAACTTTTTCTGGTAAATTCTGAATATTATTCCCTGCAAGGAACCTGCAATAGACGGAGACAAAGTTACAAACCATATATCATTAATATGGAGATGAAGTTAATGAACTACAGTTTTATGAAAGTGAAGTTGACTTTTCTTAATCAAACCAAAAGTTCTTTCCTCTGTGAACTTCGAGGAAAAGATAATGTGCGAGAACAAATATATTATTCTGTTTATTATCCTTCAAATATTTTTCACAAAACCCGGGATCTTTTGAAAATTGGGGAATATCACTCAGACTTATCCCAACTTTAGCAGGGGCGTATTCAGTCGCGAGTTACGTTAGATCAATTGGGTACAAGAGGAAAGAAATAACTAAGAAAGAATGAAGAAAGGAAAGATGGAAGATGTTTATAGTATTTCCTAATTAAAGGTTGCTCTGGATTGAACTGTTTCTGCAATGCGGAATTATTTGTTTGTTGCTATCTCTTTTACCTATGTACATAGTAACGTATCTCATACTGGTAAAAGGCCAGGTTTGAAATCAGTGCTTGTCTGGGTTTCCTAAAACTATAGAGTAGAGATGGATATTTTCCCAGGTAAGGTAAAGGTAAAGTCTGCATGCGAGCCAAGTGGCCCATCAGGCCGGAGCTTATCCCGGTTTCTGTAGCATGAAGCGACTAGAAGTATTTCTACTCCCCCCCTGGATGGGATGCTAGTCCATCGCAGGGTTACCTCCAGCATGAAGTTCGCCGGTACCCATTTATACACCTGGGTGGAGAGAGGCACTGTGACAGTAAAGTGTCTTGCCTAAGAACACAACACAATGTCCCCGGCCAGGGCTCGAACCCGGACCGCTCGATCCGGAGACGAGCGCACTAACCATGAGGCCACCGCGCCTCCCTTTTTTCAACATAATAGACAAAATTTTGTCAATCTGGGCAGTCTGACCCCACTAGCAGTCTCAAGCTTAAATACAATTAACATATAAACAAAACATTCTCACTGTAAACCCCCACACTCAAGGTGTACTCCCATCTGTCTGGTCACCTTTGTTTGTTGTGACGTGCTTTGTTGTATTACCAATTATTATATGAGCAATTATCTAAAATGTCAGTTAACAAACAGAAGTAATCTGAGGCAAAGTGTCTGACTAAGATGTAGTTCTTTTAATACATCATATAATTTATAACATATATATATAACATATAATGATGTACATATAGCTGTAATAGTAATAGTAAGTAAAACCTTTATTTAATTGTCCATGTGTATAGCCTAGATAGACTAATTGGGGACACTAGTAAAATAGAAACACTAATTGACATAGAGTACTTATAAAATTTGAATATTTACAGGAAAATGATAAAAACCTAATGAGTATGAGAGATCCTATGTTAGCTTATGGACAAGATAAAATTTTAAAAATCAAAATAATTTTATTGGTTAGAAAGAATACAGCAATTGCCGTAGTTAGTTAAAATGTAAGCAACCTTCAGTTTTCTTATTTTGTTTTTTGTTTTGTTTTGTTTTGTTTTTTTGCAAAAAAAAAGAAAAAAAAAGAAAGAAAAATCAGCTAGGTAAACTAGGCGAATCTCTTTCATTTTCGGTAAGTTTTAAACATAAAAATAGCCCGACATAACTAACAGAGTGTTTGCCATAGCGCATAGTTCTAAAACGTGGTAATACAAAGTCACTATTCCGCAGTGAGTGTGTAGAGCCTTTGCGGACAAATAGATCAAAAATGCAGTCAGGTACAGGACTATGTTTTTCTTTGTACATATAAGTGCTGTGATATCCTGAAGCTGTCTATTATATAAAGAAGGTATATTAGCACGTCTTAGAAGTTTTCCATATACATCGGAGTAGGATCTATATATCACCCTTAGGGCTCGTTCTTGTATTCGTTCTAGTTTCCTTTTGTCCGATGACTTGCAAAAATGCCAGGTTAGATGGCAGTAAGTTAAATAAGGCAGCATAGAGGATTTATACAGTAGTAGCTTAGCCTTGCAGGGTATTAAGCTTCGACGACGAGAGAATACTCCAACTTTCTGGCTTGCGTTAGTACATAATTTGTTAACATACCCAGTCAAGTTAAGATTTGTCTGTTGTCCTTATCGAGTTTCCATAGATTGATGTTTAGGGACTGAAACTTGTCTGGATTGGCCAGTAGAAAATTATTCGAATACCAGGACAGTGAGTTTTCATTCTGCGTCCTACTGTTTCATGGTCCCTTCCTTTGACGTACATTTGGTGATCATGGGGATACATGGTTAAATTTGCGTCTTTAACATGAGCTGACATATCGTTCTGGTAAATGTTCCATATTAAGGGACCGATAGACGATCCTCGAGCTAGGGCATCCCCGTTCCATCTTTATCCAGGCACTAGTAACTTCACACATTTTTACTCTCTTTAGTCTGTTGTCGAAAAATGATCGCATAAGGTTAAGTGATCGCCCACCAAATCCGTTAGCCTGCGAGCAGGCTCACGTTGGGGCACAAACGCGCGCGGCGTAAGCGCGATGGCGAAATTGAGCGACGAAGCCGCGACGCGAGAAAGTGAGCCTGCTCTGATCTCTGCAAATTTTGTATTTCCACCCCGGAAACCGCAGAAAAGAATAAGTCAATTAATTTTCACCGAAAGTATGAACTTCGGAAGCTCACATTTTTCGGGAAAATTGTCAATCTATTTTATAACAACATGCAGGCGCGATATCCGTTGCTGATAAAGTTTTGCCGAAGAAAAACCGTCGAAGTTTATGTCTAGTAAGGACACACACTTGATTCCAAATGATCGTGCTTTGGCAGGCTGGTAAACGGGCAAACACCTTCGTGTTGTTTCGTTGCTCGCTTGTAATCACATATATACGTTTGTAATATTTAACTTTTTCCATATGCAGTCGGCAACACGACAAGTACGTCTTGATTCATTAACACACCTTCAACTGCTATTTCCTGCTCCCTCTTTAGCTAGTTTCAAATTTACCCAGAAATAGACTGGACAGTAATACGCGCTCTCAACACTTTCTCCGACTCCAAAGGTGGACAACTTTTGTTATTGTAAGAACGTGCGGTTTATTACCGACTCCATGAGGATCTATTAAATCGCTCCTCATCAAAGATAATAGATTGACAGTTTTCTCGTCTTTCCCACTTTTCGACCAGTGGTATTTCACTTCGCTCAGGCGAAGGAGAAATGAAAAAATTACAGAGTTTGCAGGCTTACTTTCTTGGTGCTTTTTCGCCAGATTCCTTCCCGCCCGATCACTTATGTCTTCACCGCTCACCCGCGTGACTCTAAAGTGAGCCTGCTCGTAGGCTACAAATCTGTAAGCCTCCAGTTTCTTTGCCGTCAGAGAATGACTGAGAGAATCGAAGGTCTTGCTCTTATCTGTAAATAACACTGATACCAGTTGCTTACTATATCAACGAGCTGTTTCCAACCCTCAATCGGCATAAGCAACTTTGTTTCGCAGCTTTGTTTTTCCTATAGGCTGTCATTCTGTAGTACAAAGTCTCATCATAATGGCTTATCGCCTGATTGCTCAGCAAGAGTTCAAATATTTTAACGACAGCTATAAGTGAGGTGATAGGCGATAATTTATAGCCTCCTATCGGTCTCCTTCTTAAATACGGGTGTCCACTCGCCCATCGATCTTCCATGCGCTGGGCCAGGTACTCAGTCTGCTCTGTACAGTTGTTATAAAGGCTGGTTAACGATACTGCTGCTCCTTTAGCCATATTCTTGAGTAATTTTGGTCGTAGTCCTGTGTCCCATCCACTGGAATGCTTTGGATTAATCTTTTCCAGTGCCTGCTCTACTTCAGCCACTGTGAAGAGCTTAAATTCAAAATTGGTTTTTTTGTAGGTTTCTCGTATGGTCTTAACACTGCTGTTGTCACTGCAGTCCTCTTCCGTGAAATTATTTACGTGGTCTCCGCCCATACTTAGTGCCGCATTAGTGAACTAATTGGCGAGTATCTCTGCCACTTCCGTTTGATCCTTTACGGCCTTAACACCCTTCGTTTTAAGATATATTGCTGCCGATTCTTTGCTCTTGTTGCTGATAAAAGGTCTGAACGTGTCATAGAATTTCGATGGTCTTGATTTATGCTCGTCCACCTTGGTATACCAGTACGCTCGGATTGCGTTTCTGCACTCCCGTGTAACTATATTTCGATACTTCCTTTTCAGATCCAGATTCTCAGCGGTGCGGTCTCTGGCAAACTTTTTGACCTACTTCTTTTTGTTTCTCAAAGCTTTTTTCCATTCCTGTGTCATGTAAGGAATATCCTTTTCCCTTACTCTTTTCTTTTTCCAGAAGCTGCAGTTATTAGATTTATTTTCCATGCCCTCTTACAATGCTACTGAGATAAAAGAGGCCCTCCATAGAGGGTGACTCTCAGGGTGCCTCATGGTGTACTTCACTTCCAATGACATCCCTTGTAGGTTGGTTTACAGAGTATCCCACCACGGTAGTTTCACTCCGTTAAGCAGTTTTGAGCCCGTATCAAATGGATTTATTAAATGAAAGAGTCCCAAAACAATGAGATACACTAAATCTAAAGCATAACTTGGCCCCATTTAAGTCAATCGTTTAGTTCTTATAGAAGAATATCTCAGATATTTGACAGCTAATATTGGCTTGCTTATTGGACGGTTGACGGTAAAACATTTGCGTTTATAATTTGACGGTTGACGGTTAATCCTTTGGTCATTTGACGTTTGACGGTTAACCCCGATAAGCCCATCTCAAATCAACAAGGCAAACTCAGAATAACATAGAACAGCATCATGGTGAATCCTTCTAGATAACAACCTGTAACAGAGCAAGCGCTAAAATCCGTACTTGTATGATACCAACAGCCCGCATTTCATATATCAAAATGTTTTATGGCACTGAGACTTTCTGCGAAACGTCTATATTTTGGTCTTGTTTTCTTTACGTCATTGTCCTTTCGCTTTGACTTGAAAGCCTCAAAGCCACGCAATAATTATGATAAATGGAACATGGGTCATTAACGCCAGCTTTTAATTCGTCTATCCTAGATTTGCTGATAATATGTATAAGAATAGCACAACGCCGAAGCCGAGTGGAAACATAGCCTACAGTCGATCCCCTATTAAGCAGCCACCTATTAACTGGCCACCAACTCAGTATTAACCAGCCAGTTATCAAAGTTCCGAAAGTACCGTGACCCAGAAAATTGCCGTGATTCAATGTTCACTAAGAACTTAACCCGATGGTAAAAAGTTCGCCAACTGCTATTAGGCGGCCACCTCTCATTAATTTCACTGATTTCGATTTCGTTTCGACTGTATTTTGACAATGTGACTACGAAATCAATGATGAAAGAATAAAGTTATTGTCATAAATTCTCTACCCTTCGGTTGACCTGTCATAGCAAAATAACGATTAACCTTCCGAGTAGCTAGAAAATTTGCAAAATAGAGGGCTAGGAATAGGAACAAATTTAGCAATTTGTGCTTAAAATAGTTCTTCGATATACTTACAGTTGCCGCAAGTTCGTCAAGCTGGAGAAAACTTTTTCTGGTAAATTCTGAATATTATTCCCTGCAAGGAACCTGCAATAGACGGAGACAAAGTTACAAACCATATATCATTCATATGGAGATGAAGGTTATGAACTGCAATATTATGAAAATGAAGTTGACTTTTCTTAATCAAACCAAAAGTTCTTTCCTCTGTGAACTTCGAGGAAAAGATAATGTCCGAGAACAAATATATTATTCTGTTTATTATCCTTCAAATATTTTTCACAAAACCCGGGATCTTTTGAAAATTGGGGAATATCACTCAGACTTATCCCAACTTTAGCAGGGGCGTATTCAGTCGCGAGTTACGTTAGATCAATTGGGTACAAGAGGAAAGAAATAACTAAGAAAGAATGAAGAAAGGAAAGATGGAAGATGTTTATAGTATTTCCTAATTAAAGGTTGCTCTGGATTGAACTGTTTCTGCAATGCGGAATTATTTGTTTGTTGCTATCTCTTTTACCTATGTACATAGTAACGTATCTCATACTGGTAAAAGGCCAGGTTTGAAATCAGTGCTTGTCTGGGTTTCCTAAAACTATAGAGTAGAGATGGATATTTTCCCAGGTAAGGTAAAGGTAAAGTCTGCATGCGAGCCAAGTGGCCCATCAGGCCGGAGCTTATCCCGGTTTCTGTAGCATGAAGCGACTAGGAGTATTTCTACTCCCCCCTGGATGGGATGCTAGTCCATCGCAGGGTTACCCCCAGCATTAAGTTCGCCGGTACCCATTTATACACCTGGGTGGAGAGAGGCACTGTGACAGTAAAGTGTCTTGCCTAAGAACACAACACAATGTCCCCGGCCAGGGCTCGAACCCGGACCGCTCGATCCGGAGACGAGCGCACTAACCATGAGGCCACCGCGCCTCCCTTTTTTCAACATAATAGACAAAATTTTGTCAATCTGGGCAGTCTGACCCCACTAGCAGTCACAAGCTTAAATACAATTAACATATAAACATAACATTCTCACTGTAAACCCCCACACTCAAGGTGTACTCCCATCTGTCTGGTCACCTTTGTTTGTTGTGACGTGCTTTGTTGTATTACCAATTATTATATGAGCAATTATCTAAAATGTCAGTTAACAAACAGAAGTAATCTGAGGCAAAGTGTCTGACTAAGATGTAGTTCTTTTAATACATCATATAATTTATAACATATATATATATAACATATAATGATGTACATATAGCTGTAATAGTAATAGTAAGTAAAACCTTTATTTAATTGTCCATGTGTATAGCCTAGATAGACTAATTGGGGACACTAGTAAAATAGAAACACTAAATGACATAGAGTACTTATAAAATTTGAATATTTACATGAAAATGATAAAAACCTAATGAGTATGAGAGATCCTATGTTAGCTTATGGACAAGATAAAATTTTAAAAATCAAAATAATTTTATTGGTTAGAAAGAATACAGCAATTGCCGTAGTTAGTTAAAATGTAAGCAACCTTCAGTTTTCTTATTTTGTTTTTTTGCAAAAAAAAGAAAAAAAAAGAAAGAAAAATCAGCTAGGTAAACTAGGCGAATCTCTTTCATTTTCGGTAAGTTTTAAACATAAGAATAGCCCGACATAACTAACAGAGTGTTTGCCATAGCGCATAGTTCTAAAACGTAGTAATACGAAGTCACTATTCCGCAGCGAGTGTGTAGAGCCTTTGCGGACAAATAGATCAAAAATGCAGTCAGGTACAGGACTATGTTTTTCTTTGTACATATAAGTGCTGTGATATCCTGAAGCCGTCTATTATATAAAGAAGGTATATTAGCACGTCTTAGAAGTTTTCCATATACATCGGAGTAGGATCTATATATCACCCTTAGGGCTCGTTCTTGTATTCGTTCTAGATTCCTTTTGTCCGATGACTTGCAAAAATGCCAGGTTAGATGGCAGTAAGTTAAATAAGGCAGCATAGAGGATTTATACAGTAGTAGCTTAGCCTTGCAGGGTATTAAGCTTCGACGACGAGAGAGTACTCCAACTTTCTGGCTTGCGTTAGTACATAATTTGTTAACATACCCAGTCAAGTTAAGATTTGTCTGTTGTCCTTATCGAGTTTCCATAGATTGATGTTTAGGGACTGAAACTTGTCTGGATTGGCCAGTAGAAAATTATTCGAATACCAGGACAGTGAGTTTTCATTCTGCGTCCTACTCTTTCATGGTCCCTTCCTTTGACGTACATTTGGTGATCATGGGGATACATGGTTAAATTTGCGTCTTTAACATGAGCTGACATATCGTTCTGGTAAATGTTACATATTAAGGGACCGATAGACGATCCTCGAGCTAGGGCATCCCCGTTCCATCTTTATCCAGTCACTAGTAACTTCACACATTTTTACTCTCTTTAGTCTGTTGTCGAAAAATGATCGCATAAGGTTAAGTGATCGCCCACCAAATCCGTTAGCCTGCGAGCAGGCTCACGTTGGGGCACAAACGCGCGCGGCGTAAGCGCGATGGCGAAATTGAGCGACGAAGCCGCGACGCGAGAAAGTGAGCCTGCTCTGATCTCTGCAAATTTTGTACTTCCACCCCGGAAACCGCAGAAAAGAATAAGTCAATTAATTTTCACCGAAAGTATGAACTTCGGAAGCTCACATTTTTCGGGAAAATTGTCAATCTTTTTTATAACAACATGCAGGCGCGATATCCGTTGCTGATAAAGTTTTGCCGAAGAAAAACCGTCGAAGTTTATGTCTAGTAAGGACACACACTTGATTCCAAATGATCGTGCTTTGGCAGGCTGGTAAACGGGCAAACACCTTCGTGTTGTTTCGTTGCTCGCTTGTAATCACATATATACGTTTGTAATATTTAACTTTTTCCATATGCAGTCGGCAACACGACAAGTACGTCTTGATTCATTAACACACCTTCAACTGCTATTTCCTGCTCCCTCTTTAGCTAGTTTCAAATTTACCCAGAAATAGACTCGACAGTAATACGCGCTCTCAACTCTTTCTCCGACTCCAAAGGTGGACAACTTTTGTTATTGTAAGAACGTGCGGTTTATTACCGACCCCATGAGGATCTATTAAATCGCTCCTCATCAAAGATAATAAATTGACAGTTTTCTCGTCTTTCCCACTTTTCGACCAGTGGTATTTCACTTCGCTCAGGCGAAGGAGAAATGAAAAAATTACAGAGTTTGCAGGCTTACTTTCTTGGTGCTTTTTCGCCAGATTCCTTCCCGCCCGATCACTTATGTCTTCACCGCTCACCCGCGTGACTCTAAAGTGAGCCTGCTCGTAGGCTACAAATCTGTAAGCCTCCAGTTTCTTTGCCGTCAGAGAATGACTGAGAGAATCGAAGGCCTTGCTCTTATCTGTAAATAACACTGATACCAGTTGCTTACTATATCAACGAGCTGTTTCCAACCCTCAATCGGCATAAGCAAGTTTGTTTCGCAGCTTTGTTTTTCCTATAGGCTGTCATTCTGTAGTACAAAGTCTCATCATAATGGCTTATCGCCTGATTGCTCAGCAAGAGTTCAAATATTTTAACGACAGCTATAAGTGAGGTGATAGGCGATAATTTATAGCCTCCTATCGGTCTCCTTCTTAAATACGGGTGTCCACTCGCCCATCGATCTTCCATGCGCTGGGCCAGGTACTCAGTCTGCTCTGTACAGTTGTTATAAAGGCTGGTTAACGATACTGCTGCTCCTTTAGCCATATTCTTGAGTAATTTTGGTCGTAGTCCTGTGTCCCATCCACTGGAATGCTTTGGATTAATCTTTTCCAGTGCCTGCTCTACTTCAGCCACTGTGAAGAGCTTAAATTCAAAATTGGTTTTTTTGTAGGTTTCTCGTATGGTCTTAACACTGCTGTTGTCACTGCAGTCCTCTTCCGTGAAATTATTTACGTGGTCTCCGCCCATACTTAGTGCCGCATTAGTGAACTAATTGGCGAGTATCTCTGCCACTTCCGTTTGATCCTTTACGGCCTTAACACCCTTCGTTTTAAGATATATTGCTGCCGATTCTTTGCTCTTGTTGCTGATAAAAGGTCTGAACGTGTCATAGAATTTCGATGGTCTTGATTTATGCTCGTCCACCTTGGTATACCAGTACGCTCGGATTGCGTTTCTGCACTCCCGTGTAACTATATTTCGATACTTCCTTTTCAGATCCAGATTCTCAGCGGTGCGGTCTCTGGCAAACTTTTTGACCTACTTCTTTTTGTTTCTCAAAGCTTTTTTCCATTCCTGTGTCATGTAAGGAATATCCTTTTCCCTTACTCTTTTCTTTTTCCAGAAGCTGCAGTTATTAGATTTATTTTCCATGCCCTCTTACAATGCTACTGAGATAAAAGAGGCCCTCCATAGAGGGTGACTCTCAGGGTGCCTCATGGTGTACTTCACTTCCAATGACATCCCTTGTAGGTTGGTTTACAGAGTATCCCACCACGGTAGTTTCACTCCGTTAAGCAGTTTTGAGCCCGTATCAAATGGATTTATTAAATGAAAGAGTCCCAAAACAATGAGATACACTAAATCTAAAGCATAACTTGGCCCCATTTAAGTTAATCGTTTAGTTCTTATAGAAGAATATCTCAGATATTTGACAGCTAATATTGGCTTGCTTATTGGACGGTTGACGGTAAAACATTTGCGTTTATAATTTGACGGTTGACGGTTAATCCTTTGGTCATTTGACGTTTGACGGTTAACCCCGATAAGCCCATCTCAAATTAACAAGGCAAACTCAGAATAACATAGAACAGCATCATGGTGAATCCTTCTAGATAACAACCTGTAACAGAGCAAGCGCTAAAATCCGTACTTGTATGATACCAACAGCCCGCATTTCATATATCAAAATGTTTTATGGCACTGAGACTTTCTGCGAAACGTCTATATTTTGGTCTTGTTTTCTTTACGTCATTGTCCTTTCGCTTTGACTTGAAAGCCTCAAAGCCACGCAATAATTATGATAAATGGAACATGGGTCATTAACGCCAGCTTTTAATTCGTCTATCCTAGATTTGCTGATAATATGTATAAGAATAGCACAACGCCGAAGCCGAGTGGAAACATAGCCTACAGTCGATCCCCTATTAAGCAGCCACCTATTAACTGGCCACCAACTCAGTATTAACCAGCCAGTTATCAAAGTTCCGAAAGTACCGTGACCCAGAAAATTGCCGTGATTCAATGTTCACTAAGAACTTAACCCGATGGTAAAAAGTTCGCCAACTGCTATTAGGCGGCCACCTCTCATTAATTTCACTGATTTCGATTTCGTTTCGACTGTATTTTGACAATGTGACTACGAAATCAATGATGAAAGAATAAAGTTATTGTCATAAATTCTCTACCCTTCGGTTGACCTGTCATAGCAAAATAACGATTAACCTTCCGAGTAGCTAGAAAATTTGCAAAATAGAGGGCTAGGAATAGGAACAAATTTAGCAATTTGTCCTTAAAATAGTTCTTCGATATACTTACAGTTGCCGCAAGTTCGTCAAGCTGGAGAAAACTTTTTCTGGTAAATTCTGAATATTATTCCCTGCAAGGAACCTGCAATAGACGGAGACAAAGTTACAAACCATATATCATTCATATGGAGATGAAGGTTATGAACTGCAATATTATGAAAATGAAGTTGACTTTTCTTAATCAAACCAAAAGTTCTTTCCTCTGTGAACTTCGAGGAAAAGATAATGTCCGAGAACAAATATATTATTCTGTTTATTATCCTTCAAATATTTTTCACAAAACCCGGGATCTTTTGAAAATTGGGGAATATCACTCAGACTTATCCCAACTTTAGCAGGGGCGTATTCAGTCGCGAGTTACGTTAGATCAATTGGGTACAAGAGGAAAGAAATAACTAAGAAAGAATGAAGAAAGGAAAGATGGAAGATGTTTATAGTATTTCCTAATTAAAGGTTGCTCTGGATTGAACTGTTTCTGCAATGCGGAATTATTTGTTTGTTGCTATCTCTTTTACCTATGTACATAGTAACGTATCTCATACTGGTAAAAGGCCAGGTTTGAAATCAGTGCTTGTCTGGGTTTCCTAAAACTATAGAGTAGAGATGGATATTTTCCCAGGTAAGGTAAAGGTAAAGTCTGCATGCGAGCCAAGTGGCCCATCAGGCCGGAGCTTATCCCGGTTTCTGTAGCATGAAGCGACTAGGAGTATTTCTACTCCCCCCTGGATGGGATGCTAGTCCATCGCAGGGTTACCCCCAGCATTAAGTTCGCCGGTACCCATTTATACACCTGGGTGGAGAGAGGCACTGTGACAGTAAAGTGTCTTGCCTAAGAACACAACACAATGTCCCCGGCCAGGGCTCGAACCCGGACCGCTCGATCCGGAGACGAGCGCACTAACCATGAGGCCACCGCGCCTCCCTTTTTTCAACATAATAGACAAAATTTTGTCAATCTGGGCAGTCTGACCCCACTAGCAGTCACAAGCTTAAATACAATTAACATATAAACATAACATTCTCACTGTAAACCCCCACACTCAAGGTGTACTCCCATCTGTCTGGTCACCTTTGTTTGTTGTGACGTGCTTTGTTGTATTACCAATTATTATATGAGCAATTATCTAAAATGTCAGTTAACAAACAGAAGTAATCTGAGGCAAAGTGTCTGACTAAGATGTAGTTCTTTTAATACATCATATAATTTATAACATATATATATATAACATATAATGATGTACATATAGCTGTAATAGTAATAGTAAGTAAAACCTTTATTTAATTGTCCATGTGTATAGCCTAGATAGACTAATTGGGGACACTAGTAAAATAGAAACACTAAATGACATAGAGTACTTATAAAATTTGAATATTTACATGAAAATGATAAAAACCTAATGAGTATGAGAGATCCTATGTTAGCTTATGGACAAGATAAAATTTTAAAAATCAAAATAATTTTATTGGTTAGAAAGAATACAGCAATTGCCGTAGTTAGTTAAAATGTAAGCAACCTTCAGTTTTCTTATTTTGTTTTTTTGCAAAAAAAAGAAAAAAAAAGAAAGAAAAATCAGCTAGGTAAACTAGGCGAATCTCTTTCATTTTCGGTAAGTTTTAAACATAAGAATAGCCCGACATAACTAACAGAGTGTTTGCCATAGCGCATAGTTCTAAAACGTAGTAATACGAAGTCACTATTCCGCAGCGAGTGTGTAGAGCCTTTGCGGACAAATAGATCAAAAATGCAGTCAGGTACAGGACTATGTTTTTCTTTGTACATATAAGTGCTGTGATATCCTGAAGCCGTCTATTATATAAAGAAGGTATATTAGCACGTCTTAGAAGTTTTCCATATACATCGGAGTAGGATCTATATATCACCCTTAGGGCTCGTTCTTGTATTCGTTCTAGATTCCTTTTGTCCGATGACTTGCAAAAATGCCAGGTTAGATGGCAGTAAGTTAAATAAGGCAGCATAGAGGATTTATACAGTAGTAGCTTAGCCTTGCAGGGTATTAAGCTTCGACGACGAGAGAGTACTCCAACTTTCTGGCTTGCGTTAGTACATAATTTGTTAACATACCCAGTCAAGTTAAGATTTGTCTGTTGTCCTTATCGAGTTTCCATAGATTGATGTTTAGGGACTGAAACTTGTCTGGATTGGCCAGTAGAAAATTATTCGAATACCAGGACAGTGAGTTTTCATTCTGCGTCCTACTCTTTCATGGTCCCTTCCTTTGACGTACATTTGGTGATCATGGGGATACATGGTTAAATTTGCGTCTTTAACATGAGCTGACATATCGTTCTGGTAAATGTTACATATTAAGGGACCGATAGACGATCCTCGAGCTAGGGCATCCCCGTTCCATCTTTATCCAGTCACTAGTAACTTCACACATTTTTACTCTCTTTAGTCTGTTGTCGAAAAATGATCGCATAAGGTTAAGTGATCGCCCACCAAATCCGTTAGCCTGCGAGCAGGCTCACGTTGGGGCACAAACGCGCGCGGCGTAAGCGCGATGGCGAAATTGAGCGACGAAGCCGCGACGCGAGAAAGTGAGCCTGCTCTGATCTCTGCAAATTTTGTACTTCCACCCCGGAAACCGCAGAAAAGAATAAGTCAATTAATTTTCACCGAAAGTATGAACTTCGGAAGCTCACATTTTTCGGGAAAATTGTCAATCTTTTTTATAACAACATGCAGGCGCGATATCCGTTGCTGATAAAGTTTTGCCGAAGAAAAACCGTCGAAGTTTATGTCTAGTAAGGACACACACTTGATTCCAAATGATCGTGCTTTGGCAGGCTGGTAAACGGGCAAACACCTTCGTGTTGTTTCGTTGCTCGCTTGTAATCACATATATACGTTTGTAATATTTAACTTTTTCCATATGCAGTCGGCAACACGACAAGTACGTCTTGATTCATTAACACACCTTCAACTGCTATTTCCTGCTCCCTCTTTAGCTAGTTTCAAATTTACCCAGAAATAGACTCGACAGTAATACGCGCTCTCAACTCTTTCTCCGACTCCAAAGGTGGACAACTTTTGTTATTGTAAGAACGTGCGGTTTATTACCGACCCCATGAGGATCTATTAAATCGCTCCTCATCAAAGATAATAAATTGACAGTTTTCTCGTCTTTCCCACTTTTCGACCAGTGGTATTTCACTTCGCTCAGGCGAAGGAGAAATGAAAAAATTACAGAGTTTGCAGGCTTACTTTCTTGGTGCTTTTTCGCCAGATTCCTTCCCGCCCGATCACTTATGTCTTCACCGCTCACCCGCGTGACTCTAAAGTGAGCCTGCTCGTAGGCTACAAATCTGTAAGCCTCCAGTTTCTTTGCCGTCAGAGAATGACTGAGAGAATCGAAGGCCTTGCTCTTATCTGTAAATAACACTGATACCAGTTGCTTACTATATCAACGAGCTGTTTCCAACCCTCAATCGGCATAAGCAAGTTTGTTTCGCAGCTTTGTTTTTCCTATAGGCTGTCATTCTGTAGTACAAAGTCTCATCATAATGGCTTATCGCCTGATTGCTCAGCAAGAGTTCAAATATTTTAACGACAGCTATAAGTGAGGTGATAGGCGATAATTTATAGCCTCCTATCGGTCTCCTTCTTAAATACGGGTGTCCACTCGCCCATCGATCTTCCATGCGCTGGGCCAGGTACTCAGTCTGCTCTGTACAGTTGTTATAAAGGCTGGTTAACGATACTGCTGCTCCTTTAGCCATATTCTTGAGTAATTTTGGTCGTAGTCCTGTGTCCCATCCACTGGAATGCTTTGGATTAATCTTTTCCAGTGCCTGCTCTACTTCAGCCACTGTGAAGAGCTTAAATTCAAAATTGGTTTTTTTGTAGGTTTCTCGTATGGTCTTAACACTGCTGTTGTCACTGCAGTCCTCTTCCGTGAAATTATTTACGTGGTCTCCGCCCATACTTAGTGCCGCATTAGTGAACTAATTGGCGAGTATCTCTGCCACTTCCGTTTGATCCTTTACGGCCTTAACACCCTTCGTTTTAAGATATATTGCTGCCGATTCTTTGCTCTTGTTGCTGATAAAAGGTCTGAACGTGTCATAGAATTTCGATGGTCTTGATTTATGCTCGTCCACCTTGGTATACCAGTACGCTCGGATTGCGTTTCTGCACTCCCGTGTAACTATATTTCGATACTTCCTTTTCAGATCCAGATTCTCAGCGGTGCGGTCTCTGGCAAACTTTTTGACCTACTTCTTTTTGTTTCTCAAAGCTTTTTTCCATTCCTGTGTCATGTAAGGAATATCCTTTTCCCTTACTCTTTTCTTTTTCCAGAAGCTGCAGTTATTAGATTTATTTTCCATGCCCTCTTACAATGCTACTGAGATAAAAGAGGCCCTCCATAGAGGGTGACTCTCAGGGTGCCTCATGGTGTACTTCACTTCCAATGACATCCCTTGTAGGTTGGTTTACAGAGTATCCCACCACGGTAGTTTCACTCCGTTAAGCAGTTTTGAGCCCGTATCAAATGGATTTATTAAATGAAAGAGTCCCAAAACAATGAGATACACTAAATCTAAAGCATAACTTGGCCCCATTTAAGTCAATCGTTTAGTTCTTATAGAAGAATATCTCAGATATTTGACAGCTAATATTGGCTTGCTTATTGGACGGTTGACGGTAAAACATTTGCGTTTATAATTTGACGGTTGACGGTTAATCCTTTGGTCATTTGACGTTTGACGGTTAACCCCGATAAGCCCATCTCAAATTAACAAGGCAAACTCAGAATAACATAGAACAGCATCATGGTGAATCCTTCTAGATAACAACCTGTAACAGAGCAAGCGCTAAAATCCGTACTTGTATGATACCAACAGCCCGCATTTCATATATCAAAATGTTTTATGGCACTGAGACTTTCTGCGAAACGTCTATATTTTGGTCTTGTTTTCTTTACGTCATTGTCCTTTCGCTTTGACTTGAAAGCCTCAAAGCCACGCAATAATTATGATAAATGGAACATGGGTCATTAACGCCAGCTTTTAATTCGTCTATCCTAGATTTGCTGATAATATGTATAAGAATAGCACAACGCCGAAGCCGAGTGGAAACATAGCCTACAGTCGATCCCCTATTAAGCAGCCACCTATTAACTGGCCACCAACTCAGTATTAACCAGCCAGTTATCAAAGTTCCGAAAGTACCGTGACCCAGAAAATTGCCGTGATTCAATGTTCACTAAGAACTTAACCCGATGGTAAAAAGTTCGCCAACTGCTATTAGGCGGCCACCTCTCATTAATTTCACTGATTTCGATTTCGTTTCGACTGTATTTTGACAATGTGACTACGAAATCAATGATGAAAGAATAAAGTTATTGTCATAAATTCTCTACCCTTCGGTTGACCTGTCATAGCAAAATAACGATTAACCTTCCGAGTAGCTAGAAAATTTGCAAAATAGAGGGCTAGGAATAGGAACAAATTTAGCAATTTGTCCTTAAAATAGTTCTTCGATATACTTACAGTTGCCGCAAGTTCGTCAAGCTGGAGAAAACTTTTTCTGGTAAATTCTGAATATTATTCCCTGCAAGGAACCTGCAATAGACGGAGACAAAGTTACAAACCATATATCATTCATATGGAGATGAAGGTTATGAACTGCAATATTATGAAAATGAAGTTGACTTTTCTTAATCAAACCAAAAGTTCTTTCCTCTGTGAACTTCGAGGAAAAGATAATGTCCGAGAACAAATATATTATTCTGTTTATTATCCTTCAAATATTTTTCACAAAACCCGGGATCTTTTGAAAATTGGGGAATATCACTCAGACTTATCCCAACTTTAGCAGGGGCGTATTCAGTCGCGAGTTACGTTAGATCAATTGGGTACAAGAGGAAAGAAATAACTAAGAAAGAATGAAGAAAAGAAAAGAGAAAAAAACCACAAAAAAATATTTACGTGAAACCTTCATCGATACACTTACAGGAAACCCAAGCTCGTCAAGTAAGAGAAAACATTTTCTGGTAAATCCTGAATATTATTCCCTGTTAAATTTCTGCAACAGACAGAGAACAGGTTAAGAACTATGTAACATTAATAGCAAGATAAAGATAATATTATGATAATAAAAATGAGTTTTCTTAGGGACTGGTCAAAAAGTACTGTGGGATTGGGCCGGAGCAGAGACGGGGGGCGCGGGTCATCAATGGGGTGGGTTGTTTGATTGTCAGCTTCCCATGGGGGTGGATCATCTTATTTTATAACAGAAATTGCATACATTAAAAAGAAAGTGTTTTGATTAATCAAAGTCTTGATTCTAATGAAACAGTTAGCCACACATTTAATTTTTTTGTGCATCGAGTCGAAATCATTACTATGTAAAAAACAAAATAAATAAATAAATAAACCTCTCAAACCTCTTTTGTGTCTTCGAATAAAAGGTACCTTAAAATATTTTAACCTTTTTTCCTTGTTTTACATTTTATTGCTCTGTTCCATACAGTTACGGTAACTCAAATGACTTTTGGATTGTCACCGATAACTGTACTTGGCTAATAGTTCAACTACTTTTCAAATGCTCCGGCCCACCCCTCCCCCTCCTCCTTATACTTTGTCAACCTGTCCCTCGAACCAAATGTCCTCCTCCGTCATTATTCAAGCGTCTCCTGTGGAGCAAGTTCAACACTATCTTCCCAATAGCTAATAGTCTCGGTGTGTCTTTTTAGAATGTGTGTCGGTGTGTCTTCTTTTAACTGAAAGGGAGATTCCATCGACCTACCTTCACTCATTATTCTTAAACAGTTATGGGAGAGGTAGGTGCATGGGGGAGGTGTGGGTGTGGTGAAGGAGCAAGGCCGATGTTTTCACTATGCTGGAATAAGGCAGTCCTTAGGATCTTAATACATTTCTTTTAGATATGAGTAACACCGAGGAAATGGCAAGGAGTGGCAAAGCTTAATATTAACCTTATTTACAATTAACTCTGCCAACATTGTTGCTCTTACGGTCAGCGGAAACATGTTTAAGCGGTCGAATTCGGCTTGATCAGAACCCATGCCAAAGGAAGGCAAGAATTTTAAGTGAGTAAAATTTAAGTTCCAAAACAGGCTTTTGCAGTTCTTAAATCAACAAAGTAAACACAGAACAACGAAGAACAATACCATGGCAATTCCTTTTAGAAAACACCCTGTAAGAAAAGGTGTGTTAAATGTCATATCTTTATTAATTAAATTGTAGACCACGATTAACACATTGAATGCCGCTCATGTCACGAAAACACAAGTAGCACACTGAAGACTAGAGTCGAGGTAAGTCGCTCTTATTAAATTTCTACTCCATATATATTTGGAAATGTTATAAACGATAGTTACCTTCCCATACAAACCCCTATATTTTCGCTTTGTTCCGCAGCAGAGTGTAATACGTCAAGAAAGTCAAACCAATTAGTAAATTTTACAAGCTCAGTGAAATTTTCGTACAATAACGCTTATAGCGCGATGCGTTCTCTTACATGCTCTACGCAAAGTCTTATACTACAGAAACAAAACGTAAACAATGACGTCAGCAACGATTTTTACTACTTTTTCTTGCAGAGTTTTTCAACCTACTAACTTTGTATTCTATATCCATAATATTCCTAATATCTCTACAACACTACAACAACTGGCGGCTAGTAAAGAGAAAAAGAAAGATAAACGTACAAGAGACGTAGTTGAGATGGTCCGGTGAATATCCTTGGAGGGAGATGACGAATGGCATTGTGAGACAAATCTCTAAAAGCCAGGGAGGAAAAAAAAGACGTGTTTTAATTACATATTTTTTCAGAATAACATTTGCTATATTTATTCCGAAAATGAAAAACTGTGGAGGCCATTGAACATACCCTTGTATAACGCTGCGGTTTTGTACATGTGAACACCGGGTACTTTTCAATTCCTCTTTCGTCCTCAATTCTAAATCAGGATCTTTATTTCTTAAATTTTGAAGCAATCCAGTTTTGACTTCTGTTTTATTAATAAAAAATATGCGATTTTGCGATCATGTTTAACCGGTACTTAACCTGATATAAGAAATCAGTTATCAGAAATCGGAAATCAAATGTTACGGAACCAGAAACAAGACATGGGAAGTCAGAAATGCAAAATTCAGAAGGTGGAAATAAGAAATCAGAAAACTCTAAAAATAATGATTTTCAGTAGGTTTTAGAAATAAGAAATGAATAGAGCAGGCTGGCCAGATAATGCCCTGATTAATTTGTCCTAATTTAGATAGCAGCGAAGTTTTGTCGTAACCTGTATTTCCTCATTGTTTACATTTGGCTGCCCCAAATAGACATCACCTCTGACGTCTTTCCTCGACCCTCCTGTTTGCACGCTGATAATTGAAGAAAAACTGACCCCGCCACCCGCAATGCCAGGCGATTTTTCTGATCCGAAAGGACAGTTAATGTTTTCAAAGACAAGGAGAAACCTCTAATGCTGTGTTTAGACTTGAACGGTTTACCGAGGTACCAGAGTTTACTAACCTAGGTAAACATTTTCCGTGTGTAAACGCCAACTGATACTTTGGTAAATGCCGCAAAAGACAAAAGTAATTTAACCGAGGTAAAAGTTGTAATTACCCCGTGATCAGGCATGGTTACAGTTGGTAACCAAGGTCAAGATGACAGATATATCCGCTTGTGAAAAATTAGCTAGGTAAACTCGGCGAATCTCTTTCATTTTCGGTAAGTTTTAAACATAAGAATAGCCCGACATAACTAACAGAGTGTTTGCCATAGCGCATAGTTCTAAAACGTGGTAATACGAAGTCACTATTCCGCAGCGAGTGTGTAGAGCCTTTGCGGACAAATAGATCAAAAATGCAGTCAGGTACAGGACTATGTTTTTCTTTGTACATATAAGTGCTGTGATATCCTGAAGCTGTCTATTATATAAAGAAGGTATATTAGCACGTCTTAGAAGTTTTCCATATACATCGGAGTAGGATCTATATATCACCCTTAGGGCTCGTTCTTGTATTCGTTCTAGATTCCTTTTGTCCGATGACTTGCAAAAATGCCAGGTTAGATGGCAGTAAGTTAAATAAGGCAGCATAAAAGATTTATACAGTAGTGGCTTAGCCTTGCAGGGTATTAAGCTTCGACGACGAGAGAGTACTCCAACTTTCTGGCTTGCGTTAGTACATAATTTGTTAACATACCCAGTCAAGTTAAGATTTGTCTGTTGTCCTTATCGAGTTTCCATGGATTGATGTTTAGGGACTGAAACTTGTCTGGATTGGCCAGTAGAAAATTATTCGAATACCAGGACAGTGAGTTTTCATTCTGCGTCCTACTGTTTCATGGTCCCTTCCTTTGACGTACATTTGGTGATCATGGGGATACATGGTTAAATTTGCGTCTTTAACATGAGCTGACATATCGTTCTAATAAATGTTACATAGTAAGGG
Source organism: Orbicella faveolata (assembly GCF_042242905.1). Taxonomy (NCBI): domain Eukaryota; kingdom Metazoa; phylum Cnidaria; class Anthozoa; order Scleractinia; family Merulinidae; genus Orbicella; species Orbicella faveolata. Next base: position 19,793,748 of record NW_028301576.1, on the reverse strand, counting down.
ACCGATAGACGATCCCCGAGCTAGGGCATCCCCGTTCCATCTTTATCCAGTCACTAGTAACTTCACACATTTTTACTCTCTTTAGTCTGTTGTCAAAAAATGATCGATAAGGTTAAGTGATCGCCCACCAAATCCATTAGCCTGCGAGCAGACTCACCTTGGAGCACAAACGCGCGCGGCGTAAGCGCGATGGCGAAATTGAGCGACGAAGCCGCGACGCGAGAAAGTGAGCCTGCTCTGATCTCTGCAAATTTTCTATTTCCACCCCGGAAACCGCAGAAAAGAATAAGTCAATTAATTTTCAGCGAAAGTATGAACTTCGGAAGCTCAAATTTTTCGGGAAAATTGTAAATCTATTTTATAACAACATGCAGGCGCGATATCCGTTGTTGATAAAGTTTTGCCGAAGAAAAACCGTCGAAGTTTATGTCTAGTAAGAACACACACTTGATTCCAAATGATCGTGCTTTGGCAGGCTGGTCTTTGATGATGCAGGTAAACGGGCAAACACCTTCGTGTTGTTTCGTTGCTCGCTTGTAATCACTTATTTATTTATTTGTAATATTTAATTTTTTCCATCTGCAGTCGGCAACACGACAAGTACGTCTTGATTCATTAACATACCTTCAACTGCTATTTCCTGCTCCCTCTTTTATGCAGTTTCAAATTTAACCAGAAATAGACTCGACAGTAATACGCGCTCTCGACTCTTTCTCCGACTCCAAAGGTGGACAACTTTTGTTATTGTAAGAACGTGCGGTTTATTACCGACTCCATGGGGATCTATTAAATCGCTCCTCATCAAAGATAATAGATTGACAGTTTTCTCGCCTTTCCCGCTTTTCGACCAATGGTATTTCACTTCGCTCAGGCGAAGGAGAAATGAAAAAATTACAGAGTTTGCAGGTTTACTTTCTTGGTGCTTCCTCGCCAGATTCCTTCCCGCCCGATCACTTATCTCTTCGCCGCTCACCCGCGTGACTCTAAAGTGAGCCTGCTCGTAGGCTACAAATCTGTAAGCCTCCAGTTTCTTTACCGTCAGGGAATGACTGAGAGAATCGAAGGCCTTGCTCCTATCTGTAGATAACACTGATACCAGTTGCTTACTATATCAACGACCTGTTTCCAACCCTCAATCAGCAGAAATCAATAATGAAAGAATAAAGTTATTGTCATAAATTCTCTACCCTTCGCTTGACCTGTCATAGCAAAATAACGATTAACTCTCCGAGTAGAAAATTTGCAAAATAGAGGGCTAGGAGTAGGAACAAATTTAGGAATTTGTGCTTAAAGTAGTTCATCGATATACTTACAGTCCCGCCAAGTTCGCCAAGCTGGAGAAAACTTTTTCTGGTAAATTCTGAATATTATTCCCTGCAAGGAACCTGCAATAGACGGAGACAAAGTTACAAACCATATATCATTAATATGGAGATGAAGTTAATGAACTACAGTTTTATGAAAGTGAAGTTGACTTTTCTTAATCAAACCAAAAGTTCTTTCCTCTGTGAACTTCGAGGAAAAGATAATGTCCGAGAACAAATATATTATTCTGTTTATTATCCTTCAAATATTTTTCACAAAACCCGGGATCTTTTGAAAATTGGGGAATATCACTCAGACTTATCCCAACTTTAGCAGGGGCGTATTCAGTCGCGAGTTACGTTAGATCAATTGGGTACAAGAGGAAAGAAATAACTAAGAAAGAATGAAGAAAGGAAAGATGGAAGATGTTTATAGTATTTCCTAATTAAAGGTTGCTCTGGATTGAACTGTTTCTGCAATGCGGAATTATTTGTTTCTTGCTATCTCTTTTACCTATGTACATAGTAACGTATCTCAAACTGGTAAAAGGCCAGGTTTGAAATCAGGGCTTGTCTGGGTTTCCTAAAACTATAGAGTAGAGATGGATATTTTCCCAGGTAAGGTAAAGGTAAAGTCTGCATGCGAGCCAAGTGGCCCATCAGGCTGGAGCTTATCCCGGTTTCTGTAGCATGAAGCGACTAGAAGTATTTCTACTTCCCCCCTGGATGGGATGCTAGTCCATCGCAGGGTTACCCCCAGCATTAAGTTCGCCGGTACCCATTTATACACCTGGGTGGAGAGAGGCACTGTGACAGTAAAGTGTCTTGCCTAAGAACACAAGACAACGTCCCCGGCCAGGGCTCGAACCCGGACCGCTCGATCCGGAGACGAGCGCACTAACCATTAAGCCACCGCGCCTCCCTTTTTTCAACATAATAGACAAAATTTTGTCAATCTGGGCAGTCTGACCCCACTAGCAGTCTCAAGCTTAAATACAATTAACATATAAACATAACATTCTCACTGTAAACCCCCACACTCAAGGTGTACTCCCATCTGTCTGGTCACCTTTGTTTGTTGTGACGTGCTTTGTTGTATTACCAATTATTATATGAGCAATTATCTAAAATGTCAGTTAACAAACAGAAGTAATCTGAGGCAAAGTGTCTGACTAAGATGTAGTTCTTTTAATACATCATATAATTTATAACATATATATATATAACATATAATGATGTACATATAGCTGTAATAGTAATAGTAAGTAAAACCTTTATTTAATTGTCCATGTGTATAGCCTAGATAGACTAATTGGGGACACTAGTAAAATAGAAACACTAAATGACATAGAGTACTTATAAAATTTGAATATTTACAGGAAAATGATGAAAACCTAATGAGTATGAGAGATCCTATGTTAGCTTATGGACAAGATAAAATTTTAAAAATCAAAATAATTTTATTGGTTAAAAAGAATACAGCAATTGCCGTAGTTAGTTAAAATGTAAGCAACCTTCAGTTTTCTTATTTTGTTTTTTGCTTTGTTTTGTTTTGTTTTGTTTTTTTGCAAAAAAAAGAAAAAAAAAGAAAGAAAAATCAGCTAGGTAAACTAGGCGAATCTCTTTCATTTTCGGTAAGTTTTAAACATAAGAATAGCCCGACATAACTAACAGAGTGTTTGCCATAGCGCATAGTTCTAAAACGTGGTAATACGAAGTCACTATTCCGCAGCGAGTGTGTAGAGCCTTTGCGGACAAATAGATCAAAAATGCAGTCAGGTACAGGACTATGTTTTTCTTTGTACATATAAGTGCTGTGATATCCTGAAGCTGTCTATTATATAAAGAAGGTATATTAGCACGTCTTAGAAGTTTTCCATATACATCGGAGTAGGATCTATATATCACCCTTAGGGCTCGTTCTTGTATTCGTTCTAGATTCCTTTTGTCCGATGACTTGCAAAAATGCCAGGTTAGATGGCAGTAAGTTAAATAAGGCAGCATAAAAGATTTATACAGTAGTGGCTTAGCCTTGCAGGGTATTAAGCTTCGACGACGAGAGAGTACTCCAACTTTCTGGCTTGCGTTAGTACATAATTTGTTAACATACCCAGTCAAGTTAAGATTTGTCTGTTGTCCTTATCGAGTTTCCATGGATTGATGTTTAGGGACTGAAACTTGTCTGGATTGGCCAGTAGAAAATTATTCGAATACCAGGACAGTGAGTTTTCATTCTGCGTCCTACTGTTTCATGGTCCCTTCCTTTGACGTACATTTGGTGATCATGGGGATACATGGTTAAATTTGCGTCTTTAACATGAGCTGACATATCGTTCTGGTAAATGTTCCATATTAAGGAACCGATAGACGATCCTCGAGCTAGGGCATCCCCGTTCCATCTTTATCCAGGCACTAGTAACTTCACACATTTTTACTCTCTTTAGTCTGTTGTCGAAAAATGATCGCATAAGGTTAAGTGATCGCCCACCAAATCCGTTAGCCTGCGAGCAGGCTCACGTTGGGGCACAAACGCGCGCGGCGTAAGCGCGATGGCGAAATTGAGCGACGAAGCCACGACGCGAGAAAGTGAGCCTGCTCTGATCTCTGCAAATTTTCTATTTCCACCCCAGAAACCGCAGAAAAGAATAAGTCAATTAATTTTCAGCGAAAGTATGAACTTCGGAAGCTCAGATTTTTCGGGAAAATTGTCAATCTATTTTATAACAACATGCAGGCGCGATATCCGTTGCTGATAAAGTTTTGCCGAAGAAAAACCGTCGAAGTTTATGTCTAGTAAGGACACACACTTGATTCCAAATGATCGTGCTTTGGCAGGCTGGTAAACGGGCAAACACCTTCGTGTTGTTTCGTTGCTCGCTTGTAATCACATATATACGTTTGTAATATTTAATTTTTTCCATATGCAGTCGGCAACACGACAAGTACGTCTTGATTCATTAACACACCTTCAACTGCTATTTCCTGCTCCCTCTTTAGCTAGTTTCAAATTTACCCAGAAATAGACTGGACAGTAATACGCGCTCTCAACTCTTTCTCCGACTCCAAAGGTGGACAACTTTTGTTATTGTAAGAACGTGCGGTTTATTACCGACTCCATGAGGATCTATTAAATCGCTCCTCATCAAAGATAATAGATTGACAGTTTTCTCGTCTTTCCCGCTTTTCGACCAGTGGTATTTCACTTCGCTCAGGCGAAGGAGAAATGAAAAAATTACAGAGTTTGCAGGTTTACTTTCTTGGTGCTTCCTCGCCAGATTCCTTCCCGCCCGATCACTTATGTCTTCACCGCTCACCCGCGTGACTCTAAAGTGAGCCTGCTCGTAGGCTACAAATCTGTAAGCCTCCAGTTTCTTTGCCGTCAGAGAATGACTGAGAGAATCGAAGGCCTTGCTCTTATCTGTAAATAACACTGATACCAGTTGCTTACTATATCAACGAGCTGTTTCCAACCCTCAATCGGCATAAGCAAGTTTGTTTCGCAGCTTTGTTTTTCCTATAGGCTGTCATTCTGTAGTACAAAGTCTCATCATAATGGCTTATCGCCTGATTGCTCAGCAAGAGTTCAAATATTTTAACGACAGCTATAAGGGAGGTGATAGGGCGATAATTTATAGCCTCCTATCGGTCTCCTTCTTAAATACGGGTGTCCACTCGCCCATCGATCTTCCATGCGCTGGGCCAGGTACTCAGTCTGCTCTGTACAGTTGTTATAAAGGCTGGTTAACGATACTGCTGCTCCTTTAGCCATATTCTTGAGTAATTTTGGTGGTAGTCCTCTGTCCCATCCACTGGAATGCTTTGGGTTAATCTTTTCCAGTGCCTGCTCTACTTCAGCCACTGTGAAGAGCTTAAATTCAAAATTGGTTTTTTTGTAGGTTTCTCGTATGGTCTTAACACTGCTGTTGTCACTGCGGTCCTCTTACGTGAAATTATTTACGTGGTCTCCGCCCATACTTAGTGTCGCATTAGTGAAGTAATTGGCGAGTATCTCTGCTACTTCTGTTTGATCCTTTACGGCATTATCACCCTTCGTTTTAAGATATATTGCTGTCGATTCTTTGCTCTTGTTGCTGAAAAAAGGTTTGAACGTGTCATAGAATTTCGATGGTCTTATTTATGCTCGTCCACCTTAGTATACCAGTATGCTCGGATAGCGTTTCTGCACTCCCGTGTAACTATATTTCGATACTTCCTTTCCAGATCTAGATTCTCAGCGGTGCGGTCTTTGGCAAACTTTTTGGCCTACTTCCTTTTGTTTCTCAAAGCTTTTTTCCATTCCTGTGTCATGTAAGGAATATCCTTTTCCCTTGCTCTTTTCTTTTTCCAGAAGCTGCAGTTATTAGATTTATTTTCCATGCCCTCTTACAGTGCTGCTGAAATAAAAGAGGCCCTCCTTGGAGGGTGACTCTCAGGGTGCTTCATGGTGTACTTCACTTCCAATGACCTCCCTTGTAGGTTGTTTTACAGAGTATCCCGCCACGGTAGCTTCACTCCGTTAAGCAGTTTTGAGCCCGTATTAAATGGATTTATTAAATGAAAGAGTGCCAGAACAATGAGATACACTAAATCTAATGCATAATTTGGCTCCATTTAAGTCAATCGTTTAGTTCTTATAGAAGAATATCTCAGATATTTGTAACGTTAATAGCAAGATAAAGATAATATTATAAAAAATAAAAAAATGAGTTTTCTTAGGGCCTCGTCAAAAAGTACTGTGGGATTGGGCCGGAGCAGAGACGGGGGGCACGGGTCATCAATGGGGTGGGTTGTTTGATTGTCAGCTTCCCATGGGGTGGATCATCTTATTTTATCACAGAAATTGCATACATTAAAAAGAAAGTGTTTTGATCAATCAAAGTCTTGATTCTAATGAAACAGTTAGCCACACATTTAATTTTTTGTGCATTGAGTCGAAATCATTATTATGTAAAAAAAATAATAAATCACTAAATAAAAAAGCTCTCAAACTTCTTTTGCGTCTTTAAATAAAAGCTACCTTAAAATAGTTTAATTTTCTTTCCTTGTTTTACATTTTATTGCTCTGTTTCATACAGTTAAGGTAACTCAAATGACTTTTGGATTGTCACCGATAACTGTGCTTGGCTTATAGTTCAACTACTTTTCAAATACTCCGACCCACCCCTCCCCCTCCTCCTTATACTTTGTCAACCTGTCCCTTGAGCCAAATGTCCTCCTCCGTCATTATTCAAGCGTCTCCTGTGGAGCAAGTTCAACGCTATCTTCCCAATAGCTATTAGTCTTGGTGTGTCTCTTTAGAATGTGTGTAGACGTGTCTCTTTTTAACTGAAAGGGGGATTCCACCGACCTCCATTCACTCATTATTCTTAAACAGTTATGGGAGAGGTAGGTGGGGGAGGAGTAGGTGTGGTGAAGGAGCTAGGCGGATGTTTTCACTAGGATGGAATAAGGCAGTCCTTAGAATCTTAATACATTTCTGTTAGATATGAGTAACACCGAGGGAATGGCAAGGAGTGAGAAGCAAAGCTTAATGTTAATCTTATTTACAATTAACTCTGCCAACATTGTTGCTCTAACGGTCAGCGGAAACACGTGTAAGCGGTCGAATTCGGCTTGATCAGAACCCGTGCCAAAGGGCGGCCAGAATTTTAAGTGAGTAAAATTTAAGTTCCAAAACATGCTTTTGCAGTATTTAAATCAACAAAGTAAACACAGAACAACGATGAACAATACCATGGCAATTCCTTTTAGAAAACACCCTGTGAGAAAGGGTGTGTTAAATGTCATATCTCTATTAATTAAATAATAGACCACGATTAATACATTGAATGCCACTCAACCCCCCCCCCCCCCAACACCCCACTCCCCCTCCCACCCGCTTGAATGCTGGACTTAAATTGTGCTGTAATGGTAATAGGTAATTAAAGTGACTCTTGGAGGTGCTCTAGGAATGTTAAGGCGATCGGAGTTCTAGGGGCCAATTTACGGCTGTCTTCTTTCCGTTGATATTTAGAGAGAAAAACAATAAAACTTAAGGTCTCTGAAATCGCTCCTCAAAATGTCACGGAAACACAAGTAGCAAACTGAAGACTAGGGTCGAGGTAAGTCGCTCTTATTAAATTTCTAGTCCATATATATTTGGAACTGTTATAGACGAACGATAGTTACTTTCCCATACAAACTCCTATATTTTCGCTTTGTTACGCAGCAGAGTGTAATACGTCAAGAAAGTCAAACCAATTGGTAAATTTTACAAGCTCAGTGAAATTTTCGTACAATAACGCTAATAGCACGATGCGTTCTCTTACATGCTCTACGCAAAGTCGTATACTAAAGAAACAAAACGTAAGCAATGACGTCAGCAAATATTTTTACTACTTTTTCTTGCAGAGTTATTAAACCTACTAACTTTGTATTCTATATCCATAATATTCCTAATATCACTACAATATTACAACAACAACTGGCGGTTAGTACAGAGAAAAAGAAAGACAAACGTACAAGTGACGTAGTTGAGATGGTCCGGTGAATATCCTTGGAGGGAGATGACGAATGGCATTGTGAGACAAATCTCTAAAAGCCAGGGAGGAAAAAAGACATGTTTTAATTACATATTTTTTTGAGAATAACACTAGCTATATTTATTCAGAAAATGAAAAACTGTGGAGGCTGTTGAACATACACTTGTATAACGCTGCGGTTTTGTACATGTGAACACTGGGTGCTTTTTGACTCCTCTTTCTTCCTCAATTCTAAATCAGGATCTACATTTCTTAAATTTTGAAGCAATCCAGTTTTGACTTCTGTTTTATTAATAAAGAATATACGATTTTGCGATTATGTTTAACCGGTACTTAACCTGATATAAGAAATCAGTTATCAGAAATCGGAAATCAAATGTTACGGAACCAGAAACAAGACATGGGAAGTCAGAAATACAAATAAGAAATAAGAAATAAGGTGGAAATAAGAAATCAGAAAACTCTAAAAATGATGATTTTCAGTAGGTTTTAGAATTAAGAAATGAATATAGCAGGCTGGCCAGATGATACCCTGATTAATTTGTCCTAATTTCCTGCCAATACCAACCATTCCCCCGCACCCCTTCATTATTGAGCAAATGTGTTTACAGTGCTAGTGCAATGTGGTTTCATTATGTCTAATGCGTAAATGGATATACTTACAAATATTGCAAGTTGACCAAAGTAGAGAAAACATTTTTTGTTAAATTCTGAATAGTGTTTCCTTCCAAGTATCTACAAAACAACCAGAAGGAAAACATGAACAACATCTACAACCATACAGAATACCGTAAAATCCCACTTTAAAGCCCTGGGCTTATATAACTTCATAAGTAGTTTTGGGTAGGCCTATAAGCGGGGAAGCTGATATCGGGAGGGGGGGGGGGGCGGTGGATTATAGGCGGAATGAAAAAAAAAAATGTTTCGGAACGATGACGAAATAAAACGTACCTGAGGAACGAATTAAAACCCAATGGGTTAGCTCAAGTTCTTTGACCCTTCTTAAAAGACGGGATACTGACAATTATCACTGGTGAAATTACGGGGGAAGCAAGGAAGGCATCGGAGGGCACTTGGGTTATTGAAGGTGGAAGTGAATTACCATGTGTGAATTACATTTACGGGAGCAAGAAACACAAAGCGCAAGTGACGAAAGCTACAGAAGGCTCTGAGTTCATTGTAGGGAGGCTACAAAAAATATGCGTGCATGGAAAACTGCCGGAGTGTAGCTAGCTGTTTGCCCTGTCACTGTACTCCAAAACATTGTCGTTGAACAGTGTTGTTGTAAATGTCTTCCTTTCTTTGGTATTGTTATAATTGTTGTTCTTAAGTTAATAGTCAATTGTTTATTTAAACGTTCGAAGTTGTCCTTCAGTAGCAAATCGGAATAGATAAATATATTGATTCAATTGAGGCCTTGAGCTGACTGTACTGTATTTTAATTCCAAGCTTTCGCCGTTTTACGGCATCATCATTTCCTGATGATGCCGTAGAACGGCGAAAGCTTGGAATTAAAATACAGCGCAGTAGCTCAGGGCCTCAACTGAATCAAAGAATTTATCACTCGTTTATGCTTAAAACTTTAGAATAAAACTTTTGATGTTTACAAGAAACGCAAAAGGAACGCGCCTATACATTAGATGGGCTTATATCTGGGGTGATGGGGGGAGGGGAGGGGGGGGGGGGCGCTGCTTAGATCCGGGCGGCCTTATATCCGGAATAATCTTTTTGTTAGCAAATACATGGGCTTATATGTGGGGGGCCTTCAAAGTGGGATGTTACGGTATTCCATGTTGACTTTACCATCCAAACTACCCAATTACTCCGGGGGAATTGATTAAGGAGGGATAAACACGCCAGGTAAGGAACTCACACCTTAAATGAGCCTGCGAAAACAATGAAAAAAAAATGCAATTTGTTATTTAAGGTTGTTTGCACTCAGAATACGACCCAAAATGCTTTTGGCGCCATTTCGTCTCGCCACGTTTGTTACTAATTTCTCCTGCGTCGTTGTCCGTTCCATCCACTGCCTCGTCACATCGTCTACCTGGTGGGTCTGTTTCTCGTGTGGAGGTCTTACCTCTTTAATTTATGTTTCGCTTTTTTTATTCGTTTTTTCTTCCAGATCAACTTTGTCTTTTTCGTTCAGGTTTCTTCAAACGACATCACACTTTTGATTTCTCAGATTTTTAAGTTGGTTTTCAAGTTCACACTTTTGACTTCTCAAGTGAAGTTTATGCGTGTCGAGGATTGTTCTTAGTCAAGAGAGTAATAAAGGCAAAAGCGTCCATAAGAGTACACTTAAGAAAAAATACTCGATACTGATTGGTTAATTCAGGTGTAACACAGGCTCAAAAAGTGCACCACTGGTGCAAAGAGCTGTAAAAACAATGCTAATTAAAGCGAAGACCACCGAAGGTCATTCGAGTTTTTACGAATTCGCCCGAAGCCTTCCTAATTTAGTGGCAGATAATTAGACGTTTTCCAAACTTTTCCAAAGATCGCCAGAATCCTTTCGAACGTTTCCGAATATCACTTGAGCGTATCCGTGCACCTCACACAATCACCGACGCCCTCAGATGATTTCCGAAAACTTGCGAAAACCATCCAAAGATTTCCGAAGATCAATCGAATATTGACGAATATTTTCGAACTTGCAAATATTTTCGGACATTCTTGGAGACATTTGGAACATTAAGGAAAATGCAGCCTGCCGTAAGAAACAATTTTTAGACAAAGACCATAATTAGGATATTTTTAAGCGTGTTATTAACAATTGATTATATTTTCTGGCAATTTACAATAAATAAGGTCTTGTAATTTTTTAAAGACAACAAATATCCGAGTGATATTCCCCAATTTTCAAAATTGTGCGCGTAACGAAACATAATTGAAGGATAAACGCAAAAGCCTCCATTTGGCGCGAAAACATGCGCGGATATTTGCCCTTGGACATTATCTTTTCCTCAAAGAGTGCAGCTGAAACTGTTCGGTTCTCGCAACAGATAATGTTCTGGGACAAGTATGCGAGGATGGTACTGTTTATATAGTAATAAGCAATAGTTTCCTTGCTTGGTATGCTTATTTCTTGTTATATGAGTTCCCGTGGTGCACCTGGGCAGTTTTGATAGTTTACTGTCATAGAACACTTTTCCGGGAATTCGACGCAAACATGACGACCCAATTATGGTCTCAGCTGTCCGTTTCGGAAACGGTCGATGCCATTTTCGCGACACTTCGCAACAACATTTTTTTAACTATCAACAGGAGCCATAATCGGGGACGTAGACCGTAAGCGCGTGCCATTTCAAGTATTGGGGTTGTCCCCATGATATGGGACAATAATTCTATTTTTCGAACAAATTGCGCTATCACCTGCGGCACACGCGCGTGCATGCTGCGAGGATTTTTGCGGATGTCGCGCGAGGGAAAAGGCGTCCGAAATTCCCGAAATTTTTCATGTTTTTGCCTCACAACTCAACGCGTTTACGTCTGTTGGAGTTTTGCTTAAGTATTTTCGTCGTAAGCTGCTCCAGTTTGAGTGAAGTAAGACAGTGTCGAATTTAGGTATGTTCCGCTTTAAGCTTATATATATCGCTGACCAAGTTGTGTTCCGACTGATGCTTCTTTTAAATAAGCTGTACATTACTCCACTTTAAATTTCACATATGTTGAAGATTAACAGCTTTTCCATTCCACAGCAAAAAACTAGCTGGATATATTTAGATATAGCAGAGCTTCAGGACTTCATAGTTTCATAGCTCCTCTTGCCAGACGCTTGCGAGGAATTTGTCAGTCTATTGCGACCGAAAAGTAAAACAAAAATAATTGCTAGTTTGAGTTTCGCTTGAATTGTAAGCAACGCTTGATGTTTCATCGTAGATACTGCTCAGTTTTATTCGTGTAAAAATCCAGTAAATTCTCTGTTGTCGATGAATGAGAGCGCCCGCCGATGCGTGTTTTGTACAGTCAGTAAACATGACAAATTGTACTTCCGCCGCACTTTCGTGTGAAAGCGTACATCGAACTCAAACAATAGCTCTATAGTTTTTAAATATGTTTAAGATTGATAAATGTTTGAGAACATATTAAAAGCTAAGCTGAAAATATGTGAATAAAGCAGAAATAATCAGCAAAGTTACGATGACGCTTTCTTTAGTCAACTTCGAATAACGATTTCGATTTTGTTGATCGAGTTATCAAAACTCCTTGTCTATTTTCATTTTCGCAGTGTAAAACTTCACTATGCTTATGTTGAAGAAACACACATGATGTTAGTGGCCTTTTTTGCATTCGTGAAATTTGTTGCAGCATCTCAGCACAAAAGATAACGAAAGAAATCTTTGTCAAGATTTGTTGACAATTGAAAACACCGACTCGGGTTTGAAAATGCACGAGCTGCACTATGCAAATGAGCTAATTGTACGCGTCAGACTTTCCTTTCAAAAACGTTTGCAAACTCACCAAACAAGCAGAAACGATAAGAAACCATCAAAACAGATTTTGGTTATGATTAACCATTGTCCGAGAAACTCACAAATTAACTCGATACCAGAGGAGAAAGTTTTCTTGCTACATTCTTAAGTCAGAGCAAACGCAAAAACATACGCGTAAGTTTACAACTAGCGCGAGCTGATCTTATTATTCATTCCCAGCGCGAGATTGAGGTCTTGTTTTCGACCCTGAAAAACCCACCTTTCCAGTTAGCTCAGAGCATAAAACTAGATATAAGCGCCCTGGTTCGTATTCCCTGCCTTACTCCCTGCCATCGCTGTGAAAAATACGCAAGATTATCTCTCAACTCTCACCATTTGATCACGCAACGTGACAACATCCACTGAGAGCCCCTGACACGTGCGTGGATCCGCGCGGATATATGACGTCAAGATGGCGCAATTTGTTCTAAAAATAGAAAAATTGTCCCATATCATAGGTGCGCGCGGATCCTAAGACTTACTGTCTCCGTCCCCGATTATGGCTCCTGCTATGGACCCACCTAGGATCTATCCCGTAATTGTAGTTATAACGGGTTACTATACTTCAATCATGGAAACGAGGCTGGCTGAGTTATTTTTTTATTTCCAGCAAAGTGAGACTATGTATCAGGGGAAAATAACGAGTTAATCCAAAAACTAAATAACAAGATGCATTCTGAGACATTATTGGCCTTCTTGTATGATCACGTGACCAACCACGTGACCAAATACGCTTTTTAACAACAATCATTCTTACCCTGGCTCTCTCAATTTGCAACTGAGTTATTTGGTCGAGCTTATACAGAGAAAGTACGAAAATGCTCTGGACCTATTTGGGATCCATCCCATAATTGTAACTATAATGGGTTTAAGGTAACCTACTGGACTTCTAACATGGAAACGGATGAATCATTTATTTCTAACAAAATGAGGCAATATTTCGTAAGAAATTAACAAGTTTAACCAAGAAAGGGAATTACAAATTTGCATTCTGAGACATTATTGGCGTTCTAGTGTGATCACGTGAGCAACCACGTGATTAAATACGATTGCAATGCCTAGCTTTGGGCATAATAATCTTAACCTGGCTCTCTTAGTTGGTATCTTAATTATTTGGCCAAGGTCATACTTAGAAACTACGAAACAGTAAAATCTTTAATTAAGCCATAAAAAATTCAAACGCACTTTCAAAAGCTAAACACAAATTCATATGAATGCTGCTAATAATGCAAGCGATACTCAGATTTGCATCCGGCATTCTGTTGTTCATTTTCGGTCGCACAGCCCAGTGCAGTTGCACAGTGCTGTGCACGGCAGTTGGGCTTTAAAGCATTGGTATCGTCCTGCACAACCTCTTTCACTCTTGCAACCACATTTTAATAGCTCCTGACAGCTCTGTGATGCCTGGGGAATTGTCATTCACAATATCATTAGAGACTTTTATCCAGCCCCATTCACTTGGACACGGAAACGGAGGAGACGGCACCACGGAATTGCCCCAGCAGTGGCCAGCCTGGTAGGTAGACCTCTTTGCACGTTGACGTAAGGCATCTGAGGTGGGGGGAATGGCTTCAATATCTCTCCCTTTACGTGTGAATAAGTCCCTCCGCGCATCATTTACTTTCATGCGAGTGCTGGTGCGATCATACATGATGGTGAGGTAATGCTCAAGAATAGGCATTACCTCATCCACAACATCCACCGTTGGAGCATTGCTAAGAGCTCAGAAAGCTGCTGTCATATCATCGAATGCGCCCAACGTTCGCCATAGTGGCCAAAAGACGATGTTTGAACACAGCCCATGAAGGCGTGAAATGCGAGAAGAGCTTGTGACTTTTCTTCGCCAATACCAGGGGATATGTCGTGCGCTGGCAAATATTTCAGGTGTTTGCCAACCCCAAACTCAATCCAAAGCTCGGATAAGGAAATGTATTGGAATTTTGCAACTGCGATGACTACAACATCCGTATCTACAGTGCGTACCATTACTTTAGTGTACCCACGTCTTGCAGCGTTAGCGGCATGTAGCAAGAGCCTCGTATCGGCTTCTTCGTGCGTGCAAGGTGATGGATCTGCAGCGTCAGTTCTGTCATTGTTAAAGATCACTGTCTCATGTTTAGTAGATACTACTTCTCCATGGTCAGTTCCAATTGTGGTAAGCTGCTCGGCCAGGTAAAGAAAAAGTTCCTGTTTATTCTCGTCAACCCTCAAGAAGGCTGTCCAATCTCCTGGGATCCTGTTGTCCGGTCTGACGTGTCTACTGATACCCTTTCCTCTCTTACTTCGTGCAGAATCTTTAAGGCTGCTAGGGAGATATTTGTCCCATACCAAATCTACCCTCTCGACATTCCTTACCTGGTTTATTCCGTATGGAAGGAAGACGGTCTCGCTGTACTCTTGAAATGTCTTGGAGGCTCCAGGCTTAAGCATGTTAACGATAGCTACACCGTCTAGTAGTAGAGCTTCAACAGATGGCCTTTGCGCTTGCGCTGGTCCATTGTTCTCAAGATATGACAACAAATCCGATTTGGTACCAGACCTGAGCTTCCCATACTGAAATAACGAAGGGGGAAAACTCTGGTTCTCGTGACCAAAGGATCCCTCATCTGACATGAGACGTAAAGAAGTGAAAACAGAGAGCAGTTGCTCTTTAGTGATCCTATCTTGAGTTTATCGCTAGACTTCTCTTTTGTAGTGGGAGGGCTGCTGAATAGTGGCAAATTGTTTTTCTGGATTGTATCAAACAGTGGTGTTGTTCTCTCCTGCAGCCTTTTGGCAACAAACCGCTGATACTGATCTTTTCCCAGTTGCTCTACAGTTCTGACAGTTTCAACAACCTTGGAATGTCACGGGTGTCTAGCACAAACAAATCTCCAGTTTGGTCTGCGAAGGGGTTGCCCATTTCTTCAATGGTGCTACAAACTGCGTTCACTTGATTCCAGAATGTGTTTTGGACCCCTTTAGTTTGCTCGTGGTGGCGTAAATCTTCTTGCTCTTCTTGCTCTTCCTGCTCTTCTTGTTTCGCTGTATTCCTGACCAATTCCTTGGACAACTCGAAATCTTTGATTATTCTTGACATTTCTGGTCCAGATACCATCCAGCGCAATAACTGAGTTGAACTCTCCGTCAAGCCAATAGCTCCTCCGTCACCTTTGACGATCTTTCTATTTCGCTCATGCGCTTGATCAGTGGGTAGCGAGGAAAATGCACGGTTGGTTTTGTTCACTACAAAATTACCGTTCTTGAACTCTGCAGCTATTTCTGGAATCTCTGTTTCAAGACATTCCATATCGCGAATATGAACTGGCAGCCATCTCGCGTAGTGGGTGCGATCTAAAGCAAAAAACCACGGCCCTAGTGATTGGCAGGCATCCTTGTGAAGTTAAAGTTCCCTTCTCTCAACGACCGGACGCATACCAGAATGGTGTGCTGAAGGTGAAGCGTAAGCGGCCAGTAATGAAATTGTGGGCTTTCTAGCTCTGCTTGCTTGCGCCAGTCGCTGAATGACTTGGGCTCTTCTCCTTCATCAACACCTTCCCTATAGGTGTTGTATGCCTTATCCATAAGGACATACAGAGCAGCAGCAGTAACTTGATGTGCGTGGCGGGTGCGTGAAACGTGCGAAGCTTTGAGAAAAGAATCAGCGGTACCTGGAGTTGTCACGCCAGCTTGTACTAAAACACTGGTCCAGCCACTGTCCTCTATCCAGCTTCCTAGTGCCTTGAGAGCCGCAAGCTCAGTATGAAATCCACCGAACATTACCACCAGCTTTTTCTCACCATACACTGTCGGAAAGTTCCATTGAATCTTCTTGGCAATGGCATAAAGTGGTTGATCGCAGGCGAGAACTGGAACCTGCCCTTGATTGAGGAAGTTCACTGCTTTCGTGATGACGTCGATAGCATGGCAAATCATAGCCGCTGAAGCTGCCTCTTCTTGAATTAAAGGTAGCAACGAGCTTCTACCCAACTGATTTTCTCTATTAGGAAGTGGCTGGTTTGCGTGGAACGCTGCCCATGATATTTGCAAGATACTTTCTGATATTTCTCTGTTCAGCTCATCCCTTACGTTCTGTAGCCATTTATACTCCAAACTGAATGCTTCTTCCATTCCCGGGCAGATTCTTACAAACGAACCTTGAAGAGGAGGAACATCTGGCTCGCTCATGGGAAGGATAACTGGTCTTACAGCTGTGTAAGAATCAGAAAGTCGGGCAAGACGCTTTGTCTTCGAAGGCTGATTTTCAATGCTCAGTACCTCTCGCTCTTATCCTGGGGCATCCGAAGTGGGATGTTGAAATAACGATATACCAGTTCCATGAAAAGCACCTTGCGCAGTTACACAACTTGGGTTGTGGTCAATATTGTCCACGGCAGCAGTTGTGAAAACTCCTTTAAGAAGCTTGGGCGGGCAAACGACTCCTTCTGATTCAAAGCGCGCACAAACACTGTTTCCCATGTCAGTCGATAATTCCAATACTCTGTCGTACGAGATCGACAATCCCAGATTGTAGAGCTTATCAACAAGTGTACGCTTTCGCGTTTCTGCGTGAGTCATGAGGCCTAGATAAATGGACAATGGCGGCTGGCGATCTCTTGAATGGTAATTTGAAGCACCTGTCGTACCGCTGTCACGGCGCCTTACAAAGCTGCACAGCCAACCACCAAAAAATCGCTTGCTTGGAAAAATGAGTAGAGGAGGTTTCGCTTCTACTTTTTCCTATCAAAGAGCATTTTTATGTTAAGAAAGCAAACAGAGTACTTTGTATAAAACTTAGCAAGATTTAAAATTGCTGGAAAGCTGCCTTAGAAGAAAGAGCATGGCAAAGGTAGCCGAAAGTTTTTTCCGTGCTGTCGCGATTTTTATACAATCATAATCTTAGTCGTTGTTTTCACTAAACATGGCAATAATTCAGACCAACTTCAGTTCGTGAATTCAAATCTTAAACAAGGGTTCTTACCTTCGTGTTACGCAAACCAAGTAGTGATGAGAGCGATAAACAATAATATTTTCGAAAACTAACTGAGCGGTGTGTTCAACTGCCTCAGTGTACTAGTGTGTGGAAATTGTAACCTAGCCAATTACGACATTTGTTGGTTTCCTCATGCACAGAACAAAAAGTTTAAAATTTGTGGTAGATGAACTTTAATGCATTTTCGGTTACAAAATTAGAAATATATGAATCTTATAAATTGTGGCTTTGAACCAGTTCGGTGGAAAAGATGAAATATGGATCTTTTTTTTCTTTCCTCTCACTCTGCTTTCGGAAAATCCCATTCGATAGCCGTCTAAATTTGTTTTGCTAGTAGCCTTCTAATTCGAGAAGAAAAGAACTTAAAAAGAAGTTTGAATAAAAAAAAAACAGGCTGCCAAAGGAAATATCGTTTTGACTGTAGACGTTCACGTTTAACAACTCGTGAATAGCTGGTACGATTTCTATTTTCATTTACAGCCTGTTTTTCGTTATGCTAATTACTTGAATCCCAATTTTTAGGGCAGCGTAACAGCCCTATATTGACGAAGCTGGAAGAAAATATTATCACTGTAGTGGTCTTATTTCCCTGTCTATTCTGAAATGCATTTCACTCCAAACCATCCATCAATATCAGCGCAGTATCGCCGTCTCAAAATCTTATTAGTTATGTCACGATATGTGCGTGCAATCGCGTGACCTGTCACGTGATCAACTGAAACGACTCCACGATCAAAGAATAGCAGATATGCATTGAACAGTTCCCCACTTTTGTAGGACAGTCGCTCTTTGATGCAGGATTGTGGCTGCTACACGAGAAACAAAATCCCAGCCTCGTTTCTATGCTAGAATTTCCGTGAGCCACCTTAAACCCACTAAAACTGCAATTATGGGATACTTCCCAGATGAGTCCATAGCTAATATTGTTCAGTAGGTATGTCCCTATCTATGAGGCAGATTTGGTGCTTTCACCATAAATCCCACAATTCCGTCATATTTTTGCACCAATCTGCCGAACTACTCTACTAAATTAAAGAAAAAAGAAAACTTGTGAGCATAACCACCCAGTATCGACCCCAGAACCTCCATTTCCTAAAATTCCTCTTATACCACTACACTACCAGTTTGATCCGCCAAATCTCCTTAATTATAAAACGAGGCTTTCTTAAATATTAATGATAGAGTTGCCCCAACCATCAAAGAAAAGCTAACCGCAAGCAAACCAGCATTTGGTGAGTGCGTTTTACTCCATCAACAAATTGTAACCAGTTTCTACCTTGTCCAGGCCTAAACTAAAGCAAATATGGCATTGTCCATTCTAAAAGGCTTGGTTACCAAGGATGGCAGCGTCTGTTAAAAATGGCATCGACCCAACCTCGTTCCCTGGTTCCCTGGTTTCTATTCGAAATTTGAGCCTGAAAGCTAAGTACTAATAAACATCGCGGGTAATGGCGGCCGTGGCAGCTATCGCGACAAATTGCCTGATTACAGAGGACCCATCCCTGATGTTCTCAATTGTCAAAGTGACACGTGACCAGACCCAACCAGGGTCTCTCCTCGTTCGCTTCAGGGGTCAGTAAGATGAGAGGCCCTGCCAACGGGGATGGGCATCGACCGTTTATGAAACGGAAATCAGCGTCTGGCAACGGCGACCTTGACCTAAAGCGCAATAACTTAGCTTTTATTATTTGTCACAAAAATCAATTACAATTACAATTTCCTCAAATGTGATTGGTGCATAACTGCTGTATTTTGCTCTAATTAATCTGCAAAGTTGTAATCGGACAGTGTAATCGGACAGTTACATGAGCCAATCATTTTAAGTCCTCTACACTATATCCATCAATCACAACATTGATTACAATCGCTATAGTAACCAATTCAAGAGACTGACTTTGTAAAATTGCGGAGGTTTATTCTCCGGTGACTTTTTTGAATGAAAATAACAGCCATTTTCCAAGCTTTTTTTTCCATATTTTTAATTATGATATTGAAAGATGACTATTAAAAGATCTTTTTTCAAATGAAACTTTTACTTTTGTGGGAAATTGTAATTGTTATGATTAATTGGTAACAGGACATCGTGTCATCCAATTCAGTCTGTAATCATACTCGTGATCAACAAATCACTCGTATGATCACAGACCAAATTGGACTCCTCTCAGTCCTATTACCATTATTATGTTATAATAATTTATGTTATAACCAGTACATTAACAAATATCGCTCTCCCGCAAAACAGGAATCTACCAGCCATTTCCGCTTCGCCCTTTTAATGAAAAACTTAAATTTTCACAAACGCTCAATTATAGTCCAACCTATGAACTATGTAATATTACGACAACAAATGTACAGAGCTGAGTATCCTTTCCGTAGAGGTAGATATTATTTCAATACTGGCTTCTCTTTTATAAGGAAGTCTGAGCAAATAATACTTCTAAGCTAGAAAAAATTTTGAAATGTAAAACATTTAAAGTTTCCAATTTTATAGGCCTGTTAAAATTGTAATGGTATTCTATGGAGGTGCAAACTTACAACTCTTGCAGGCTGAACATCTTTGAAAATACTGCTTCTGGCAGCACTTCTATTCCATTATCACTGATATCACTAGAAACAACAAAGACAGTAAAGGCACTTATAATCCATCAGATGTTCTTGCTCGCGCGCTACTGTTTTAAACGCAACATTAATTGTCATCTGACGAACATCATTATCCTTTTGTAAGGGGAAACCAGGATCGGATCGTCTCTTAACTTAATTAAATGATTTTTCAGGTGGAGACAAGGAGAAAATGAGAGAAACAGAATGAGAAAAATAAAAGTAGAGGAATCGCCAAAAGGTAAGAAATCAAGCGAAAGAGAAGTGTTCGTGTTTGCCTACTCTTGATCCATTCGTTCCAACTTTCTGGGAATCAATAACCGATTATATATACATATAGAAAGTTAAAAAATTGAGAGAACGGACAACTTCTGACTTAAAAAAGATTTAAAAATTTAATAAAAAACGTTTCGGTCAGAGACCTTCCTCAGTTATTACAACTTTTGAATAGAAACGTGCTTTAAATAAGATGAAGGTGCTAGTGATTACGTAATTACAAGTGACAATTAATAAAAGTACAAAATCACGTGAAAGAGCAAAAAGTGGTGTTAATTAACAAAGAACAAAAAACAAAATCAACAAAGTGCAAAAATATTGAATAAATCAAAAACAAACTACTATGAAAATAATCGGCAGAGTCTGAGAGATAAAAGCTAAAAACTAAAAGACCAAACTGGCTAAAACAAATGAAATAACCGAAGAGGCAACGCAGCAAGCATTGGAAAAAGTAAAACCCTCCCCTACATATAACTGAAAACATCAACTGTAACAAAATCCCAAAACGAGGCCTTCCAGGCTCCAAAGACAGAAGTTGTCTGTCCTCACAATTTTTTCACTTTCTACGTTCGTTATGCTGCGAGGTTCGGACTGGGAATCTTTACTGATCCTCCTGACGCTGTGACACCTTTGTTGGTCTGAGAGTTCTGGTAACGATTTTATATATATATATATATATATATATATATATATATATATATATATATATATATATATATATATATATATATATATATAACCAAAAAATGGACTGAAATTCTCATCTACTACAAAGTGCTCAATAGCTGAACTAGAGCGGGAATAACAGTAAAAACTCAAGAGCTAGGTTATATGGTCATTTAATCGCTACTCCGAGTTTCATGCCTCATGCGAGGCAGTCATCAGGCGACTGCCAGAAAAAACGGTTACATACAAAGATATTTGAAAATACAGAACAATACAATTACATACTAGAGGTGTTGCGTGTCACGTGGCGCGTCACGCGGGATCTTAATCGCTAATTAGATGATAACATTTTTCAGCAAGAATTTCCTAGCATGTCTGCAACACGATGCAAGCTCATTTCTGCTGTTCAGAGTTGACATTTCCGGTTTATGAAAACACTCTTCTCCATATAATATATATATATATCTATATATATCTATATCTATCTATATCTATCTATCTATAAATATATATATATATATATATATATATATATATATATATATATATAGGCAATTGTGGAAAACGAGGACGGACAACTTCGAGCGAAAAAAAATATATACATACAGTAAAAAATCTAAGAAATCTAAAAAAAGGGTTTAAAAATTTAATAAAAATAGACGTTTCGGTCAAAGACCTTCATCAGTTGCAGTGCAAGTGAATAATAAATTACAATAACCTTAAATAAGTTTACAGTATAAAAAATGACATCATATTACAAAGATGATTACATAACAGGGCGTGGTAACACATGAAAACGAAAAAATTAACCAATGATAAACAATCGGTGATTACTAAGCGAGATACTATAACAATGCGGTACAAAACTCAAAAGACACAAACCAAATAAGAATAAATAATCGAATATAATACAAATGAGATTAATATCAAAAAAGTAACGTGATTCGTCGAGTCAGCCGAAAGTGTGAAGGGACCCGCGTGTAAAATATCCAATGTTCAAAAAAGGCGGTCCCAAAATCCCCAAACAAAGCCCTTGAAACTATGCCGCGGCAAGGCACAACAGGCGCCCTAAACAGGGCCCTTAAACAACAATAATGTAATAAATTCCCCGATGGGGGCCCCTGAGAAAACCTAGCGCTAACAAAGCTAACAAGATCCAAGGTCAGGGCCTTTGAACACCTGAACTAAGATAACCGCCAAATTTGCAAGTTATTTTTGCGCTAATTGTAGTTTATTCTTTTTTTCGAGTGGAATTCCTGACGTTTGTTCAAGCCAAAAGGTGCCAGAGAGAACAACTGTGCACTCCAATATGCCTCTTTAGTGATTAAAAGCTTTTCGATGTTACTTGTATTGTTTGCATTTATCTGCACTTGATCAATACACTGGAAAGAAAAGTCGTTTAAGTCGTGCGGTGTTCTGTTGAAATGCACCGCTACCTCACAAGTCTTTTTCTTGGTCAGCATAGCAGACTTGTGGTTGCGAAATCTAACTCTAAAATCTGTTGTTGTAGAGCCAATGTATTGTAAGTTACATTTCTTACACGAAGCCAAATAAATGATATTTTTTGAATCACAGGAAAGTTTCAATCGTATCTTATAGCTCTTGCCTGTTTGAAAACTTTGGAAAGAATTCAACAAAGTAGTTGCGACAGAGATCACATCTTGTTCTTTTGCATTTAAAGCAACCCTTAACCTCAACAACCTCTTCAATCTTAGTGTTAGAGCCATAACGAGATGGCGCTAACAACTCCTTAAGGTTTTTAGATCTTCGAAAAGAGGCTATGATGGAATTTGGCGGAAAAAATTCTTTTAATTTGGGGTTGGATTCCAAAATACCTAGGTGTTTTCTGATGATGCGACCAACAGGTAAATTTGGATTAAATGTTGTTACAAATGGAAACAATTTCTTCTCAGCTTTGGCACGAGTTCTAAGTAAGTCAGTTCTAGATGTAGTTAATCTACATCTAGAACTGACTTACTTAGAACTCGTGCCAAAGCTGAGAAGAAATTGTTTCCATTTGTAACAACATTTAATCCAAATTTACCTGTTGGTCGCATCATCAGAAAACACCTAGGTATTTTGGAATCCAACCCCAAATTAAAAGAATTTTTTCCGCCAAATTCCATCATAGCCTCTTTTCGAAGATCTAAAAACCTTAAGGAGTTGTTAGCGCCATCTCGTTATGGCTCTAACACTAAGATTGAAGAGGTTGTTGAGGTTAAGGGTTGCTTTAAATGCAAAAGAACAAGATGTGATCTCTGTCGCAACTACTTTGTTGAATTCTTTCCAAAGTTTTCAAACAGGCAAGAGCTATAAGATACGATTGAAACTTTCCTGTGATTCAAAAAATATCATTTATTTGGCTTCGTGTAAGAAATGTAACTTACAATACATTGGCTCTACAACAACAGATTTTAGAGTTAGATTTCGCAACCACAAGTCTGCTATGCTGACCAAGAAAAAGACTTGTGAGGTAGCGGTGCATTTCAACAGAACACCGCACGACTTAAACGACTTTTCTTTCCAGTGTATTGATCAAGTGCAGATAAATGCAAACAATACAAGTAACATCGAAAAGCTTTTAATCACTAAAGAGGCATATTGGAGTGCACAGTTGTTCTCTCTGGCACCTTTTGGCTTGAACAAATGTCAGGAATTCCACTCGAAAAAAAGAATAAACTACAATTAGCGCAAAAATAACTTGCAAATTTGGCGGTTATCTTAGTTCAGGTGTTCAAAGGCCCTGACCTTGGATCTTGTTAGCTTTGTTAGCGCTAGGTTTTCTCAGGGGCCCCCATCGGGGAATTTATTACATTATTGTTGTTTAAGGGCCCTGTTTAGGGCGCCTGTTGTGCCTTGCCGCGGCATAGTTTCAAGGGCTTTGTTTGGGGATTTTGGGACCGCCTTTTTTGAACATTGGATATTTTACACGCGGGTCCCTTCACACTTTCGGCTGACTCGACGAATCACGTTACTTTTTTGATATTAATCTCATTTGTATTATATTCGATTATTTATTCTTATTTGGTTTGTGTCTTTTGAGTTTTGTACCGCATTGTTATAGTATCTCGCTTAGTAATCACCGATTGTTTATCATTGGTTAATTTTTTCGTTTTCATGTGTTACCACGCCCTGTTATGTAATCATCTTTGTAATATGATGTCATTTTTTATACTGTAAACTTATTTAAGGTTATTGTAATTTATTATTCACTTGCACTGCAACTGATGAAGGTCTTTGACCGAAACGTCTATTTTTATTAAATTTTTAAACCCTTTTTTTAGATTTCTTAGATTTTTTACTGTATATATATATTTTTTTTCGCTCGAAGTTGTCCGTCCTCGTTTTCCACAATTGCCTACAAATTTCATTACTCGAGGTTTGGACTACGAATCCTTTTGGATCCTTCTGGCGCGTGGCATCCCTGTTGGCTCGAAGCATCTTAACTTTATATATATATATATATATATATATATATATATATATATATATATATATATATATATATATATATATTATATGGAGAAGAGTGTTTTACTGGGAACTAGTAGATTCCATACGCCACTTCATCCGGGACCCGAGTGGCGTATTTTCCGTATGTCACCTTTGTGAGTGTCGTATCGTTCAATGACTTCACGATTCCCGCCTTTTACTTTTGTTAAATTGGTTTCAATATTTAGTCTCCATATAATAAAAGAACATTACACGTTGGCTCGAAGATGTGAATTTTATGTTCTCGTGGCTCTATATATTGTGACGAACAAGACAGCTTTCGTTGAATGGGATAATATTATGGGATCCCATTCAACAAAAGCTGTCTTGTTGGTCACAAAATGTTATTTATTTAGCCACTTGTGCCAAATGCAACCTGCAATATGTAGGCTCCACCTCGACTGAATTTAAAGTAAAATTCCGTAAAATAGCTTTTTAGTTTATATATAGATTTTCAGAGTTGGATTATTCGGTAGAAGACATTTATTGCTACTCAGAGTTTCATGCTCCTTGCGAAGCAATCATCAGGCAACTGCCAAAAATAACGGATACGTAAGAAGATATACAAAATTTGAAAATACAGAACAATGCCCAGTGGCGTGACATGCAGAGATATGATTGGTTAAGCTAAGCGAGTACGGTCTTTAACAGGAATTTCTTAGAATGTCTGCAATTAGATATCAGTTCGTTTCTGTTGTTCAGTGTTGCCATTTCGAGTTTACAGATAATAAAATATTTTTCCCATAAACATAAATTACATCTCTTGCTTACATTGGAATATGATCGGGCCTGTTTTACCTTCCGCCATTTGATGTTGTACAAAATACTCTTATCCTTTAGGCTCCAAATATATTTACTTAATTCCGTAGCATGCTTATACCGCTCGTTTTTAAATGAGCATACATGGTTTCTGTATCTCAACTTAAAGATGTATCGCAAAGACCAATGTATGTCTCTCTTGAAGTTGATGTCGTGACTTCGGCTTGGTAAATCAGGTTTTGGTCGTTGCATTTTCCGTCCATGGGGCACATGCTTGAGTTTCGGCAGTTACAATTGCTATCATTGGTGGGATCAGATTTATTAATTTGAGCTTTGTTGTGGTTGGATATAATGGTTTTGATATTACTCATGCAGCTATAGCTCAATTTAATCGTGTTTCGGTTGAAAATCTTGTGAAGTGGGTTTGATTTAGGGAAGTGTTGATCAATGAGAGAAAGGAAGCACTTTCCTACATTCGTTTTGACATTCTTGCTGAAAGGTGGATTGTACCAAAGAATGTTTCTTGGGCGGTTCCTCCGTGACTGCAGTGTCTCGTTGTGTCACTCTTTGTAAGACAGGTTATAATTGTAACCGCTTTTATTGAGGGCTTCTTGGTACACAGTTTTTGTGTTGTCAAAGCATTTTCGGTCCGAAGATATTTCTGAAAGCTGTTTGTTGATGGAATCCGGGATGTTTTTCAGATAGATGGTGGATGATTGGATTTCTTGTGCACGTACAATGGGACGTTACCTTCCTTAGTGTATGGATAGTGTTTGCTGCTCTGCAGGTCAAGCGTGACGTATAGGAAATTTACGATGGTTTTGTTTGCTTCTATCGTTATCTTTAAGTCATTTTCACGGAAAATCTTGCACAGTGCTTTTTTGATCTTTTCAATTTCTTGTGGCGTTTTGTTAAAGGCCGCTAGACCATCGTCGCGATAGAGACCGATGTTTTGGAATTGGTGTAGTTAGCAAGCACATCCTTGATGAAGTTAATTCCGCCATCATCAGCAGCACACAAATCAACCAGTGGAAGAACACGGCCAGCGTCTTACAATGGTTTAACAGCCTTGAGAATAAAGAGAAACTCTCGTTCATATGTTTCGACGTATGTGAATTTTATCCTTCAATCAATGAAAAGCTGCTATCAAAGGCCCTTGACTTCGCCAGCAAGTACCGACATATCAGCAGAGATGAGCGCGACATCATCTTACACGCAGAACGCTCGCTGTTGTTCAGCAACGATTCCTCATGGGAGAAAAAATCTTCAAATGATCTTTTCGATGTCACCATGGGTTCTTTTGATGGTGCTGAAACGTGCGAACTGGTCGGCTGCTACCTATTATCCCTTCTCACCGAAAAGTATGGCCAAAACATCGGTCTCTATCGCGACGATGGTCTAGCGGCCTTTAACAAAACGCCACAAGAAATTGAAAAGATCAAAAAAGAACTGTGCAAGATTTTCCGTGAAAATGACTTAAAGATAACGATAGAAGCAAACAAAACCATCGTAAATTTCCTATACGTCACGCTTGACCTGCAGAGCAGCAAACACTATCCATACACTAAGGAAGGTAACGTCCCATTGCACGTGCACAAGAAATCCAATCATCCACCATCTATCTGAAAAACATCCCGGATTCCATCAACAAACAGCTTTCAGAAATATCTTCGGACCGAAAATGCTTTGACAACACAAAAACTGTGTACCAAGAAGCCCTCAATAAAAGCGGTTACAATTATAACCTGTCTTACAAAGAGTGACACAACGAGACACTGCAGTCACGGAGGAACCGCCCAAGAAACATTCTTTGGTACAATCCACCTTTCAGCAAGAATGTCAAAACGAATGTAGGAAAGTGCTTCCTTTCTCTCATTGATCAACACTTCCCTAAATCAAACCCACTTCACAAGATTTTCAACCGAAACACGATTAAATTGAGCTATAGCTGCATGAGTAATATCAAAACCATTATATCCAACCACAACAAAGCTCAAATTAATAAATCTGATCCCACCAATGATAGCAATTGTAACTGCCGAAACTCAAGCATGTGCCCCATGGACGGAAAATGCAACGACCAAAACCTGATTTACCACGCCGAAGTCACGACATCAACTTCAAGAGAGACATACATTGGTCTTTGCGATACATCTTTAAGTTGAGATACAGAAACCATGTATGCTCATTTAAAAACGAGCGGTATAAGCATGCTACGGAATTAAGTAAATATATTTGGAGCCTAAAGGATAAGAGTATTTTGTACAACATCAAATGGCGGAAGGTAAAACAGGCCCGATCATATTCCAATGTAAGCAAGAGATGTAATTTATGTTTATGGGAAAAATATTTTATTATCTGTAAACTCGAAATGGCAACACTGAACAACAGAAACGAACTGATATCTAATTGCAGACATTCTAAGAAATTCCTGTTAAAGACCGTACTCGCTTAGCTTAACCAATCATATCTCTGCATGTCACGCCACTGGGCATTGTTCTGTATTTTCAAATTTTGTATATCTTCTTACGTATCCGTTATTTTTGGCAGTTGCCTGATGATTGCTTCGCAAGGAGCATGAAACTCTGAGTAGCAATAAATGTCTTCGACCAAATAATCCAACTCTGAAAATCTACACATCGCTCTAGTTTACCTATTGAGCACTTTAATAGCTGATGAAATCTTCAATTCATTATTACATTATATATATATATGAAAATTTGAAAATTCCTTACATCTTGAACAATTATTAGTCACTAGAGAAGCCTATTGGACCGCGCAATTATTTACCCTTAATCCTCATGGTCTTAACAAACGGCGGGAATTTAGATCAAAACACCGCATTAATTACTACAATTGAGTAGTTGTGATCTGCCACTTCTCCAATATGACGCATTTTAATTTTATTCTATTATCATTTTTGTTATGTGTTTATTTTTAAGTTCAGGAGCTCTTTTCAAGGATTCTGTTATGTTTGTTGTCGGCTTTTCATTCAGGGGCTTTGGAAGGGAAATTATTATTGTAGTTTAATGGCCCTTTCCTGGGATCCTGTTGTGATTTTTACATAATTGCATTCATTCAGAGGCCTTCACTGGGGAGCTTGTTACTTCAGAGTAAACACTACTAATTAAGTTAGATTTTTTCTCTCTAGTTTTTGTCACTTATTTGTATTCACCTTATTTGTATTCACATGTCACCCATAGTTCTGTATTTTGTCTTTGATTGTCTAATCCTTTTCACTTTGTAATTTAGACCTTTGTTTTATTACGTAACCTCAATCTTAATATTTCGGTGTTTCTGTAAATCGCAACCATTGTAAATAGCTTTTAAGTTTTTAATTTTTTTTTCCTCTGCTCTGATTATTTTTAAGAGTTAATTAACCTTTAGGTACAAAAAAATCCAGCCTTGCGTTTCTTGGATAATGGGCAAAAAATTAAAGAATAAAAAATAATAATGTCACGAGATACCAAAAGTCACATGCGAGCAGGCTCCTTTCTTTGCTACTTACAGGGATTTAAGCCCAGCCATTTGACGGAAGACTTCTTTAGGCAAATATGCAATCTTATTCCCGCTTATGTTGCTAATTCAGAAAGAAAACAAAAATAAAAAAAAACGATATTAGAAGTTTAAAGTGCTTAATGACCATCATTGACGCTCCAGATAGCTTATGGGTTAAAATTGCGTTCTTATGTAAGTTTCTCAGAAGTTGTCCATAGCCAATTGAAGTGATCACCAACAAAAGTTTTAAGAGTTGATCATTTTAAAAGCTTCAATTGTGTCTTTTATCTCGTCTTCGCAAATCCCTTACATCCGCACTCTTGCTGCCAAACTTGGCCAAATGTTATCAAAAACGCAATTAATGTTACTTTCGTAACTCGTTTTCTTCTTTGTTTTGTTTAAATAACCATTACTTATTAAGGATTATGTACATTTTTTACGTTTTTGCTTTTCATGCTGTGATTGCTGTGATCAAAGCAAGTTTCGTAATATAACCTTTGGCATCATGTAATTAGAGACACCACATTTTTATCAGTTTAGTTACGCCATCTACGTTTTTGCTGTTATTTTATGCTATCGCTGCCATCGCTATCGTGCTAAGCTATCGTTTCTACAATTGCTACCCTCGCAGGAGCAAGATCAAAGTAAGTCTTTGCTACATATATTTTAGTTGTAATCGTGTCGTTATAGTTTAAGATTTATGTTCCAGCGGTATCCTTGATTTACGTTTTGTATCGTAGCTTGTATTAGCTTAAATAAGCCTTTTGTATCGTTTTGCTTTTAGTTCGAACCACACAATCACAATCACAACGACTTCATATCACAAGATCATCTCTATTCTGTTATCCTGATTTCTATATTGTTGATTCATCGCTCTTTCCAATAAACGCTAACGATTGATTTTACTGTGACCTGGTTTCTTCGAATTACAATGTGCGTTCGAGTGGTTCAAGCTCCTGTTAAGCCCTAATCTACACGTGGCTTCGCTCCTGGAAAGTCACAATTGCTACTACATAACATTTTGTAAAACAAAAAAGAACGGCTGTTTGCAAAAAGGGATTAAAAAAGATATTTTAGATGCCATATTTTGGCATTCAACTGAGCAATGGTGTTAATTTCACGCGCAATTTTATTCAAAAGGGTACAAATTTCACCTCGTCATATAATAAGCAAGTCCTTCCTTTTTTCAGAAATCGTTTGCATCCTCGTTTGAACAAAATTTTATCGAAACATTTCACTTCAACATGTGTTTTATCAGTCTCTTGTTGCTCCAGTCTCAGTGAGAAATCTATCACTCCTATATGTCCTCAAAACGTTTAGAGGGAAAAATAAAAATTAATTACCCTTTCGACAAAAATAAGTCGAGAAGGTCGATACCTCAACAAGGGTGTACACTTACAGGTTTGTAGCCGTCGCTGGAAGACACTTGAAGATGTCAACTGATGAGTTTGAATCTTTGCATCGAAATGTATTTTCAGCTTGACGGTTCCTTATTTTACCACGGCTAAAGCACAGATTTGGGCACTCTGCATGTAAATAAAGTAATGAAGCTCTTTTAGGCCCGGTTTAAACTTCGGACATAACATGCGCCGAAACTTCTACCCTTTTGAGTCGACTGAAATAATTAGGTTGGACAGTAGATTTACACGTGAAACTTAATGGCATGAAACTTGCTAATTCCACACAAGGAAATCCTTTGGGGTCAGCGGTTCTTCTTTGAGGACTTGGTGGTTTCAACGTAGCGGCAAAGAAGCACTCTGCAAATTGAAAATTTTGAGTTTGGTATGCTCGCTAACACCATCCGTGACAATAGGAGAGGGTGCTTAAACACGAAAATGGCGTTACATCACCTTGTTGCATGTGTAAGAGAAGTCTTAAATGTTCCTTTCTTTCGTTTATTACAGATGTTATTCCCAAGAGATAACATTACGACTGCTTCTCGCTCCTGTACTGATTCTATTTTAGACGTATGTCTATGGTTTTTGGTGCATGACCAAGCAGATCTCTCTTTTCCCGCCATCTTTTTTTTCACACCAGGATTTCTGCGCATTACACATAGACGTATAGTGTTGTGGGCTTCATATAATTTATATAATGTATCTGTAATGTTTGCAGTAGACTCGGCGTATGTGAAGTTCGATGTCTGAGTGGAAGTCGAATTTTTGCCATTCTATTAATTCGACCGGCGCAATTGAAAAGAAGAGCAAGGCCAACCCAAATACAAATGTGCCGATTGTAACTGACTCAGGCGTAACATAAACATTAGGTTTGGCAATGTAATGTTCAAGGTGTTAACCACGCCTGAATCTTTTTTTCTTTTTTTCTTTTTTTCTTTTTTTCTTTTTTTTTTTCTATTCTACGAAGATGATCATAGCCTCTCATAACCAGAGTATTTCAATGTAGTGTAGATATGTCTTACCCACAATAGTAACCGAGAAGTTTCTCTCGTCGGCACCAGCTTCATTACTAGCCACACATGAGTAGTTTCCAGTTTCATTTAAGTGAGTCATTACCAAACCAGTTCCTTTAGCCAAGGAGGTGGAGTTCTTAACGATGGATATGTTGATAGGTGGAAATCCTTCGGCAGAACACCAAACTAAGTGACCTGGTGCTGCCCGCACATCTGGGTCTGTGATCAATATTTCCGGTTTATCTGCATATGCAAGGTAACGTTTACGTAAAAAAGAGAACCGGTTTAATTTAATAAGACCACGTAAGACATCTGCGATGTGAAAAATGAGGGTAAAGTCTGCATACGAGCCAAGCGGCCCATCAGGCCGGAGCTTATCCCGGTTTTTGTAGCATGAAGCGACTAGGAGTATTTCGACTTTCCCCTGGATGGGATTTAATGCACCAGCATTAAATTCACCAGTACCCGTTTATACACCTGGGCGGAGAGAGGCACCGTGAGAATTAAGTGTCTTTCCCAAGAACACAATGCAATGTCCTCGGCCCGGACCACTCTATCCGGAGACGAGCGCACTAATCATGAGGCCACCACGCCTGTGGATGATGTGAAAACACCTTCTCAAACTCATCAATAATTCATCAAGTTTAAACAAAGGAAATCATAACGGTAGCGGTGTTTCGATTACTGATCTTAATAATCATATAATTTTTATGATATTTCTCCGTTTGCAACTTACTTTATAGCTTTGATTGAGAAGATATAGCAAACACCGGAGACCAACTTTTTCGCCATTTCAAATCACTTTCAAGCTGTTTAAAAATGCTCCGTAGCACTTTGTATTTTCGACTCTCTTGTCAAACTCATTAATAATTCATCAAGTTTAAACAAAGAAAATCATGACCATTAGGGTGTTTGGATATCTGTTCTTTTATAATTACCATGCATAGATTTTTATGATTTTATTTCTCCGTTTTCTCCTCAACTTTAGTTTCGATTGAGAAAATGTATCAAAAACTCTATTTGACCTCATTTCCAAACACCTCGAATTTCGTTAAAAATACTCCGCGACTCGTCGTA
The DNA here is from genome assembly GCF_042242905.1 of Orbicella faveolata. NCBI lineage: Eukaryota > Metazoa > Cnidaria > Anthozoa > Scleractinia > Merulinidae > Orbicella > Orbicella faveolata. Next base: position 19,761,700 of record NW_028301576.1, on the reverse strand, counting down.
TTTTCAACTCTCTTCTCGGTGTTTGTAAATGAGGTCAAATGCGGTCTTTCATCCAATATTTGCCTCTCGATGTTTTTCACCTCAGCCCAAACGGAAATGAGCATTATTAGCTGATTGGATGGTGTCCAAAATTTATGAGGTCGGAGTTGTTAGGCACACTGATAACGTCAGCAAGGTATCAGACTTGTTTGATTTTCCCACGTGATTTGGATCCAAAATCCAAAAGAGTCATAACAATGCGATTACTAGAACCTATCACCTTAAAACGAAGTTGACAAATCCGCATACGTTATTCGAGCTAGAGCAGAGAATGCGAAACTTTTTTGTTTGAAAATGGCCTTGCCAAAGATCCGGATGAAGATTCCTAAAATTGTTCAACACAAATTTTAATACCAAACAAAATTGACGAAAACTAATGATTGTTTAGTTGGTTAGTTTCAGTCCTAAATTTTCGGCAGCAAGAATCGTCAAGGCCGGGACGCTGGGACAGGTTTTTGCGATGAACTGCTTCGCGTGTTGTCAGGCGACAAGTCGCTGCGAGAAGGGGAGGACATTTTAATTTCTCGTCATACAGACGTTTTAACATTTCATTTCAATTCGGACAACTTCTGACGTTAAAAAAGATTAAAAAATTTAATAAAAACGTTTCGGTCAGAGACCTTCTTCAGTTATTACAACTTTTGAATAAAAACGAGCTTTAAATAATATTAAGGTGTTAGTGATTACGTAATTACAAGTGACAACTAATGAATGTAGAAAATCACGTGAAAGAGCAGAGAGTGGTGCTAATTACAGTCAAGAGCGTCGAACCGTGGCCACCAGACTAAGTTTGTGACATCTTTCTGACAGTTTTTTGATTAGTTTGATGGCTTCCGGTTTAAGGGGGCCAATCAGATTTTCAGAGCAAGGAATTTTTGGCGGCAAATTTAGATTGTAAGCGACCGTGAACTTTAAGCACAGAGTGAACTTTAACCACAGACAGACATCATGGCTGCCGATCAAAACATGAGTAAGTTCCAGTTTGAAGCTGTCTCAAGCGTTGTGACTGTTTATTTCAGCTACTTGTTTTCTCTTGTATTCAACAGCGAATGTCCAGCTTCGCCTGAACCAAAACGGCGGTTTTTACGATAACGGGCGGGCTTTATCACTTTGTCACCGGGAGCGGGTATTGGATCTTTACCATGACGGCAACAGCGAGCGAGGAATCGCTAGAGAAGTTCGTGTGAGCCGCTCGCATGTGAATAATATTGTCAAGCGGTACAATGAAGCTAATACGTCGCTTAGAGCCCCAAAAGTCTGTCGTGGCCCGGAGAAAGTTGATCTTTACGCTTCTGAATATATAGAAGCTCAGCGACTCATAAAGCCTAGCATTTATGCCAGTGAGATCAGGCAAAGACTGCTTCGTGATGGAATCCTTCATCCAACTAATCTCCCAAGCGGTTCACAAATAAACAAACTGTCACGAAATCAGCACGCCATGACGAGAAAAAAAAAAAAAAAAATCAGTTATTCCGCGTGAATCTACCACGACTGAAGTAGCCGACAGAACAGATGATTATCTGAATGAAATTTCGACCTTTCACTCAACTCAACTGCACTTTTTCGATGAAACTGGGGTGATCAAAACTTCGGGAAATAGAATTTATAGCAGTGCGCCTGTAGGCGTACCCGCATTCGAAGTGCAACGCTACGCGTCAAATGCGAATTACACAGTTAACTTAATGCACTCGATAACCGGGCTTGACTTTTTTAACATTTTAGACGGGCCGTCGAATGGCATGGAGCTTCTGAATTTTTTTGATGAAGCTTTGCAGTTAGAGCGGGAAGATGGAAGCGCTGTTCTTGAACGTGGGGATTGTGTTATTATGGATAATTGTGGTTTTCACCATGCTCGATCTGTGGAACCCGTTTTGCGGGGCATGTTTGGAGATTCCGTATTCCCCAAATTTCAACACATGTGAACTGTGTTTCCACCAAATCAAGGGCTTTTTGCAACGACACCAACTGCTAGCTGAAGATGAAACGAAAATTGCTATTGCTGATGGTATACTTGAAATTACCCCACGACAATCCTGGTCATTTTTCAACATGTTGGATATGTTTTGTAATAGCACACTTGATAGCCATGTCGGCACTTCATAGACAAGCAATTTGTTATATTCGACCTCCTGTTTCGTGAGAATGCTTCCGCACGCCAGCCTGTCTGACATTGTGTTGGTTTCCTTATGAAGTGTATGAAATCAGAACCAGATTACAAAAACCTTAATTTATTTCATTGAGTAATTCTACCATGATCAGTTTTACCTCTGAACAACTAGTGTACAATACATTTATAACTTTTCAGACCAAGAAACAGAACATCAAAAACACCCGTGTTTGCTCTTTCCAAATGCAATTATGCGCGACCGCAAAGCGCCTGGATAAAGTAAACGAACAGAACGTTGTAAATGATAATGGAATAATCTACTTACAGTAAGATACAAACCAAGATTATTTTGATTAAATGCTGTAAAGTACGCTTACAGGTAAAACACAACACTAAAAGTATCAATAGAACATCGAGATTCATCAACTCACAGTTACAGTCACTACTGTGCAGTAGAGCGCATCGAGTTACTATGAAAGTGGGATCATGATTTTTCTTCGTAAAAACAAAACTCATAACTCAACAAAAGCAGTCTAATAAAGCCGAAAATATCGCAACAAATAATCCGTAATGTCACCGCTGTCTTGAAGAACTCGCACAAGTATTTGCGCTCTAGCTTATATCTTTGTGAGGCATCAGTGATTTCAGCTGAGAATTTTGGAACTGTTCCAAAATTTTTGGCAGTCGCCAATCCTCCTCCACACCCCATTCGGGAACTCTATTGTTCAGTGCCCTTTGAAGAGCAAGTAAATCACGATCCAACTGAAGACGTTTCCCACTTGCATATCTGATGAGATTTTGGGCTCGTAATCTCGGTCGCATTATGGCGAAAAATGATAATTTGGCCCGTTCGCGCGCATCTCTGAGACCTTTGATACTAGCTTCCTTGTCTGCACTTTGTTGTTCGAGATTCTTCATCGTACGCTGTAGCTCTTGTTCTGGATGCTTCTCTCATACTTTGCAATGGCTGATGTTAGTACAAGGCTCATTCTTGCAGGTGGTTTTTGTGTGCCCAGCGACGTGGCAAACTGTACATATTCGTGCTCGAATACTGGACAGTGACAAAAACTGTTTATCTTGTTGTTTCAGATTGTTCAATTCTTCTCTTGCAGTTGATGGCTGCACTTGCAAGACAGTGAGATTTTCCTTTAGTTCCTCTTCCTTCAGATCCAATGGAATCTTTTCCCTGGCTACTGTAGAACACGGAATTGTAGTTTGTGCCGTTGAAGTGGCAACTGACGCCAAAGCTCTGTAGGTAAGTTGCTTTGGCTCTAACTCGCCGCCACTGAAAGCAGCAGAAGTTGACAATCCACCACAGTCAAGCCTTCTCATTTGTTGTGGAACTGGGAATTCACCTCGTGGGCCTTGATGTAGATTTTTTTTGCAGTCTCGATCGCCTACTTGCTTTGCCGTGCGCAGCATTTCAGGAAAAGCAAAAGGATCGTCTTGACTGAAGTTCACAAAGTCTCCATCTTCGTCTTTATAGCGAAGTCTGATAGAATCTTGACAAAGGTGAGCAAGAGGTGAACAATTCCCCTGTATGATCTGAAGCAGGGTTTCGTATGTAACATTTCTCAGTAGAAATGTCGCAAATCTTTCCCCACCGTAATCTACTTTTACCTGCAACGCCAAATTTTTGCGACTGAACTGAACGAAGAAGCGCGCCGGCTTTGATATCCCAACTTCGTTTTTTAAGGCCTCTTATTGGTAGTTTACAGCAACCGCAAGCCATGAAACCCATCAAACTAACCAAAAACCTGTCAAAAAGATGTCAAAAACTAAGTCGGGTGGCCACGTTTCGACGCTCTTGACTGTAACAAAGGACAAAAAACAAAATCAACAAAGCGAAAAATATTGAATGAATCGAAAACAAGCTACTATGAAAATAACCGGGAGAGTATGAGAGATAAAAACTAAAAACTAAAAAAACCAAACTGGCTAAAACGAATTAAATAACCGAAGAGGCAACGCGGCAAGCATAAGAAAAAGTTAAACCCACCCTTACATATAACTGAAAACATCAACCGTACCAAAATCCCAAAACGAGGCCTTTGGAGCCTGAAAAGTCAAATTAGCTAATTTGCTAATTTGCCCTTTCAGGGGATAACAGCAAATAACTCTCCTCTATGCCTTTTGAGGCGAGGAAGACTAATATAAATTCACCGTCTTTTCGTTGAATCATTAATTGTACGATTTAATTAAGAGTGCTTTCAACATGAAATTGGAGTCTAAATCAACACGAACGTAAAGATATCAAAACCGTGGCGGAGAGTTGATCTATAGCTTTATAAAGGTCTGCATCGTCCTAAATGGACTGAACAAGAGCTTCCTACATCGAGAATCGATTGAACTTCAAACAAACTAGGCCATAGTTAGCAGTAAGCGAACACTCAACGCGTTGTGGTTACGTCAATTATCGCCCGGAAGCCACTCAAATAAATTTCTTCCGCGCTAGCGAATCACACACAGTTCTGATAGTTAGCTAAGCCGAGAACGCCTAAAATTGATAAAACAAGGAAATTCTACTCACGATCAGCGCTTGAACTAATGTTCTTCTCTCTCCTCGTGGCCATGTTTTGCTCGCAAATAGAAATGTCCCGGATGCACTTCAATTTTGTCGAGCGCCGAACGGTCGTATCCAGATTTCAACAGATTTTTTGCTAAGTCTTTAGCTACATCAAAGTTCAGGGCAAATGACGCCAACAGCAGCTAGAAATGTCTAGTCCATTGCACGTCTAAGCCCTAAATTGATGTGGCGAAAGATTTTTGCTGTCTAAAGCAAGCACAACATTATCGCCACAGGGCAAACGGCCTACTGTTACAGGACTAAATCTGACCCGTACAGTTTACACATCTCCTCAGGCCCGCCTCACATAGGATAATGGACGACGCTTATTAGCAAATCGTTAGACTTGGGCCTTCATTGGACTTAATGATGTCCTCGGGCAGACTTCCTTTAGACAGCAAATACACTACGCTAATCGGTCGCTCCTAGTCAGAGTTACCGCGCGAACTGCATTCAGATGAGTGTAGCCTGGGCTAAACTTAACACAAATTGAAAAGGGGGTGGGGAGGGGTGGGGGGTGCTCCATAAATAATGAAAAAAAAATACCTAAATAAATGAAACATGCGGCAAGGAGTTTCTACATTTCATGCTAGCTCAGATTTACAAGCTGCTGTCATAGCGAAAGCAAAGAAAAAAAAATTTAAACGAAAAAAAAAGGCAAATAAATCAAAAAAACACTTGATTCAGTCTTTAACATCGTTTTCATCAATCCAGACATATATTTCAAGGGAACAAGACTGGATGACCCAGGAAGGTCGAAAAACGAGCGTGTCTAACTTCTGTCGATCTTTCTAAAGCATTTAGAGTCAAACTAGGGAATTCCCTGAGCAGTTTAGGACATTCTGTGCCGATATTATATGTCTGAATTTATGAAAATCGTGTTAAAGACTTTACACCAAAATAGCGGGCGTGTTTTTGGAAAATCGGTCAGATATATATTATTTTACTGATATAGGGTATGACTGGATAACGGTTTTGAACTGAAAGGTGCGTTGTATAATTAAGTTGTTACTTAATGTTATCATCCCGAATTCCTCCAAAAAAAATAAAATAACAGCAACCTGCCCCGTATTCCTTTCAATTTGCTCTGAAGATTTAGCATGTAACGGATAAATTCTTGAAAACTTACCTTTAGTTGTATTAAACGTGTAAACACCCTTAAAGCTCCTAAGGCGTTTCACCCACCAATATCTTGTCCACAATGTTCTAAGCTTTACAAACATAAATCTGCCACTTGACTGTATTACGAAAGGTCGCCTTACTCCGGTAAAGGTACCTAACAAGGTGCTGCTTGAGTTACGTCCATCGTAGATTTCGATATAATCATGACCAATCTTTTGTGAATCAGAGAGTTGAAATGTCACAAATTTTAATCTGATGTGCTGGTTCGGTTGCGCCCTGATGACCCAGCTGTAAGCACTGCAGTACCAGGCACTTGAATCAAAATAAGAACTGCTGAACTCGCCAGAATCTTGAACGCCAAAGTCGCATGTGGAAAACACCGCTATGAAGGTAGATGCTTCAATATTAGTTAAAAGCAGGACCATATGTTAAATGTTAAATTAAAAACTAAATGTCATTTGAATAAGGTTTTTTGTAAATTTTGTTTTCTTTTCGTTTTTGCTGTCAGATTGGGAAATTGTGCAACGAGTCGAAAGCAATCCTTTCTTGATTTCTTGAGTGTGGTCATTTCAGGAAATTAAAGCGTGCGAAGAATTCACTTCCTAATATTATGAATAGATCGTTTTGACTGTCACGCAATAAAAAAAAAAATCGAAAACCATTGAGTGGATAAAGTCACGAAATTGTGATCTTATAGGAAACAGATAGAGAAGACACTTCTCCAAGTTTTAGGTTTGCGCGTTTTCCCAGACTGCAGATATTTGTCGAAATGTTACGCAGAAATTTACAGAGCCCAGTATGGAGACGCCATGTTGATGCACCTCTGTGGTGCACCAACATGGCGGCCGGAAAATAGTGTAACCATCTGGAACTTACTTTGGCTATCTAGCCGACAGATTATCTGTACTGAACAAACAAACATTTACATAAGCACTTTTCCTGATGATCTAACTTCTAAAAAAGCTAAAAATCATGAGACAAGTATATATTTTTCGACAAATGCGACTGTAGCTTTGTGTCACGCACCGTCATAACTCTGAAATTCAAAATACGCTGGTTTTCAAACGAAGCACACTATTGAGCTGTAACGTTGTAAACAGATATAAAGTTACCTCCTCTTATGCCTGATGGGGATAGAAACTTTGGTGGCTCTTTATTTTTCGATTTTAGAAAGTGATGACGTCACATGAAAACGATGTATATTTTAATTCAAAACAAGTACACTGCAAGCTTATAAAACAATTTTCCTGCCCGAGTTGTCTTTTTAGATTATCTTGTCCATTTTGCTTAGTTTAATCGCCCCATATTCGTCACTTCTGTGAGTTCACAATGGCAAGCCCTCTGGTCAAAAAAAATCAATATTTAATTTAATGATAAAAAAACGAAATAAATAATGGTAATTGAACTGAGTGGAGTGCAATTTGGTCTGAAATCATACGCATGATTTCAAAATCGAACGAGCGCGCAGCGCGAGTTTGATTTGAAAACACAAGTATGATTTCAGACCAAAATTGCACGACATGAAGTTCAATTGCCACTTTATTAGATCCATTTTGAAATCGCACAATTTTATCGCCTTAATTTTTAGCTTTTTGGTGTATGGTTCCAGGAGCCGGTTTGTTGAAAAGAAAAAGCGGAACCGGAAACGCATTTACGTCTCATTTAGTATGCAAAACGATGTCATGTGACGAAAGCTCATCCGAGCATGACAAAGAAACAAGCAGTTTTGAAGTCTGAACGAATATATGCTACTTCAGGTATAAAAGTTCAGTTCTCGTCGCCTGAATCAATGATGGAACGCCTTTCTTTATTCTGTGGTTGAGGCTGAGACTTTTCATTGGCTTTGGAGAACGAATTTGAAGGTGCATCCTGCTTAATTCTGCGATGGATTTCTTTTGAGTTGTGAAACTCCTTCGAGTGCACGATGCCCAGTGGATGGTACGTTTTTTTTCTTTCATACCGTTTAATGGCATGATTTTAAGGGAGTCTTTTTGTGACCTCGGCGAAGGACTCAATACTCAGGACCTTGTCAAGTTCTTGCGGCGCCATTTGTTTCAAGATATTTCCAAGATGGCGGGACTTGCACCAGCTTCGCAAGACGTTCATTCATTCACTGTTTTGTGGAGCGGGGCGTATTTTGACTATGTTTATTCACAGCGACCGAGTTGAGCTCTTTTGTTGCTTCGTTTGAAACTACCGGAAACCTGGAAACATCTACCTACTTGAGATGGCTCTGAATTTGTTGTTGTGTGGTTTTCGTTTGTTTATGTTTTACTGGACTCGGTATCGTACGGATCTTGAGCAGATGTTGAAGAAAAATCGCCAAAATATTCGTCAAAATGGACACTGAAAGCTGGAAACTTCCATTAAAGTAGGTCTTCAGCCTGAAGGAGCTCATAATCGTCATTTAGAAACTGTAATTAGTTAAATTCGTCTCTTTTTTTTGGAAAAACAACAATAACAACAAAGTTTGGCAATAGTACATGTAGTTGCAAAATTCTCCACACAATGGGGTTTTGCCTTTCATTTTCCTGAAATTTTATTGATTACTTTAAACTAATCTTGAAATCTGATTGGTTGGTTTGTTTTACTGTCCCATTCTCATTGGCTGAGAAAAAGATGCGATTTAGAGCAAAAAATAGTGCGATTCGTGAATAAATCGTACCACTGAGAGCCAATCAGATTGCAAGGATAACCAGTGATTTCAAAATGGATTTAATAAAATTAAAATAAAATAAATCACGATAAAAAAATACTCGACGTTTCGACTTCTCCGACGTTATTTTTAGTGCGAGTAAAAAATCTATGAAATTAGCATCAATATGTTTCTAACTGTAAAAGGTAGTTTAAAATGTCACAAACGATAGAATGCAATAAGATATATAAGACAAGTGATAAAAACTTTTACGACGTTAAAAAGGGGCTGAAACAATGAGACAACAAAACAATAAAGCAATACTAACAACCTTAAAGAACTGATTTAAACAAATAATTTAGCGCGAAATGAATCACACTGCTTGTTCAGTATTGGTTTCAGTAGTTCTTTGATAAAAACAAACAAAAACATTTCGAAACTAAGATAGTCAAATTTGTTTTAATGATGACGATGATGATGATGGTGATGATGTTAGCACTTTGAGAATACAATTTAAACGGGCTTCCATAGTCCTCATATTTAGCTTTTTTTAATCATCATAATTATGATTGTACTGGTTTACATAAGACCTACCATTCGGCTTCCACACAAGTATCGCAATTACCAGAGCTGTATAAAGACAACCCGGCATCTTGCACTCAGTGGAACAACTGCAATGACAAGAAAAAAAAAAACCATCAACATTCATCTTCAGGACCTTCTTCATGACAGAATAAGCAATGATTATTGAACACTGGCTTATAATTGATGATACAAGCATGTTGGTGTCAAATGGAGAAATTACCGTTGAAAAAATCAGCGGCTTATTATCGAGACAATACTTTTGAAGATTTTAACATGCACATACACATAATCCTCTTCGTGCTTAGGTAGTGTACGAAATGGAGGAATTACGACATATTTTCAAAAATACGACGAAATTTCGTGACTGAAAACAAAGAGCGAAATTCGAAGAAATTCTTTTGCATTACTTTTGCGCACTATTTTACAGGGGCACCTCTCCCACCCAGGCTTGCGAATAAAAAACAACAAACAAAACAAGATTAAACGACAACAACCACCTCAGGTTAAATAGGGTGAGCTTCTATTTTATACTGCAGCTACAGAACAAGCAGGTCAACAATTTCTACAGTTTTACCATGAAATGTCTTTCTTTTTTAACGAAGAGCCCTAAATTAATCATGCAACGGACACTTTTAGTCAACCCTACCAAGATATATTAAGTACTAAGCTCTCTGTTACAGGGTGTGCTTTGGTTTCACACAGCTCATTTTGTTGTAACTAGCTGCCTTTTTGGTAGGATATGAAATTAAGCTTTGTCGCACTTGGGTTTTGACCTCCGCGAACATTTTTGCAAAGAGATCAGATTTTTCCCTAGAGTTTACAGTGCAATTACCACAGTTCTAAGGATATTACTGACACATATTGTTTATAACTAAGAAAAGCAAGAACGACTGTACTCTAACTCTAGCCCCGTCAACAAGAAGCTATTTCCAGGTTGCAGAGAGGAAGACGAGTTTACTTATAGTTTGAACAAACATGTCTGAGAAAATCTGGGCTTTATAAACAGAGAAACGTATGAACGCGGGGACAAATATGTGTTGTTTTTTTTTTCTCAAGCATCTGAGCTGGCCGGAATCCTAAATCCTCGATTTTTATTGGCTAAGCATACACACGTGACTGGTTCAGCTTTTTACGATACGGCCCACGGGCCGGATTTTCTCCCCTGCTGCCTAAAATTCGCTCCTAAAAGTTAGCAGAAATCGTCATATCTTTTGCCTTTTTTACACATCCATGGACGATTAGTCAACGTTAGTTTATCTCTGTTCACTTTAAAATGGCAAGGAAAGTCACTGTAAGTAAATTCAATTGAGTGTTTTGAAGTTGTGAGAGTTTGCTTTGTTGTTTGTAGCTTGGCGCTGTAATGGCGCGTAATCCTGTGTTTCTCTCGCCGTAGAATTTGAGTCAATTTCAGTCGAGTTTACCTCTCTGATCGTTGCTGTATTTATAGTTCGAAAAAAAATCTGTTCTTTAATACATCTTTCTTTGTCTACTATCTGAGTAACTCGCTCGTTGCTAAGAGTTTTTTACAAATCATCAGTAGACGGCGCGGAAGCCGATTCAATGACAAAGTTGCGTAAACGAACCCATTTGTAATCTGTACAACCAATTTACCGCAAGAAAAAAAAAAAACACATGTTATTTGCCGTCTTAGGGTCGGTCTTGAAAATGCTGCCCTCGGCCTGCAACCTCGGGCAGCATTTTCAAGCCCGAGGTCACAGTTTTTCACTATACGGACCTCCCAGCCGGCAAATAACATATATTTATCCAGTAAGTTGTAAGTGAAAAATGTTGGAAAGGTGCGCGCGCAGAAGCGGCGATAGAACTGAAAACTGAATTCACGCAGACTTGTGTACAAAGCTTCCTGACTTAGCGTCTCAATGTAATGATTTCGAAGAGCTGTCATTCTAAAAAACTGAGCACATTTGTACTGTTTCTTTGTTTGTTTATTTTTTGGTTTGATTTATTTTCAGTAGACAGAGTCTATCTTTGGAAAAAAATTATCAGAGAAGTGCTAAGAAAAGTCTTAACTTCAACCTACCGTGTCAATATGGGAAACTTCAGTTCCTGGTGAGCGGCTTTAGTCGGCAACGGAAAACGGTCAAACTGTGAAGAGACAATGTTAGGCCGCTTTAATACAAAAATAAAAACAAAGTTATAACAAAATCCATGCACTGAATAGTGTGATGTTAATAATTATCAATTAAACATTGTTGCATTCTTTTCTCAAGCAGCTAAGGATGCCACAACTCTGCTTTTAAAAACAATTACAAATTGTAAAACCTGAAAACAAGTGAAAAACTTGGCCATTGTCGCATCCAATACTACTTTCTTTTGTTGACTGTCAATATTGACAGGCAACAAATTCGATTACAAGTTCGTCGACATAGGCACAAAGTTTAGCCTCCGGAATACTAGACGAAGCGAAAAATTCAAATCGAAATTTCTTCGCTCACTACGACTTCCTTTGTGCAAAAAACGCATTTATAAGTTTTGATATATTACAGGACGTAATTTCAAGATAGTCTAAGCCCACATTTTCTGTTCCAATATCGTTTCTTTGGTTTATGATTATTTTCATTACTGGTGGGTAGCTATAACTTTCTTGCTTTATTGGGGTTGTAAGGAACAATTATTGCGACAGATCGCTTTTCAATAATTTAGGACTACAGTATAAGCGGATTTGAAACCAGTTGTCCATTTGAAACTTAAATATTGGATACGCTCGCTATACCAAACTGCGAAACAAATTTCGAGACCTATGTGATATCTTATGTTGTTGTTTTGGTGGGCAAGGAGTATATGACTAACGATTAAGATATGCATCGCTCAAAATCAAACTCTGGTCGTAGGAATTATGTCTCAGTTCTTCTACAGAGTTTTCTCGAGGGAATTCAGTACAAAATATGAAGTCTTCGCGGCCATTTTAAAGATAGGTATATACACAGGTTGATCGTGTTTTTTGGTGACCCAACTTAAATTGTAACGGCTTAAAGAGGTCTATTAACGAGATATTAACTTCGAGAGGCAAAATTCTAATTTTGTAGCTTTTCTCTATTTTTGTCAAGAACTGCATGAAGTATTTACTCTTCCCAATAGACCACAAGAGACACGAAATTTTAATTTTGTTGTTTTCAGACATTAAACAGTTAAGAGAGACGAAAACTCCAAATTTTCCTTAAAACTAAAATTCGATAATTTCATGTTTAAACTGTGCCGGCCGCTTTTAAGACACAAGACTTCCTCTAATCATGTTCCGGCTTAGTACTGGAGTATTTCATCTCGTTATGTAAGATGACACGTGAAAACGGGATTGACTCAGAATGAAGCGATAGCAAAATTTCCTTTGGGTTAGAAATGTTAAACGACTTTGAATTTAAATACGATGCTATCAAATAGCAACCATCTAAGTACTGAACACCAAGGAAGGTTTGACCAACCGACAGAAGATATGTTCATTTTCACAATGAAAATAAATTTAGAAAATTACTCAGCCTACCTTATCAATAGGGGACTTAGTTCCTAGTAAGTTTTCTCGAGGCAGATAATCGAGAACAGTCTCACTGCAGGGATATATGTCATGTTGATCAAGTAGAAGAATTAAATGTCATTACAATGTCAAAACACTATGGTGTTAAATGGTAATTAATGGCATATTTTTTTCCGTGTCGATTTTCAGTTGCGTGGGTTCAGACAACAAATGTCACGCTTTCAATCGAACTTTCCGCATAAGAAGTTTGCTTGGCGCCAATTAATTATAAAGTTGTTAAAAGCAGATAGCGGCAGTCGGCGATAAAGGAGAGTGCAGAAAGAGTTCAATATATGATAAGAAAACAGTGCCAGGATATATTCTAGAACTGCTTTAACCTGCCCTGTTAAAAATTTTAAAAAAAACTCAGCCTTCGAGGAGGAGGAGGAGGAGGAGGAGGAGGAGGAGGAGGAGAGCAAAACTGAAAACTGAAATATATATGTGAATAAATATTGGTATAGTAGAAGACTTTATGTAAACAATGCGTCAATATGCCATGGTCTTCAATATTTATTGGCTTAACTTGTCCCATTTTGATTTTCAGCTGCCTGGAACAAGAGGCAAACATCACGTTTCTAACCGAGCTAAAAGCACAAAAAAATATGCATACGTCTGGATTTATAAAAACCCGTGTAAAAATTAGGGCAAAACTTTTTCTATCGCTGGTAGTGAGGTCTTTGTGGAGGCTTGAAAAACCCAGGGGGTGTGGGGGGGGGGGGGTGCTTCCGTCAGAGAGGGTTGGGAATGATAGCCCCGGTCCCCGGCGCTGCCATTTGATGCCAAGCCAGGCCCCAGGAGCCATAAACATCAGGGTCGGGGTGAGAAACAGAGAGAGGGGCATTTTTGTCAGTAAAACTCTTTATTTTCTTCCCAGGACAGTGTTTACCGACGGTCCCGTTCAGGATAAGGGAACGGCAGCCACCCAGCAACGCAAGTAAGGTGGGTGAATATACGGTTTATATACTGTAAAGTTCAATAATGCGTAGAAAAATATTTGCCTGCCTGCCTGCCTGCCTGCCTGCCTGGCGTGCTGGCTGGCTGGTTGGTTGATTGGGTGGTTGGTTGGTTGATTGATTGATTGATTAATTGATTGATTGAAAGAAACATGTGTATTTCTTAGAAAAGTGGCAGGATCGCTGTGTTGAAATTGACACGATTTTCATAAATCCCGGCATAATTATTTGGGAAGAATGACTTAGGTGGGGGGGGCTTAAGTTTTGCTCGTGTTGCCCCAAGGAGTCATGAAGGATACTTCGATGTGGCAGATGCATGCTGGGTGGATTTTCAGGCATTCCTTGCCAATAATCATATTTAACCATTAGACCCGTAGCCCGCAAGGCGAAGCCGAATGGGCTATTGACCCGTGGCCTTGTTTGCAGAGGAGGAGGAATATTTGCATTGCGGAGGAGTATTTAGAATTTCAGAAAAGTCCTTCGTCTTGTTTACCCATTACTTAGCCATACTACCCTGAAATTCATGAGGTCGACTTGTGGCAAGACTAAAGAGTATTAAAGATACCTGATCTCAAAACATCCTAATTAGTTTTAGGACTTAACTTTCCAACATGAATTTCTTGCCTAATATTTGCTGCTTTCTGAAATCCCCTTTCCCCTCGGAAAAAAAAAGTTCATCTTCACAGTCTATACATGACTTCTTAATTAACCTGTCAGGCTATTGATTACTCGACAAACAACCCACCAATTTGAAAAAACGCTAATTTAGTTGCGACTTCCTCTGAGTTCTAATGCTTCCAAATTATCATTACAGTGTTTTTGCGAAGTGTGTAGTTTCTGTAATCTTGATCGCTATAATGCATTAATTACTGTGTAATTTTTTCTTGTCGGTTTTTCGCTTTTGTTTGACAATGAGGACAATTTCTTTTTCAACATAACGACCAAAAAGCCAAATTGTTTTTTTTTTTTTTTCGACCACCACATCTTTAAATATGAAATTAATTGAACATTACAATATGGCATTTAAGGGAATAGACACGTTTTCCGTCGATCACGTGAAGCTTAATTCGAATTAAAGTTTTCTGTAGTTCATATAATTCGCTTTTTCGGTACGAAAATTCGGTTTTTGCCGGTTGCGTTCATACAACAACAAGAGGGGCCTACATCGTGAGCCATTGCTAAAAAAAAGTTAATTGTAGGTGATATTCTTCAAAACAAGAGAGGATTTGAACATCACTGATAACCGGCTAACTTAGTGAAGAGAAAAAACAGAAAAGAAAACACAACAAAGGTAGCTGAAATATATTCATTCCTGCTTAACCAAATGTTGACCATAGCAAGGTATATTCAAAAAGAAAAAAATATATATGCAAAAAAAACAAACAAACAAACAAACGTCAGCTCATTTACTCACTACTGCAGTGTTATACCTTTATCAACTTCAAGTTGTTCAATAGATTAGTAGAAAATACCCTCTTTTAGGCGTTTAGTTAGTTAGCGCGAAAATGGTGCACGAAAAAAAAAATTAGGGAAGCGGGAAGGCGAGTGAACGTCTGTGGACAAACTTAACAAAAGGTCCTTCCTCCACTTATAGACCACCCACAAGGGCCTCTAATATGATCGCCGATTCTAGGTGCCTTGTGGTTTTCTGAGACACAGATATGACCTACACAACTCCTACGTTTTTTGATATTTTTATCATTTGCTTTTTTCTTGATTTTAGTCTTCCGCCTTTTTTTGCTTCACACTAAGAGGTGTCATGTGCTATAACGCATTTACTAAGAGAAGTTTTAAGACAAACGTTTGTCAAGCAGAGTGTGACGCCTCTGTAATTACGATCCTTTGCTAGTCCAGTTTGTTATGGCTCCTTTCCCTTGCTAGATGTTTTCTGAATGTCGACTTCTCAGCATTCCGTGCTGGAGGGATCAATAAATTTTCAGACCATCCGTATTTACATTCAGGATCGCGTTCTCTTGATGTCAATTTTTGAGTTTAATGTATTTTTTTAGGGCTTAATAGTACACTAGATTGTTAGGTTACCCTGCATACTGTTATTTTGGGCATTATCCATACATTGTAATTTAGCAGTTATTTATCTTTACAGATATTTTTACGTTATCCCTGTAAATATTTCTTCCTCTTCTTCGTCTTCTTCTTCTTCTTCTTCTTCTTCTTATTATTATTATTATTATTATTATCATTATCATTATTATCATTATCATTATTACTGTTATCACTACCATTACCATCATCATCATTATTATCATTATCATTATCATCATCATCATCATTATCATTATCATTATTATTATTATCATTATTATCATTATAATTGTTGTAAAGTGCTCTTGATCTTATTTATTGTAAACATCGCTATATTAGAAATAAATTATTAAATTATTAAATTATCACTTGATGTCGGCGAAATGATCAAACTCGCTTCTTGGATTATTCTCCTCTTTTAGTCCTGGCATGACACGATAAACGGCAAAAGATCAATTCGGTGGGACCTAACTTCCGCCATTTTGTTGGCTACTTATGAACACCAGCCGTAAAGATTCCTGAGGTTGACGTCAAGCCTTTCGTATTTATTTGAAGAGGATTTGCCAAGCGGTAAATCTTAAAGATTTCAACGCTAAGTGATCTGACTCAACCACCGCCATTTCGCATTTCTCATCTACGTCAATAGCACTTGAACGTTGACAAAACGTGTCAAAACTGGCCAGTCAGAGGGTGTACCATAACCTAGTTTACCGGAACGACGTTTTGTTAAGTTTGTTTGTCCACAGGCCTTCGTTCCGTCCTCGCACCAAGCTTCTCTCTCCTATATTTCGCTCCGCCTTTTTTTTTTTTTTTTTTTTTTCGCACTCCACGCGAACTAACTGAACGCCGCGCCTGGAGGAAGGTAAGTAGAATATAACGTGCGCTCGCT
The DNA here is from genome assembly GCF_042242905.1 of Orbicella faveolata. Lineage (NCBI taxonomy): Eukaryota > Metazoa > Cnidaria > Anthozoa > Scleractinia > Merulinidae > Orbicella > Orbicella faveolata. Next base: position 19,745,235 of record NW_028301576.1, on the reverse strand, counting down.
CTCGCACGCAAGCAATGACTTTCATGATTTCACTATATAGGAAGTTTCTTTATTTTTTGCTTGTTTATTTTCGTTCTTTTGGTAATAGATCTTTAGGGAAGCTGCGCCTACACTGTGGAACGCGCTTCCAGCAAGTCAGCGCAATATTGATTCTATTTTAACTTTTAAATCTTACCTTAAAACATATTATTATTGTTATTATTATTATTATTATTATTATTATTATTGTTTTTGTTGTTATTGTTCCTTTTTTGGTGGGGACTTGAGTTATTACAAACAACTTCATTCATTTATTCGATTAAAAAGATACTTGAATCAGAGGATAAAAAAAATTCTCACAAGAGAGCAGGTCCCAAACTGAAAAACAAATTTTAGACTTTAGAACTACAGCCCATGCACAAACGATGCAAGTCCATGCGCATGCTTCCAATATCTACAAATATCCACGAATAGCAAACATGGACAGTAAAACAATTCTTTTGGCGAGCGGCGAGCACATGGAGTGATCTCGCGCAAAAAAAAAAATTAACGAAAAACAATGCACGAGTTTTTGATATGTCTTCTCAAAGCATCTTTTGTTGTATTGTTGTAACATATTATTGGATTGTATTGTTTAATTACAAAATTAGTATGTAAATCATTCAAAGTTGGCCTGGTCGTGAATGTTTTTTGGAAGTCATTTTCGCATGTGCTTGTGAGAGATGGATTCAAGTACAGTTAACTCCCGTTTTAGAGTTCCAAGAACAGTCGAAGAAGAGTCTGCTTTAGTCAGAGAAGCTAGACCAAGTAGCACGAAGCACAAAGATAAGTGGGCGGTGGAAATTTTTCGTGAATGGCAAAGGACGAGAACATTGAAATTTCCGGATTTAGAAGTTGGAAGCGTTTTTAAATGTTACAATTTTCACCTCGTGTGTTCTGTTGAAGACAGTCTGGAGAACATGGATGCTTTATCATTCAACTACTGGCTTCCTAAATTTATCCAGGAGATGGCAAATAAGAAGGGCGGCCGGTGTCCTCCACGAACGTTGTATGGTGTCGTATGCGGTCTAAAGAGGCATTTGGAGGAGGTGAAGGGCGCATACGCATTCAATCCTTTAGATTATAAGGACAAGAGGTAGGCATGTGCATATAGAAGTGACCATTGTCTTTATTTTCAATCTGACATTGAAAATTAAAAAAAAAAGCTTTCACTGTATTCAAAAGGTTAGAAATATTTCGCCGCGTACTGGACGCTGAGATGAAAGACAGCACTCGTAGTGGTGTGGCGCTTCAGACAAAAATAGAGGAGAAAGAAGATGTATCGGACAAAGATGAACAGATGTTTTGTTGTTTTTAGTAAGTTGATGATTTTTGCTTTTGTTATTGTAATTTTGATATAAGCACGTGTGTTTTGATATCAAAACACGGCGTGTTTTCATTTGGTCTTTTATTGGGTAGCAAGACTCAACCACCTGACCAAAATAGACATCATTTATTTGCCGGTCACTTCATGAAATATTAATGAGTTTGAGAAGTACTATTTCAAAAACGAGTGTGAGGGTTTCATCAGGTTTCCAAACGCGATAAACATTTGAAAACACCAGCGGCAGGTGAGTGTTTTCTACATTTCTCGAATGTTCTTAAATGCCCGTCGTGTTTTATCACAGTGTAATACACGGTTTAGGCTTCTTCATTTGCTTTATGATATAGATTTTCCACGCACAAAAACAATAAAACACTCATTTTCTATGTTTTATACTCTGATAAAACATGGGTTTTTGACCAATCAGAGCGCGCACAGTGTCCTATCTATATTATGAATGCATATAAACACGCTTAAAACTCCCTTAATGCTAAACTCAAGCGTAAACGGATTCGGCCCAAATTTTTTGAAATGGAAAAATTTAACAAGCATTAAGCTTATTTGCAAACGAGCTTCTGGTCCTGTTCTTCCTTTCAAATTCCCGTGTATATGTTGAATGAAAAGATAGATATCTGCGTTATTTTTATCTCAGCTAGTGAAAGCCGAAATGTAAATTACACTTTTTAACGCTATTTTACCGAGTTCTTTAGTTCCCTGGTAGAGTTTCCATCTCCGAGGTTGGCCATAAAGTAAACGTTGTATTACGACGTTGTATTATTACTTAGCTATTTAACAAAATACTCTTAAAAGGCTGGTTTCCCAGTCGGTTTTGTACCTTTCTATCTATTTCAAAATTAAAGGCAAGAACACACTCTAAAACAGAGAGGGTATTACAGGATGTATCTCCGCGGCGGCTTCGCTAACTATTTCCAAGGTATGAATTAGCCTGGCATACGGCAGCTGCGCCCGCAGTACGAGCAGCAGTCAAAACTGAGCTGTCCTACTGAAACGACACAATAATAGCCTTTTTCTTCGCAGCCAACGAAACTGAAGATAATGCTAAAGCTGTTTTGGCCTCTTCTGATGGTTAACGTGAGAATTCTGAGTTTAATTTGACGAGGAAAAGCATTCTTTGTTGAAACAAGACAACTATTATCCTTCTTGACCACACTCGACGAATTAGAAGCTTGGAGACACAAAATGTTTCATATATTTCACTTTTTACAGTCCGATATGGTTTTGGGAATTGTAAATCCGTTTTCGTAATTATTTAATGCCATTCCCAGTGAGAAAAATTGCCTGATTTCAATGCCTTTCCTGTTAACTTACGTTGACGTCAGGACAGTAAAGTTTTTCCCGCCTGCTGAATCCTGGTTAGTCAATTCAAATTTCAGGCGCGCCAGCCGTATGCAAGGAGGGTGCTGTAATCCCGGTTGTCAGTTGTACGACTTATGCATTATCGGCGATTTCTCTGCTTGTCAAATCTCAGCCCATTTCTCATTTGTACAATATCAGATGAGTAGTAGACCCAATGAGATGTCCTAACTCATAATTGCTATGATAATAAAACATCGTTTTGTTAGAAAAATCAGTTTACAATCCATTATTCATTTTCCGACATTGTCGCACGGTCGTCTCAAGGCACTCAGACTTGGCGAGACATGAAAGTGTTTAGATTGGGTATACCAATAATCCCATTATATATCCACCCAAATATTGGTTTTTGTGGCCAAAAAAACGCGTCTACCAATTTCTGCTTTTTTATCTTTACTTATTACTATTTATACTGTAATACCAAAAATGAAAATATGTTTGAATAAAATGCCACAGAAATAAACACACAAAGAACAAATTATTATACTTTGGGCATGGGCCAATAAGAAGAGAACGTATTTCAAAATTAAGTTCGTTGTTTAAGCTTTTTTGTTTGCAAGTGTCGCAGATATTCATGTATTTGAACAAGAAAAAAAAAAACGCGTCTACCAATTTCTGCTTTTTGACCTATACTTATATTGCTATTTATGCAATAATACCGAAAAAGAAAACATGTTTGAATAAAATGTCACAGAAATAAACACACAAAGAACAAATTATTATACATTGGGCCTGGGCAAATATGAAGAAAACGTATATCAAAATTAAGTTCGTTGTTTAAGCATTCTTGCTTGCAATTGTCGCAGATATTCATTTATTTCAACAAGGTTTAACGTTGTTTGCCCTTTCAGCTGCCCCTCGGATTTGTCCCTGTATTTTGCTGTTGCAGTTAAATAGAGGTTTGCAGACCATTTTCACCCAAAGGGCATTTTTTGTTCTCTTGATGGCACCCTGCTCTTGTTTTGTTTGCCTTTCCAGCCTGTGTTTGAACTGTGATGATTACTCACACAACCTAAGTGTTCTGTGTTTAATCAGGAACATCTACGTGTACTATAGATCAAGGCATTTGTGGAACCCTATACAAATTAGATTGCGTGCGGAAGTCAACAAAACTTCTTTTGAATCCAGTTTGATTGTTTGTTCGGTTTTCTTCCTTGTTTTGCAATTTTTTAGCAATTTTGGCTGACTTCAATGAAGTGAATGTCTCTTTGCTATAAATATATTCGATGTTCTTTTTTTTCTTATGTAAACCCAAGAACGACATCCTGAAATGTCCAGCTAAAACCCCAAATTAGGTTGTGAGATTTCGTTTTATCTGCCAGCTTTGTGTTTATTGCCAAATTGCGTAAATAGAAAGCTTACGTGCAGTGGTCCATCGCAATCCAAGATGTTTCGTGTGACTTGTTAACTGTATCACAATCCAGATTTTAGTTTCTTTCGTGATCATTTGCTTTAAAAATAATACTAAATAATGAAAAATTAAAGAAAGGAAAAAATACTGCGTTGATGAACGCACAAGAGATGTGTTTACTCTACACAAAACGCATACTTGCGGTCACATCTAAAACAATGACATAAATAATTTAACTTAACAAACGAGGGACAATATTTGGCTTGGCTAAGTAAACGAAAAATGTCAACCTATGCTGACTAGTGATTATAGATTTAGTCTGTAGCAGTCTCGCAAGCCAATTCAAGCTGGTTAAGTCGCCGAAACTACGACAGAAACATCAATGGTCGTAACACTTTTGGCGTTATGAGATGGCAGAAATCTGTAAAAGCTGAATACAAGTCTCTCAAAGAAGGTAACCTTTGGCACATTTTTCTCAAATAAGACTGGCAAGATATTTGTATAGAAATCCCTAACGAACATATACATACGCATCACATTTCGAAAGGCTTGCTCCAACAAACACGGAGATAGAACATCGAAGACGTATAATCCAGCTTACAAACCCTGCAAGTTTGTTCTCCATGTTATGTATGAAATTGAGAACTTTTAGTTTAAGGAAAACGATGTCGTGAATTACAAACATGCGCCGCTTCAAATATCTGTACGTTTTACGGCAAGCGATTCAGTATAGCGGAAGAACTCCCACTCGTAGGTTTTTCTAAATTCAGGCATTACAGAAATCCTTTTGTGGGCGTGCTGTAATTGCTTGGAAATAGCACCAGGAATTGACGAAACTACACGAGTTTCGGGATAAAATTCTTTTTGTAGATCACACTCGAGACAAAATTGCTCTGGTTGACGGGAATTTTCTATTGTAGCCCAGATCCAGGGGCACTTAAAAAGAGGCAGGATTTGTTATAGTGGGGGTAAGGATGGGCCTTCTCTTGTTCACCAAAAGTGTCAAACCCCCTTTAGATCCTTTACATTCCTAGCCAATCCCCAACACTAATTTACAGAAGAAAATTATCGACATCAATTTATGCTAGATGGTATGATTTCAGTGGGTGCTTAAAATATGTGTGGACAAGACGTAATATGAAACTTGATATACCTGTCGAATAATCAAACTTTTGAATTTGATTATGCGACTGATTGACTGTTGATTGATCGACAGTGTGATTGATTTATTTATTGAATGATTGATCTGTCTACTTTTTGACTGATTGATCGATTGACTGACTGACTGACTGACTGATTAGTTGACGGATTGTTTCATTGAGTAATTGGCCGGTACTGAAGAGCTTACTTCTCGTCATTTCAAATTACTGTCATTGTAGTCTCGTTGACCGTCAATGATGCGCGTACGAACCTGAAAAAGGAGATAAATTTATTTGCTCAAGCAGCAGCTAAGATTCCCTTACTCACTGATTGATCAATCAATCCAGAACTCCTTGACTGACAGATAACGTCACATTGTGTGGTTGTGTCAAATTAGGATACCAATGCTGATTTAACACCCAAACTACACCCCTCTTGTACTAGAGTTCTTTGTCCCTATCTTGCAGAGGATTATTTATCTTCTAAGTGAGTGACGTTACATAAATCCTAATTGCTCACCAGTTCTTTTAATTAATTCAGGGATAAGTTTACAAGGGCATCCAAAATGGACTTCAACGATTGGAATATCTTATGGAGTGTTTGCTTTGGAGTGATGGCCATTATAATCGTGTTCGGAAACTGTCTTTCCATTCTGATTCTCTTGAAGCGAAGGCTTCGCAAACGTCCTCATTTCTTGCTGATCAGTCTCGCCATAGCAGACCTTCTGGTCGGACTATTTTCCATACCAATGTACATGGTCATGTGGTTCACTCGACAGACGCTGCTGTCTTCACTTGTTTTTGATTGCGTTGATATGTACACTGGCTTTTCCTCAGTGTTTACATTGGTCTTCATTTCCCTTGAAAGACTTAACGCCATAGCTCAACCACTTCGTCACCGACAGTTGACATTGCACAGCTACTTCATTGCCATAGCAACGCCTTGGATCCTCTCCGTCGCTGTAACATCGTCTCGAGCGCTGCTAGGGTTGGCCATCATAGACGTCCATCAGTTCTTGTCTGTCATCATAATGAGCCTATCAAGTCCTCTGGTGATAATGTGCATTGCCTATTGCGTCATTTGGAGAAAGGAAGCCTCGCGCCTCTATCACTCTTTCAGAGCGAGGAGTGAGGCAAGGCTGGCTAAGACGGTGCTTCTTGTAACAGGAATGTTTATGTTGACTTGGATGCCATTCCAAATCCTGGTAATTGTGATTGTGAAGTGCGCCACATGTAACAACGTGTCTCTTGTAGTTGTCTTTGTAATCAAGCTTCTTCAGTTTAGTAATTCGGTTCTGAACTTTTTCATTTATTGTCTCAGAATGCCGAATTATCGCCAAGCACTGTTTTCATTGTTTCCTAGTTGTAATTGCTGTCATCTTCGAAACGGAGTGGTTCATCCTTCCGTTGAGTCTCAAGCGACTCTCGTCACCATTCTTTCGTTCTCGACCTCAATGACACATACAGCACAACATACATAGACGCATACATTTTACGTTGAGGTAAAAGTTGAGCACTGCTCGAGTGACAAAAAAACAACAAGAAAACAAGGAAAAACAGAAATAAATGGTATAATATGACACTTTCAAATGTTTGAATGTTTGCAGAGGTGGATATATTTGATATCACTGACTGCCAGTCAGTGCACGTGTAAAATATTTATCCGATTTGTAAATACGCGATCAAGAATGTTTGAAATTTGATACCCGCCAAGGGAAAAATGTTTGCCCAGAAAGGCAACGAATTTAGGAAAATAGTAATTTTTAAAGTAGAACAACACTCTAAAAAGATGATGATTTTCAGGAGAACTGTAAAAGAAAAAGAGTTTCAAAACTGCAAGAAAAATATGTACAGGATACGGCATTACTAAAGGCTGCCTATTGTTGAGTGTCACATTCGCCATCATCCCTCACTGTACTGACACATGGTGAATAGATATCTGCCGTTATCTTTTTCGCAGCTACTGAGCGGGCGGAATTTTTCCATCCGAACCGCCACAGAGGGCGGAATCCGTCGTGTTGATCTATTTTCGCGAACGAATTAGTGGTAATGGTCAGTCTTTAGCCCTTGTTTACACATTATCTGTTCCAAGGAATTTGAGCTTGATGTATTGAATACTTTTTGTGCGACGCGGGTTTAAAAACTCAACATTTTACAAAGAACGTATGAGCTCATTAGCACTGTTGCCACCCAGAAACGCTGCAGTTGGTGAAAGCCAATTTCTCCTTGAATATTACACTCAACGAGCCAAACATTTCACCAGTTACCAAGTTTCACAAGCTCTTTTAATGTTTGTAGTCAATTCGTGTCTAGCATGAGGCCTTCTACGCTCAAAGTCGTATGTTGACGAGGAAAAATGTAAACAATCACGTCGGCAAAGATTCGCTTACACTATAACCAACAAGCTACCCTACTAGTAACAAAACGGTAAACCTGCCTTATAAGGATGCCGTGTAAAAGTCTTTAAAACGGTATGATAATTACTGAAATCAGAAATGATCTTGCTTTAACAATAATTATGGGTTTTTC